>NC_050575.1:416660195-416980195 GCF_011100635.1 Trichosurus vulpecula | reverse complement strand
ATGTCAAGCAAGCTCAGCCGATGAGCCCCCAAAATAGCAAACTCTGAGAAGGAAAGCAGAGTCCTGGGGCAGCGCTAGGTGGCCTAGGAAGCTCAGCAAGGGCAAGGAGCAGCACCACTAGCTTTCTCACACTGAGGGTCCGGGGCTCTCCTCACACTGCCCAAAGTGCTGATCGGCCATGATGCCAAACACCCCCTGAAATGTCCTCCCACCTCCCCAGCACTTTCCCCAGGAGGTCCCTGGTAGACATGTAGCAGTGTTCGGCTTGGATCATGAGGGAAGAGTCAGGAAAGACAAAGGGAGAGACGCCAGACTTCCTGTCCCTGGCACCAAAAACACTCATGGTCAGAGCCATTCCTCACAGCAAGTCACCAGAGGCCCTCCCCGCTTGACGCTATCTTGCCCACGAGTCCTGAAGGACCCCCCAGCCCATGTGTCCACTCAAGGCCCCCTGTTCCCTCCCTCCCAGAGCCTCCGCAGGAGGGCCCCAAGGCCATCATCTCGTCACTCCCCCAGCCCCAGCTGGATACCACCCTGCTGGGTCCAGGGACCTTCCTCCTCCTCCCACTTTGCAGCTGTTCTCTGTGTGGTCTTCTCCCATTAGATGGAGAGCTTCCCAATGGCAGGGATTGTCTACTTCCCACTGATGCCCCCAGAGATTAGGGCAGCTTCAGCAATGTGGACTGACCGACTGACCGACTGACCAGCAGCAGCTGCCAGTCACCCAAGGTGTCTGACCAGAGGCTCAAAGATGACCTCAGAGGTCCTCCAGCCCAACCCCTGGAAGTTCAGGGACCTGCCTAAGGTGATATAAGGCAAGGGAGGAAGGGAAGAAAGGGCAGACTCCCTCTGATGCCCTTTTCCAGGAGTGGTAGTCTCCCTGTGGGAAGGGCTTCCCACACACAGCAACCAAGATCACACTGCCACCTCTGAGGGACGGCCCCCAAGGCTGGAACAAAGAAGGACCCTAAAGTCAGTGTTTGGAGAATGTACGTGCACATGTGTGTACGTATGTGTGTCTGTGTGTGACCCAGGAGTGTGCTATGCACACGCGAGTGCATCTGCTATGAATGAGTGTGTCTATGCGCGTCTGTATTATGCATGCATGTGTTGGGTGGGGGGCGGGGAGGGGGGCGGTCAGCGGAGGTCAGAGCTAGAAGGGACCACAAAGAACCCCCAGCCCATCATTTTCTGGGGAGTGACCTGGGGCCCAGAGAAAGGGCATGCCATGGGTAGGAGAGGCAAGACTGGAACCCAGGACTGCTGCCTCCTGGCCTCATGCCCTGGACAGAACCCAGCACTGCCCCCAAACCTCCAGGACACGTTCACAATGGGTCAACAGTATTTTCTAGGATTATGCCAATACAAATGCTTGTCTCTCCTTCGGAAAAACACTCTGAGGCTTGTTCCCAGAATCCTTAGTTGGCGGCCTGACTGCCGCTGCGGAACCTGCGTTAGCCAGGGGTGCCAGGTCTGCTGTAGGAGGGCCCTCTGGCGAAGGACGGGTCTGTCAGGATGCCTCTCCCCACTCCCCAGACCTTTCCTGCTCCCAGGCAGACACCTGAAGTCCCCCGAGAACCCTGCACTGGGTTCAATGTCAAGACTTACCTGCTACCTGGAGCAGGTTGGCCAGTCCCAGGAGTTTGGCGGATTGCTTGTAGCAGGTCGGGGCCTGGGCAATGCACTCCTTGATGAGGCTGAGGCGATCCGGGCACAGACGCACTGTGAGAGAAGGCAGAAGGAGAGGTTGTAGCTATTATAAAGGGGGCGCAAGGAGCAGGACAGGGCAGAGGGGGCGGGGAGGGGGCTGCCACGCCCGAGGGCCCAGCACAGTCTGCGCCTGGAAACACCGATCAGGGCAAGTACTGTTACTGCTGCTCCCTTGACGGTGAGGCAGGGGCAGAGCCAAGCACCACAGAAGAACAAAGACCGCCTCCGACAATGACCAGCTCTCCAGGCCTCCGTTTCCCCACATGTATAAGGGCGCTGAGCTCAGTGGCCTGCTCTGGAGAGCCAGGAAGGGTTTCTGAGGTCACATCCTGTGGGTGCCCCCAGGACACAGGGCTGTCAGCTCACAGCTGTCCAAGATAAGGCAATTAAAGCTGATCAGTCCCTGGTGGACTCCAGGAAGAATGGGGCAAATACTAATTCTCTGAATGGAGAATTTCCTCGCATCCCCGAGACCCCACCTCGATTCTGCACAGGAATTGCCGCTCATCCTTCCACGGCCCCTTCTGCAGAGGCTCTCCCAGCATGCGCCCCCTGACTCAGCCCTCTCCAACACCCTCAAGCAAAGCTTCTGGGGCTCCTAGCAGCGCATGAGGGTGTCCAGCCTGGCGCCTCCTCCAGAGTCCAGAACAAAGCCTTGAACCCCTCCCAGACACCCAAGCCTCAGAGCTGGAGGGCAGCCAGAGCCTCGGCGGCCTTGCCCGGAGCCCAGGAAGTGGCGCGTTCCCAACCCAGAATCAAGCGGCAGTTGCTGGCAGAGTCATCATAATAACAGCTAGTATTTTTTGTAGAGCCAACGATGCGCTGCTTTACAAACATTCCCTCATCTGATCTTCAACAGAGCCCTGGGAGGTGGATGCTAGTATGATCTTCATTTTACAATTGAAGAAACTGAGGCAGGAAGCAGTGAAGGGACATGCCCAGAGTCTCACGGCTGGTGTCTGAGGCTGGATTTGAACTCGGGTCTTCCTGACTCCAGGCCCAGACTCTGTCTGTGTTTCAACAATCCAGCTAGCAGCTGCTGTGGGGGTGTAAGATCCACCAACAGCCAGCACCCAGAAAGCTGCCAGCATGCTGCGAAAGCACAGGTTCTTTTGATCTGCTTAACTGAGGAAAGCTACGTTAAGGGGTTGACAAGCTTACTTTAATTCAGCACACAAATATCATTCACTTAGTTCAAGGGGAAAAGCCAGCACCCTGAACTTCAGAGCAAATTACAAAGTACAAACATCGACAGACAGACCCAATACAGATTCATAGCTACCAACATCCAGGTTCAGCCCGGGAGCTCAGAACAAGGGCTGGCCCAGAGTCACATGTGCCACCACAGCTGTGGGTAAGAGCGCCAAAGAAGAGACAGCCAACCCCTGGTTTAATATCTTTTTCAGGGTCAAGGGTGAGTCACACATGCGACTCACCCACGTGACCTAGAATCGTCACAAAGAGGCGACTTAAACCCACATGGTCTAAAAGCCTCTGCTCTCCCTGACATGTAAACTAGGCCCTCCCTGGAGATAGCCCTACCTTAGGCCCCACCTTAGTTGCCAATCCACACCCACTAAGGTTTTACACCTAATAGGGGTTTGGGCCTGGGGCTTAGCACCAAGTAAGGCTCGATGAAATACACTGAATTACTCAAAGGGAACAAAAGCTAAACTATTCAAGGGTGCTTGGTTGAACTAAGTGCTAAGGAGCCCATTTTGCTTACCAACACAGTCTGCTGCACCACCCAGCCGCCTCCTACGTCCCAAGACGCTGCAGTCCTCATCGGGCCGGCTCTGGCCAGGAGCTTCTCGGTCACTCCCGCATCTGCCCAGTGGGCCCAAGCAGACGTGCTCTCTGTGCATTATGGGGCCTTAAGAAATGCTAGCTGAGATGCAAGCTACTGATCCAAGCCAGTCAGGACAAGGAAGACAAGGCTCATCATGGCAAAGTGAGCAGGAGGAATGGTGAGGACCACACACAGAGGCCGCAAGGGGAAAGAAAAGGAAAGGGGAAAATGGTGGCCTCCCAGGAAGTCCTCAAAGACATTCCCACCACAGGCACACCCACCTGCCCACATGTCACCTGTTACAAATACTTCCCTTCCACTGAAGCCAAGTTCAATTTCCACCCTGCCTTCAGGGGGGTCTCTCTGATGCCCCCCCAGTAGACCACGGGCACAGTCCTTCCCAACAGACATTCTTAGCACACTTGGTGCCTCTTGTAACTTATTGTTTTGTATAAAAGTGATGCTGTGTGTGTGTGTGTGTGTGTGTGTGTGTGTGTGTCTTACCCCCCTGCCAGGCTGACACAACTACTCTTGTCTAACACACATATCTAAACTAGCACACACAACCCTCTGAATGCAGAAAGAGCTTCATCAGTACCTTCTGAACAACCAACTCTTCTGCATAAGATTCTTCTCATTCCTTAGATCAGTCAATGTTAACTCATTTCGTCTCCATTAAGGAGGGAGCATTTACATCATCAAGGAAAGAGACAAGAAATCTGTGGCCTGCTAACTGAGGAGCTCGCAACGCCAAGGCCGGCAGTCCTCGGTGAAGCCGCCAGCCCTGTGACGGCGTGAGCAGCATGAGGAGCCTTACGGCAGCGCTGCCTCCATCAGCAGGTATGATTACAGGAGCCTCGGGATGGATGACGGGAGCCCCCAGTGCCGGCGCATCCTCACGGCTGCGGCCCCTTCAGCTCGCTGGAGAAGTGCTTGGTGTCACCACAGAACAGCTGGTGCGATTCGCAGACAATCACACTCCACAGCTGGTCTACAAACACTTATCACCACTCAAAATGTTACTAATGGACCACCTAAAAAGATCAGGGCTTCGCTGAAAATTTCAAACTTCATTAGCATTTGGGGGCTGCAGAGCATTTGGGTTGGCAGATCAATCTGTCTGAGTTAAATCTAGCTAATTTTTTAAAAAATTAAAGAGGAAAGAACCAGAGTAAAAGAGTGTATGGGTTTGGGCAAAACCAGTGCGGATGTGGGGCTTCTTTACGAAGCCACTCCCACGTGGAGAATGTCCTGGGATACTCAGACGGGGAATCTGAGTTTTGGGAGGAAGCAGCCACCCAGGGCCTTCCTGGTGCCATTGGGCAAACAGGACACGATGGTGACTGAATGAGCACGGAGGTGGCAACGGAGACTCGGGGGCTTCCAAATAAAAGAACCGCTCCCCTCAACTCAGCCTCCAAGCGGGAGCCTCCTCTGCGGGGAAGCAGAAGCCTCACACCCTGCTCTGACCAGCTTCTGACAGCCCAGAAAAGCCTCCTCTCTAAACACTGAGCTTTACCCCCAGCCATAGTTTCTACTCTGCAGCTGACGACCCTGAGGCTCAGAGGTGAGTCCTAATCTGCCCAGAGTCAGTGAGAATTAGGTCTGGACTGGGGTTCAAACAAGAAAAGAAACATGCATTTATTAAGTGCCTACCATATGCTAAGCTAAGCATTTTATAACAATTTTGTTATAATTTTGTAAAGATCAGATCAGATTAACAGTTGGAGGTTCCGTTATTATGCCCATTTTCCAGGGGAAGAAACTGAGGTTAAGAGGGCTAGAGGGTCTTGCCCAAGGTCACAGAGCTAGTAAATGTCTGCAGCACAATCTGAACTCACATCTTCTTGACCCAGCACCCAGCCAAAACCTCCATGAGATCAGGCCCCATTGTAGACAGAATCACAAAGACAGATGCAGAGGGGAGAGGCAGCTTATGAGAGACCTGGGCACCAAGGAAGACCTGAGTTCAAATCTGGCCTCGGACATTCCCTAGCTGGGTGACCCCTGCCTGCCTCAGTATCCCATCTGTAAAATGGAACTAATGGTGCTGCCCTCCCAGGGTCCTTGTGAGGGTCAAATGGGGCAATATTTGTAGCACGAACCTTCAAACGCAGCAGCGCTGGGACTATGACAAAAGCCACCCGTGTACTCTTAAAGAATGTGGCAGGGGGCCACCGTGGCCAGGGGCCATCGAGGTCAGGGGCAGAGGCCAGGAACCCTTTCCCAGCTGGGTAACGACTGCCCCGGGCAGGAAGGATCAGACCCCATCCCACCTAGCGGAGAGGCAGCCAGCTAAGACCAGTGAGGGGGAGCCACGACTGAGGCGGGTCTCTGCTCCAAACGCGCAGCAATGGGCAGAAGTGGGAAGGGGACTGAGGAGCCCCACCATGAAGGTGAGCCTTCCCAGGACCGGGCATGGCCATGCACACGGAAGACCATGGAGAGAAGGGACCCCTGGCTCTAAGCTGACGGTGTCAGAACTCCTCCAGGGGCCAGGGCAGACACACCCAGAGAGGTCCCAGGCAGTCACTGTCAGATGTTAACGTGTAGCCCCCTGGTTCTCAGAGTGACAGAATCCTAGGCGGTGGAGGAAGCCTGGGCCAGAGCACATACAAGCAGGGCCAGCCCTCTCCTGGTACAGAAAACAATTCCCCAAAGGTGAATTTTCCAGATAACTGAAGCTCAGCTTTCTAAGATCTCTTTCTTCTTTAAATGTGCTTTGATCCCCCTAGTACCTCAAGAGCAACATGTGGAGGCACAGGTCTGCCCGACAGAAGCATAGTCTTGGACTCTTCCCCTCCCTGACCCCACTCAGTTGCAGAGGGGACCCTCCCTAACGTCCCACAGCCAGGCTGGTTCAGGATGGGATGCCCACTGCATCCCTCCCATGTCTGCCAAGTGACTTCCCTCACCTCCTTCCCTCCTCTCCTGAGTCTGGACTCCTCCATGCCCAAGCAGCCTTCTCACCTTGGAAGCGACCTCCAGCCCCGGACCCCCTTCCCCAATGGGTGAGCTCCTCCCAGGACCCCCAGGCCAGTCACGCTCACTCCATCACTCCTCTTACAGCTTGGCTCCCAATTGTTCCCTCTTGACTTCTCCAGGAAAACCCCATGAGGGTAACTGCTCCCTCCCCCTTCCCTGTTCTAGGCTGTCTTCCCCCATCACAGCGTAAGCTCCTAGCGGGCAGGGGCTCTCTTTGGTTTGGCTTGTACTTGTATGGGCATAGCGCAGTGCTGGGCACTAAGGAGTGATCCAGAGCTCTGGCCACATCATTTCACTGATGAAATCCTTCGAATAAAATAATGGTGTCCAACTCCCTGGCCCAGCGTTCCCGACTGTCCCAATGGGACACCCTGACAATGCAACTCTCTCTCACAAAGCTTTCATTGGCATTTCTGATGCTCAACCCCAGCCAGATGACTCCTAAATCCTTACAATCACCCCACATCCCACCCCACAATCTCAGCCAGCCCCCAAGGCAGTCCTACCTTGAATTCCCTGAGGCTGTGAATCCTACCCATCCATCAAAGGCTGGCCCAAATGCTGCCATCTCTATGAAACTCCCCAGGCTCACTGCTTTTCCCAGCACAAGCCTTCCAAATGGCCTCCTGGCTCATGGGTGGCCCCCCACAGCAGCCACGATGACCATCTGGAAGCCTTGCTCTGGGCACATCAGCCCCTTCTCAGTAATGCACTGGCCCGTCACCCCAAGGAGCAGTAGGGCATCCTCTGTCTGGCACCAATGGCGCTTAAAAAGTCATCTGTCTTTAGGAGAGCTGGGGGCTCAGGTGACATGGCCTCTCCATCGGAGTCTGCAGTGTGAAGCAGCAGCCACCAAAGAGGCAGGACTTCCAGGGAGAAAAAGCACAACCATCTGGCTGGATCCTGCCCTCACTGCAGGCGTTCCAGAGTATCACATTCAGTTCTGAGAAGTCCATTCTGGAAAGAACATTGGTGAGCTGGAGGTTTCCTAAAGGAGGGCACTCAGGACCGTAAAGGGCCCTGGGTCCACATCATGTAAGGATCAGGAGAAGGAACTGGGCCAGTTTGGCCTGGACAAGAGAAGACCTTGGGAAGACAAGAAACCTGTGCGAAGTAGAAGGTTCTGTTGGGTCCCACCAGGCAGAATGACTGGCAACGCGTGCAATTCACAGAGGACTATTGTGGCTGGATGTTAACAACATCCTCCCAACGAGTGCTGTCCCAGAGCAGAGCAGGCTGCTGCCAGGGACAGCGGGAGCTCCCTCATTGGAGGTCTTCAGGCAAAGGCTGCCCAGTCAGGTGGCTTGGAGAAAAGTCACCCTGCTGGGAATTAACAGCTGGGCCACGTCTGGTTGAAGAGGCCACGTCACAGTGAAATCCTATGAAAAAGATCCTTCTTCTTCCCTTCTTCCACATTCTGAGACAGAAAACGGGCAGCAGGAGAATCCAGAACTGAGCAGATGTTACATCGTTCAGGCTCACAACTTGAGAAGCTGTGCTCAGGGCCCCTCGCCTCTGGACAGTTTTCATCCTTGGTCTCCATCCACCGTCCAGCCAGGAGCCGATCAGGAGTGAGGGCCTGCCTTCCCACCCCCTTTTCTTTCAGGTGGTCTTCACTGAGCTTCGTCCCCAGGCAGGGGCCTCAAACACACTCTGGATCTGACTCAGGCTTAGTGCTAACACTCCTTAGAAGTCCAGCAGGTCAAGCTGCTCATTTTACAAGCTGGACGGGCCCCAAGGAGTCAGTGACAAAGCCAGGATGCTGGGCCATGCTGTGGGTCTGTCAGAGGATGGGAGACCCTCCCATGGCTGAGATCAAGTCACAAGGCCCAGGACTCCCACTGGCCATGAGGAGGTTGGATGAACTTCCATGGGGTAAATGAGCATTTGATTTCTTAAAAGCCTGACTGCCCCAAACACGTTTGACAGACTAGGCTAACGGTACAAGTAGGGCCAGGGCCTGGGGTGGGGCCTGGACTGCTGATTTCATTAGTACAGGGAATTCCCAAGTGAGGAAGTTCCCTCCTCTGAAGCAGCTCAGCACCCACCCTGCTCCCAGGAAGCAATCTGGGACACTGATAAGCAATGGGACTTGCCCAGGGCCACAGAGCCAGAGGGTGTCAGTGGTAGGACTTGAACCCACGTCTTCCCAGCTTTAAGGCTAGCTCTCTATCCACAACTCATGCTGCCTCTGACAGTACAAATACTTTTTTAATTAGCGTTTAAACCATTACAAATGATATGGGGCTCAAGCCCCAGAGATACAACTGCCTGAATATTTCATTTGTTTCTTTTAAACGACCCACCATGCTAATGGAGGGCAGCTAGGTGGTGTAGCAGATAAGAACACCAGGCCTGGAGTCAGAAAGACCTGAGCTCAAATCCAGCCTCAGACACTTACTAGCTGGGTGACTCTAGGCAAGTCACTTACCCCTGCTTGCCTCAGTTTCTCCATCTGTAAAATAAGCTGGAGGAGGAAATGGCAGAGCGCTCCGGTGTCTTTGCCAAGAAAACCCCAAATGAGGTCACAGAGAGTCAGGCGTGATGGAGTGACTAAAGAACAATGCTAATAGACCAGAAGTAAACCAACTGGGCCCATCAGGAAATTTCTCCTGAGAGGACAAAGAAGAGGAAATCTCACCTTGCAAAGGAAGGCTCTTTACTCCAAACTCTTCGAGGTAACCAAGGGCCCGAATGAGATCAAGCTCCTCCTGGACGGCCCGGGGACAATCTGTGATCAGTTGCAAGCAAGACCTAGGAAACAAAGACCTCATCAGGAAGAAAGAGGAAGGGGACACCCAGAACCTGACAGTCAGACAGTGTGAGAAGCAGTCAGCCAGCCAGGGCAGTGGGCTCGGAATCCCAGCTTGGACACTGTCAAACTGCGTGACCCCAGGGAAGTCCCATGACCCCTCTGAATCCACCTCCTAAGTTAGAGGTGGATGGCAATCTGCACCGGGGGAAGAAACGCCTCCAGAGATGAAACCACCGGCCCCTGGCCCTTGGCTGGTGTGGAACATGCAGCTAGTTTGGTTGGTTTGTTTTCTGTAAAAAAAAGGCCCCAGGAGATGATTGCTCTCTTATAAAAGTACAGCATTCCTATCATTTCTGGAAAAGCTTCTGCCCACTGTGGTTGGGAGACCATCAAATGGAACACTGACTCAGAAGTCTCAAATAAAGTGTAATACAGGAATCTCAAAGTATCCTGGGGGCAGTGAAGCATTATGGGTTTCCTGGCATACAGTAGGTACTTCATAAATGTTTGTCAACTAAGCTTCCTCCGGCTCATTCCATCCTCTTGTATACTGGGGTTAGTTACATTAAAGTTACTGAATATTCCTTGTACCCCTCAGAGAGCAGCATGAGTGGTAGATATTATTGACCCTGGCCAGACTAAGGCTAGGACCACAGCTTAGCTCTCCTGACCCCTTGCCAAAGATGCATCTCAAAAAGGCCTTTACAGACCCCTCCCTAATTCAGAGTTCCGGGGCACTGTGGTGTGGGACTATCTTTCCACTGACAGATTTCACCTCTTCAAAGATGATTTCTGTGAGTTGCCATAGCCAAAAAACAACCTCGTGATCAGCATCTCCAAAATTAGTTAGGCCAGGCCTTAGACAAGCGGCATAGAGCCAAGCCTCTCGCTGGACTGGCCTGGAGATTCTGCTGGCTTCCCAGGCCCTCCCTTCAGCAGGAAGCACCTTTGTGAACCCAAGCTACTGCTACGCCAGGATGAGCACAGAAGGACCCAGAACAGCCCAACAGACACAAGAGCACTGACTGAGCGCTTGGGGCATGCCCAGCCCCATGCCAAGTGCTGGTGCTACAGACACTGGGGCAGGCTTTTTAGAATCTGTGTTTGATGAATGAATGAACCAACTGATGAAGGAAACCCATAAAGAATACCCTAAACCATGCACAAGGTCCAATCAAGTAGAAGAGCAAATGCTTTGCCATATTTCCATTGGGTTGGAGCCCACAGAAGGAAGAGGTGACAGTGTCACAAAGGCAGCAAGTCATCTCCAAGGTACTAGGGGAGGGGACCAGGAACAGATAGCTCCGTCTCCAGCTTCTGAGGGTGACTGTGATCCCAGAAACCTTCCCAGACCCCCACTCTGCATGACGAAGCTATTTTTAATGACCTTGTCTTTTCTTAAATCTATTACTTATTTATTTCAGCATTCTTTTCTTTTTAGATTTTGAGCTCCAAATTCTCTCCCTCCCTCTCACCCCTCCCCCACCTACTGAGAAGGGAAGAAATATGACACCAATTATATACGTGAAATCACGTGAAACATTTACATATTGGAACAAGCAATAAAGAAGTGTGAAAAGTATACTTCGAACAGCACTCAGAGTTCACCAGTTCTCTCTGGAGGTGGAGGGCATTTCTTCATCATGAGTCCTTTGGGACTGCTTGGATCGCTGTCTTGAGCGGAGCGGCGGAGTCTTTCACAGCTGATCGTCATGTCAACACTGCTGTTCCTGAGCACGCTGGTCTCTGGGTTATTTTCCCTTCACTTTGCCTCTGTTCACAAACGTCTTGCCGTCTTTTTTTCTGAAGCTGCCTCCCTCACCACTTTTTACAGCACAACAGTATACCGTCACAATCACATGCAACAATTTGTTCAGTCATCGCTTAATTGATAAGTGTCCCTATCCCGCCCAACATTTCCAGTTCTTTGACACCATAAGAGCTGCTAGACAGCTCTTTTTGTCTTAGCTGAGAGCTGGGAATCGAAGGGATGCTCATCACCTGAGGAATGGTTAAACTAGATGTGGCACATGATTGTAATGGAATGTTACTGTGCTATAAGAAACAAGGAGGATGATCTCAAAAAACCTGGGAAGACTTACACAAACTGATGCAGAGTGAAGTGAAAAGAACCAGGAGAACACTGTACACAGTAACAGAAACACTGTAACAACAAGCAAAAGTGAATGACTTAGCCATTCTCAGCAATACAATGATCCAAGACAATCCCAAAGGACTAATGATGAAGCATACTGACTTCAAAGAAAGAACTAATATTATCTGAGTATAGCCTGAAGCAGGCTATTTTTCACTTTCTTTCATTTTTTTCTTTTATTCAAGTCTTTTTGCACAAAATGACTAGTATAGAAATGTTTTACATAATTGCACGTGTACAACCAATATCTGATTGCTTGTTGTGTTCATCCTTTGTTTTCAAAGATGACCATGGCATCAGGAAAATGATGACACGACTTGCCGATAACTTTGATTTGAGTGAGGGAGGGCTGTGCAAGGTCACCAGCCTCCCTTTCTCCTCCTAAGCCATCTGGGTCCAGAGGCCTGATATTCATCAGGACTACGAGCATCACTGACGATGCTAAACAAGATGTGACATATGACTGTAATGGAATATTACTGTGCTATGGGAGACCCCTGCCCTTTCAGGCTAAAGCTTTTTAAGGTTCTCTTTGGGTGAGGTAAAGCCCATTCAGTGAACAGGCCTCTTTAAGAAGTGAGTCAAGGGATGGCCCCTTTTTGTAATTTTTTTGCATCACTCTCATTTTGTTCCCCAATTTTTCCCTTACCACTCTGCTCTGTTGTTAACTCTTCCTGAATTCTTGTTGGGCTTGGGTCGAATTAGCATTTCTTCTTTGAGGCTTTGCTTGTAGCTATTTTCACACTATTGTCTTCTTCTGAATTTGTATCTTGGTCTTCCCTGCCACCATAGTGATTTTTTTATGGTCAAGTTCTTTTTTTGTTGTTGTTTGCTCATGTTTTTAGCCTATTTCTTCACTTTGAACTTTACGTTAAGTTTGGACTCTGTTCACCTGGGGGTGTGAAGGTACTCTCCCAAGCGTCAGACTTTTTCATGCTACTGTTTTCAGAGTTAGTTATGGGGGATCTACAAGTTTTTGGTGCTTCCAAGTGCTGTGATCCTGAGAGAGGTGTGGTCACAGCTCTCTTGGTGTGTGATACGGTCTTTACCCAGGAAGAGCCCCTGCTCTCCTGCAGGCGCAAGAGCTAGTGCCCCTCTTTGCCTTAGAACTGCGACCCTAGTCCCTGCTTCCTTGTGACTGATCACAAGTCCTCCTCTATACCCAGAACTGCATGTGGGCAATGCAGCTGCCAATCCATGGCAGCTGTACCCAGTGCTAGCAAAGAGTCCCCTGTAATCTCATCCTGACCAGCTGTAGGACCCCCTTTCTTCTCTGGACTGAGAGCTCCCAAAACTGCTGCTGTTTCTTGCTGCCATGGCATGTGTGTGCTCCAGAAAGGCCTCCACCTCAGTGTCATGCCCCTCTGACCAAACTGCTAAGTTCTCTTAGGCCAGAAAAATGTCTTACCCTGACCTTTCATCAGCTCTACTGCTCCAAAATTTCATCTGAGGTATTATTTTAAAGTTGTTTGGAGGGGAATGTTGAGAATCCAGCTGGGTTACTGCCTTTAATCTGCCATTTTCACCATCACCTTGTCTTTATTTTGCATCCATTTTAGTATGCATTGGCTGACTGACTGGTGGACTGACCGAGAATGTATCTGCTGGACTGCCAGCTCTTCGAGAGCAGAGGCTTTCTCCTTCTTTGTCTGATACTCCTAGAGCTGGGCACACAGTGAGTCCTCAACAATAAATGCCCACCTGCTGCAGTCAAGAGAATCTTGGGGTTGGATGGTACCTGAGGGGTCAGGACCACCCTCAGAGACCTGAAGACCTCCTGGTGTGGGAAAGCCAAAGACTTTTAAGGCAGCTGGTCTGAGACTGAGATTCAGACACTTCTGTCTCACTCTCAGTCTCCTCACCCTGATCCTCATTCCAAAAATATAACCTATCCATTCATCTCCTGTCTGTACAGGACCTGACAGCGGGGGAGGAGGGGGGAGGGGCAGGGAGGGGAGACGACAGAATAAGGTTAAGCCTGCTAAAGAAGGAAGGCAGTGGGTATATGGCTGAAGCCTCTGACAGATCACAGGGCTTTAGGCACATGAGTCTGCCCCTTGGGGCCTGTTTCCCCACCTATAATATAAGGAGATTGTTCCCACCGACAGCAGCCATCTCACCCAACCCACTCATCTTATAGGTGAAAAGACTGAGGCCCAAGCAAGTGAACTGACCCACCCAAGGTGATCCAAGGAGCAAACAGCAGGGCCCACAGCTGGACCCAAGCCTGGGACTCCAAAGTAGCCACTGCTTCTCCTGCAGCTTCTCAAGTCCTTCTGGGCTCCCACATTCTATGGGATTCTGAGATCTTCTGACAAATCTGCAGGGGCCTGTAAGGGTTCCCTGGTTTCCACAAATAGAAAACAGAGGAAAGTGACAGATAACCAGTGGGGTAGCACAAAGGAAAACCAGATGGAGAGTCCCTAAAGTCAATGAAGAAAAGCTCAGGGAAGCAAAGTCAGGCCGATGCCAGCAGGGTCGGGAATGATAACGCAAAGAGGAAAACCCAGTGTGGAATTGTGATCTTCCGGGCCAGGGGGTTCCCGCAGGTGGGGGCTAGCATTCACCGAAGCCCTCCCCACCCTGCTGTTTGGGGGCCTGGAGCTTTCACTGGGTGGCGTGATCCCAAGGGTGACAGAGAAAAGCATGAAGCTGCTGCTGAACTCTTAGAACCTGTCTTTCTAAAAAGATGCTCTGCCTCTGGTGAAGGGCTGGGGGCTGGGGAGCAGCCCGGACAGAGCCACAGGGGGGTGGGGCAGAGGTGGAGGGAGGGAGGGGGTGGGGGCAGGGGGAGGCTGGACTTTTACACAAGAATCCCTGAGGGCCTCCTGCCAAAAATAATTAGAGTGAACCGAAACCTGGGTCTCAAAGGTGGTTGCATTGGATGTTTTCTTTATATGAAGGAAAAGATATGATACCTTAAGGGAGCAAGGAAAATACATTAAGCACTTTAAACAATTTTGTCAAGTTTAATAACACAGTTGGAGAAAAGATGATTATCTCCCAGAGAAGGTATCAATCCAAGAAAATAAAGTTTCTTTAAAACCTTGCTGGGGAAAAGCAAACGGCTTTGTTCCCTGCTGTCTCCGGCTGATGAGGAGCTGGCTGGCCCACAGAAATTAATAAAGCTTTCAATAAAGACAGGCAAATCAGCCATTATGAGCCAACTCTGGCCACATAACACAGGTAATCACTGCTCACGGGTAAATAATAATAAACTAAAACATGTGACGTGTTCATTTGGAAAGGGTAAGGATCTCCAACTGGGGGAGGGAGACCCTTAAGAGACTGCCCCCTCCCCAATCCCCAAGCCCTTCATTTTACAGATGATACCCTTCTTATGGTTATGCAAAGTCTTCAGATAAATGAATGGCCTGAAAACCTGCACAGGAGCTTTAAAGGGATCCAACCAATTGTCACCTCATCTTTCCACATCTTTCAATGTTTCTGTTCTTCACACCTAAGAAAAGGTCTTTACTATTATTCCCACTCTACAGATGGGAAAACTGAGACTCAGAGATATACAGAGATGCAGCTGGCTTGTGGCTGAGATGAAACTGAAGCCTGGATCTGCCAGCTTGGTGAGGGAGCCACCATCCAGGGAGGGAGGGACCCAACCTCAGCCGAGCAGCCCCATCCTGGGGCTCTATGATTCATGCCCCTTCCCATGAGGGCCCTTCAGACTGGTGAAGGAAACAAGCACCAGCCTCTCCCTCTAACTGACTAATCACCAAGCATGGCCGAAGCCCTTCCTCTGGCCAGGCATGCGCCAGGGCTGGCACTCCAGGGAAGCCAAGAGAATGTGGAAGGAGGTCTTTCCACTGTGGCCAACACTAGCAGTGCTAGCTAACTGACTGACATGGCCCCGGAGGCCTTTTCATTGGCTTTGTCCAGAAACCTCGAGGGAGCTGGCCATCACCTACAACTGCGAGGAGAGACCTTGGCATGATTGCAAGCTATTGATTTAAACTTCTGGCAGTTTCCAAATTTTCATTTTAATTCCAAATGACAGAGAAAATCCTCTGGAGAAAGGCAGGCTAACACTGGACTGTTACTGTACCAAGTACAGGCACAGTGGGGAGACCTGTGGCCAGGCCCTCTGGGGCAACAGAGCCTGAGAAGCCCAGGGCTGGGGCCTGGAGAGAGCCCTGCAGGGCAAGTCCCATGGGTGGGATGACTCCCCACAGGACCCTGGCCAAGTCACTGCTTCCATGTGTACAAGCCAGGGCTCGATGAGGGTGGCTGGGTCTGCAGGAAACAGCTCGTCCTGAGACCACAGCAGGGTCAGTGTCAGCCAAGGGGCCCCCACACCACCAAGATCAAGAAATCAGGCACTGTGCTTATTAATAAATGCTCAAATGATTGACTGACTGGTACCAGACAGCCAAGATGCTGACTTCCTGACCCAAAGTTCCTCCATGGCCTGGGCACTGTGAAGGTGGGACCCTGAAACCTCTCTAGATGACCTGGCCCAGCCCCTTTAAAGATCTTGGATGTCCAGCCCCACCTTCCCCTGCCCCAGGGAGGTATATGTGAGCCCCAGCCCAGGGGATCCCTTTAAAGCCGGGTATTAGTTTTCTTGGATGTAAAATGATAAGGTTGGACAAGGAGCTCTCCAAGGTGTGTCCCAGTGCTAATATATGGTACTCCCGATTCAAAGAAGAACCTTCGAGCTTAGGGTCAGAGGACCTAATGTGCCCCCAGCAGGGATCCTTCCAGCTTGGGAGCCCAACAGCTGCTACTCACCTGCACTGGGAAATGTCCAGGTAATGGTATTCCCAAATCTCCCTGTCACCCAATCTAGCTGCAGCTCATGGAAAGATCTCAGCATTACAGGATTACCAGTTAACAGTTAATAACCCCGTGTTAATATGCACATTCTTAATCCCCCTGGAGGTCTCCCACTAACCCACCACTAGAAGGCGGCCAGAAAAGAACTCATTTCCTAACACAGTATCACACTCATTAGACTCTGAACAAAGTGGGGCCAAGCCCATACCTCGCCAAGTCCATGCAGCCATCAGCGAGGTTGGTGGAGGAGTTGAAGTACTCTCGGCTGGCAGCCAACACCAAGGCCACGCTCTTCTCATAACTGACCCTGAAGGGAGCCTTCCCTTTGTGGGGCCCACTCCCCAGGGGGCCACTCACACCAGCACTGCACTGCATCATCTGGCCTGCCAGGTGGAGCGTGTCCAGGCGACTGGAGCACAGGAGGCTTTCTGTGAAGATCTGGACAAAGGGGAGATCCATATTAGGCAGAAGAACAGCAAAAGGAACATTCCAAACCCAGAGGACGACTCCCTGAAAGCCGGCTTGGAGGGAGGGAAAAACCTGATTCGCTCCCCATGCCCAAAGGAACTACACTCTAACTCGCAAACACGAGCCTCAAATGTTGAGGTTCCTCACCAGTGGGAGGCTGTGGCACCTCCCACATCAAAGGACTGGCTCTTTCAGGGGATTATTTATGAAAGTCACATTGAAAGATGACCCACCTCCCCAGCCTGCCTAACCAGAAGCCCAGTCATCCAGCTGCCACACTGAGGTCTGCCTGCCTGACCTGCTGCCAAAGAGTGTTTGAAGAAAACAAGCCACTGACGAATGAGGATTTCACACAAAAATGACTGTGCTCTGCTAGATACCTAATAGGGCCAATTAACATGAAATTAATACACAGCAATTAGATAGCCTAGAGCTGAGACAGTTTACATTCAGACTTCGGCTTCCCCAAAACCAAGACGGAGATTTGTTCTGCGACTCCAGCAGCGAGCAAGGCAGAGAGATTCTCATGACTGTCAGGAGCCCCCTTCTTCCCGTGTGGCGCCCTGCCACTGGAGAATCCTGCCTATGAGCTCCCCCCCAGGGAAAAGAAGCAGCAGCCCGGGCCTTCTTCCCATGGCCCCTCCTTGTCAAGGTGTCCCTGGCTGGGGACTCCTGAGGGAGCAGAATGGAGACCACACTGAAGAGCTTTTCCATCTCCCAAGAACAGCACGATATCATATTGGCACAGGAATCCTAGATCTGGGGCTGCTGTCTAGTCCAGCTCTTTTATTTTACAGATAAGGAAACAGAGGCCCAGGGTGGTTAAACAACTTGCCCTAGGTCACACAGATAGTAAGTTCTAGAAGCAGGATTTGAACCCAGAACCAGTGTGCTTTCCCCTGTGCTACACTCTCTTTAGCTACAGAGAGAGCTGTACAAGCACCCAGCCTGAAAGTATATTCTCATAATGTCTGAAAATAGCCCCCTAACACAGTCACACACACCCCTCCTCCCTCAAAAAATTAACCCATGAGGTCCTGAAGGAACACTGCAGAAGAATCACTTAAAATGTATTCCTTTGGGGGCGAGGAGGAGGGAAGGAATGACATTTCAAGTCCTAACTGCATCTCCTATAGACCATTTTAATAGCTTTTTCAAAATTCTTTTAATATGCTTTCAAATGCCTTCCCAGGAGATGAAGATTGGCGGCCATAAGCAATTAAGGCTGTAAGCTATAATAAAAAGAGTTTAAAATAATATTAAACTTTTAAAGGATGTCAAATTTCTGAGACAGATGACTCCATGAGGAAACTTATTCAAGGCCCACACACTTAGTGTAGAATATTAAAGAAAATATGCAAATACACAAACATTGGCATAATTCTACTCCAACATAATAACAGCATTTCAGAAATACTAATGACAGCTTTGTCCTAGGCACGAAATGCATGCAGATCCTTTTCTCCTGAAATTGGATTTTAAGTTTCACTGTAAGGGCAAACAGAAAACTCTAGAGGCGGCCATCTAGGGCCCACGGGGACATGCTGGGAATGGAACTCAGTGCTCAGTCAAGCGTTGAACAAGAATCACATTTAAAGGAGAGGCTGGCCATTCTTCAGTTGCATGTGTGCTCCTGGCACAGCGTCTCCTGTATTAAGACATGACTGCTGCTTTTCTTGGCTCTCACTCCATCAGCAGCCTCCACTTTGTGACAGCAGAATGAGCTTGGCCACTCGGGTCAGGGCACCCAGCTCAGGGCTGGCTGGTATCCACCCAGTGGGAACACTCAAATGGAAGACTTCTTACTTGGGATCATCTATCACAGAACTGGCTTTTGTTGTTTACAAAATGCCAGAAGGTCCATTCTCCATTGGAAGCACGAGGACTTAAGTTGTAATATAAATTCCTCCTGTCCCAGTTGAATGACCAGTGAACCCCATACTGAGCTTCCAAGCCAACCTCCTTCACAGTAATGGAGGGATAGCTCAAAAAAAAGGGGAAGGATATAGCGACCTCATAACAAGCTTCTGGTTCCAAGCAGGTGTAGACTGTCCGCTGCATAGCCAACATATCCTGCAGCAACACCTTCCAATGAGACTCACTGACCGGGGGCTGCCTGCAAAGAAAAGAAACATCATTGTTCTGCACCTGACCCTCACTTACAGCTGACGGAGTCACATTCCAGCCACTTATCCAAACACAGTCCCCTAAGATGTGCTCACATCAGGCAATGGACAAGCGAATGAATGAATGTTAACAGAGGATTCACTTTTTAAAAGACACTTGAGACTCAAAGTTGCAGGTGAGAACCTGATTAGAGGTGGTCTGGAAAGCTGGCCAACATCCCCTCTGCCCCCTCTCCCCCACAGATGCCACAGCATGTGGTTCTCCTTTCAAGGCTCCAGAACCAAACAAACGGAAGAGGAGAGGGGCTGTCGATTAGCACCTTCTAAGTGCCAGGGAAATGCCACAGAAAATGCTGTAAGACAGTTTCCAAAGAGGCACTGGAGCTGGTCTTGGGCAGGCAGGCTGCCCTCCGGCCTCTCCTCTGGATTCAGCTCACTCTGGAAGCGCACTCTGCCCCTTGGCTACGTCTCCCATCAGGAGGCACCTCTACCCCATGGCCTGCCCCCATCCCACAAGCTCCTCTGAAGGATGACGAGCAGGCTATGCTCCTGAGTCCCGACACTGGGGACCTTCATCTCTTCCCTCCCCGCCCATGCACGTTTCAGCTCCCTTTGGTGGACTGTCTCCCTACCAGAATGGAGGCTCCTGGAGAGCAGGGACTGCTTTTTTTTTTTTGGAGAGGGGAAGGCAAGGCAATTGGGGTTAAGTGACTTATTCAAGGTCACACAGCTAGAAAAGTGTGTCAAGTGTGTGTCTGAGGCCACATTTGAACTCAGGTCCTCCTGACTCCAGGGCCGGTGCTTTACTCACTGCACCACCTAGCTGCTTCCAGGGACTGCCTTTCTGCTTGTACTCCCAATGCTCTGCATGGTACCTGACACATAGCAAGCACTTTCTAGACATGAGCTGACTTTCATTGTGGGTTGGATTCTATGGCCAGAAAGGTTTCTGCCAAATCATTATCATGGAAATATCAGGAGGTCGGATTGTTTTAGCAATTTAATCTTTTCTGTATAAAAATCATAATAATCGTAGTTAGCTTTATGTAGCACCTGTTAAGTGCGACACTGTGCTAAGCACTTCACACATATTATCTCATGTGGTCCTCACCATAACCCTGGAAGGAGGTGAGATTATTAGCCCTGCTTAATAGATGAGGACGCTGAGCTACTGACAAATAAAAATACTGAGTCTACGTTTGGTGAAATCAGTGAATAGCAAGTTATTTTCAAACGTCTGGTTCAGAACATGATAAAAGTTAAAACCTGATAAGCATTTACTGAAAAGTTTCTAATTCTTCCAGCCTGATTTCTCACAAAATCAAGTCATTTCCTTCATAACTTGAAAAAGCAATGAGCTTTCGGAAAAGGTCCAGAATCCAGCCTGATAGGAGTCTCTGAGAAACTCTCCGGGGGGGAGGAAATAAAGGAAATACACAAAAGACTTAGAATTTGATCTAGTGCATGGTCCCCACAGGTCCCACTGGCTCTAGGGGGAGTTAATTCAGAGCTGAAAGGGAAATTTCTACAGATTTGCTACCTAATAGCAGCACCTAAATCCTAACTGGGGGCCACAACCCCAGGGCACCAGGCCCAGATCACAACAGATCCCACACTCTTCTCATCTACCTTCAGCAACAGAGCGCCTCCCAACAGCTGCTACCCAACTGGACCCATTCCTGATGGCTAAAGACCTCTGTCACCCTTGGCACTCCTGTGACACTGAATCCAAGGAGACTGAAAACAACCCTCCTCTCCTCTCCAGCTCCTTCTGTCTCTCTCTTGTCTCCAGTTACCTCAACCTTACAGCCTCAGACCCACTCCAGATGGCGAGATGTCCAGCTACTTCCCTGCCCTTTGGGACTCCATCCATCCCAGGCCTGCACTCCCAGTAATGGTGGTGCCTTCTCTCAGACCTGCCCCAGCTCCCAGGGGTCCTGTCCCCATGACCACCTCTGGCCTCTCTCACTATCACTCAGCAACCACTGCTATCATCTAACCCAGTCCAGACCCCCCTCCCCGTTTCCCTAATGAGTTCAGTGCCTGGCTCCCCAACTTTCTCTGCTCCTTAACTCTTCCATCATGCTAGGGGACTTCAGCCTAGGTGCTGACACTCCCTCAAACCCCAGGTCCTCCATGACACCTAACTGGCACACAGAAATGGTCATAACTTGGCCTTGACATCACCCATGAAGTTCCTTTGTCCATTCACAATCTCCCATCACTCCATCTCTCCCTATGCCCTGCTCCTCTCACACCTCTGTGCTCACTAGGACACTTCCATTCCCCCCGACCACACTCCCTTCATTCCCAGGCTATGCCCTCTCCTCCTTTCCCAACCTGGACCACTTATTGATTGTCTTCTACTCCCATGCTCCAGGTCCCAGGTTCCCCGGTCCTCTCACCTCACACTGCCAGCCTCCTTTACCTCTCTTCATATGACACAGCTGGAGACACTTAATAAATACTTACTGCCTGCCTGACTGACAAAACCCAAAAATCACACTGAACAGCATCCTCTTCAAATTTGGATTCTTGAGGCCCTGACCCCAAGAAGAGGCCCTTTAATCCCTCCCTAATGGATTCTCTACCCCACTCTGCACAGCAGCTTTTCCAAAGCCTCAAGTGTTCCCTGTACCCCTGCTCCATCTTTTCTCAGCTCAGCTTTACTGAATAAAAAAATAGAGGCTGCTCACCACAGACAAGCTATTCCGCAGTCTCCCCTCAACATCACACATACCCCACAATTTCCTACTGGCTCCGGACTTTGAAGAAGGTCACTGAGGCTCCCAATCCTGGCCCCTCTCATCTGCTCCCACACATCGCCTCCATTTCTCCTCTCACTCTGGAATCTTGTCTTTCCCCATCTACCAGTTCCTTCCCTACTGCCTAGAAACAGGCATTTCTCTCCCAACTCCCAAAAATCTCTCAGTAAATCCTTGAATCTCAGACAATGATTATCCTAGAGCCTCTTCCTTTTTCTCTATTAGAGGAAAAACCCAAGCCCTCTACCCTCGATTCCCCCACATCTTCTCTGCAGCTTGGCTTCCAGCCTCCCAGCTCCCCAGAAGCCGTGACCTCTTTGTGACTAACCAGAGCGGCCTCTGCTCAGTTCTCAGCTTTCCTGCTCTCTCTGTAGGACCTGACCCAGCTGCTGACTCACGATCCCTTCCATGCTACTCTCTCCAACCTCCATTTTGTCCTCTACTTCTCTCACTCTGTCTTAGTGATCTCACTGGCTGTGATGAGTTCAATAATCATTTGTATGAGGATGCCTCCCAGATCTAAATCTCCAGCCTTCAGCTTCTCCCCTCAAACAATTAAAAAAAAAATCACCAAGCACTTATTAATCCCCTACTTTATGCAAGGTGCTGGGGATCCAAGCACAAAGAATGAGACCATCCCTGCTCACATGGGGCTTACCCTCTAATATGGGAAGCAACAAGTATATAGATAACTAGATATCATGAATAAACAAAGAGAAATAAAAACAAAGTATGAAGTCCAAGGCAGTTTGGGAGGCAGGGTAGTGGGATCAGGAAAGGCTTCAGTCAAGTCAATGAGCACTGGTTAGATCCCTATAGAAGACGGTGCTTATAAGAAGAAAGGAACACTGTGAGTCCAAGACATAGGATGATGGACAGAGGGCCCTCCAGGCCTGGGGACGGTTCACGCAAAGGCATGGAAATGGCGCCCCCTGGAGCTTCCCAAAGCCACTAGGATCAAAGAGAAACGCTTCCGATTGACACGTCAAGCCCTCCCAATCTGCCCCCTTCAGACCGGCCTAGTCTTCTGACAGCTGACTGGCCTCCTCCAACTCTGCCTTCCAGCCACACCAGCCCGACCCTAGCTGTTACACACTTACACACAGAGAGACACAAACATATGTACACGTATACGTACACACACGCACACACGCACACACACACACACTCTCAACACTCCATCTCCAGCAACCAGGCCTTTGCCCTGGCTGTCACCCAGGCCCGAAGGCAATCCTTCAACAATTGTGTCTCCAGGAACCACCTGTTCCACTGAAGACTCAAGGGCCCCCTTCTTACCGGAGCCCTTCTGGTGCCTGCTCAGCAGCGAGTCCAGCCCAGATGACCCGGCATTTGCTGTGCCTACTCTGTCTCCCACTAGAATGGACATCCTTCTCTCACTAGTCCTTGGCACGGATAGCCTCCCATCTACCCTGAAACCCTGCTGACTCGTCTCTCCCTTTGGAACGTGCTCCTCAGGAAAAGACCAAGATGGCTTTTACCTTCTGTGTCCTCCTCATGCTTCATCAGGGCTCATTCACTGACCCACAAGCACACAGTCAGCACTTCATAAATGCCCATTCATTGGTTGGTTGAATGACGTGTGGAGATTTCCTTTCCCAATTTTCCCCGTTCACTAATAATCTTTTTATAGCTTCTTTCCCTACCTCCACACCCCAGAAATGGATATTTAAATGAAGTCCCTTCCTTCATCGGCATGAGCCTTTCCATGAATGTTTCCTAGGTATTTTCTGGGGACTGACAGTGCCACCCTTATGGAGACGTGCCGAGAGCCTGGGAGATGTGAGAGCATAGCCTCTGCCAGACAGGGTCCAGAACAGAGAGGACCTGGCTGGAAGGTGGCTCCTGGGAACACTCCCCACGGGTGCTCATTCGGCCAAGTCTCCCGTCCTGCCCACTCTTAGGAGCCTAAGCCAGCTTCCCCAAGGGTCAGAGCTCTGAGGCCGCAGCCTGCTCCATGCAGGCAGTCACGAGAAGGGCACAGAACCTGAAGAACCACTTGCCAGCGTGACCTTCCGCCGCTTTTCTTCTCTTAGTACAGAGGGGGAAGGCCGATGAGTTCATTTCAACCTCTCGGGCGCGGCCGTAGGATCGGACTTTTTCTGGATTGGGGTGACGAGGACAAAATGTCTGAGGAACGTGAATTAAAAAATATGACTGACACAATTTCCTAAAGACCGCCTGACGGTCTTGTCTCTAGTAACGGCACAGACTAAAGGAACTATCACCATGTGCGCAGCAAAAGGCGCAGCAAGAGATGGACACAGCACAGGTGATCCGAGCCCCACGCTGACCTCATTCCATGACCACAGAGACACAGCTGCACAATGTGGGTATGCAGTAAAGACGGCAAGCAGCCTGGTGCCCTCTGCAAGTCCCGGGATCCATGACTCCACGACAAGCCCTTCCTGCCCCGGTGCCTCCCTCCCCCCATTACTGTGGATTGGTTTTAAGTTGTCTCCCCAGATGGAGCGACAGCTCCCTGAGGGCAGGCCCGTGTCAATGCTGTCTGCGCACCCCCAGCACCTCACACAGCTCCCAGCTCAGTCAGGGGGACCGAGCTGGACTCAGACAGAAGGAGCAGAGTAGCCGTCCAGGGTAAGGAAGAGAACAGCATGACATGGCCGGGCACAAGGAAGTCTACCTTCTTCTATGGACACAGGCTCTTCTTGTGACGCTGGAGAAGGGGTTATGTCATGGACTCTAATATCGGAGGTAAAGTAGAAGACCCCTCCAGAGAACAGTCTGTGCTTGAGGCCCTCCTTTGGGGTGGGGGCCTGGGCAGGGTCAGAGGAAACAGAACCCATTCCCAGTGTCTCAAGTAACTCCCCTTCACTTTGGGAGAGTTGCCTTCTTGGTTTTCCCGCCTGTCATATAAGAGTCATACCACTGCCCCATGCCCCCCCAAGTTGTTGTGAAGATCAAATTAGAAAATGTGCGTGAAACTGCTCTAAGGACTACAAACATGCCTCTGAACATGTACAAACGCATGTGTACATGCACACGTATGAACATGTGTGTAGGGTCATTTAAGTGAGGTCAGTTTTTTGTTTGGTTTCATAAAACAGAAAGAATCATGACCCTCTCTCATAGCAGAAAACAGGGAAGAGTTGCATGCTTAGTAAAATACGAGAACCAGGAAAACAACCAACGGAAAGGATGAGAAAATGAGGGAGTACAGTGGACCAGCTTGGGCCAGAAGGAGGGATGAGCCCTGCCCCACCCTAGCCCAGCCCTGCCCCTGTTCCTGCAGGAGTGGTCACAGGAAGCAGAGGAGATAAGAGCTGGAAGAGATAAGGGGATGGGGGCCATCTGGGCCAACAAGGGAAGGCTCACCAGTCCCAGGAGGGAGAAGGGACACATGCAGAAATGCATGTGATGCACACACAAAACTAAAGAAATGTGAAAAGTCCAGCCCATTAACAGCTGTCATCCAGAAGCCACAAACGAGCTGGGCTCAGCAAAGCAGCTCCAAGCAGATGCTGTGCCCCCAAACCTGCCAAGAAGACGGGCCGACCCGGTCACTCACTTCCGTCCGGTGTGCCTGCTCAATCTGACCATCAGCTTCCGGGCCTCCTCCTCATGTGCCTGGGTGTTTTTTACAAACGAGACGGGTTTCTGCAGCCCGTGCTTCTCCAGGAGCTCAGACACGCTGCAGACAACACAACAACAAGGGGGTGAAGGGCCGGCACAGGCCAAGGCACCTGCTCACTACATATAACAAGCCACATTCAAGCAGCTACCAAAGGGAACAGGAAACATGGCCTCCCTGCATGCGCTGGCCTGACTCCTAGGGACAGAGGCTCTGTGAGCACAGCTTTCCAGGACACTTCCAGTGACTAGGTATCATCCTGATACACCAAATATGTTCTATCCTAATAGGGGCCTCCTCCAAAACAGAACAAAACAAAAACGCATTGTGTTTGGTTGGCGAGTTGGCAAAAGAAAAGCCCAGATTCCCACAGGACCCATGATCTTTGTTCCATAGCTCCTGGAGCATGCAGTCCCTCTCCCAATCTAGACCACAACTGCATGAAGGAAAGCAGGGCCTGGGTCTTCTTCCATCTGTCTCCCTCTGGCAGATCCTAGAGCACTGCTCTGGGCAATGCAGGAGCCCAGCAAGCTTTTACTAAATGAAACTGCCCATCCCCACCAACCCAACTCTCCTCACTAACTACCCAAAGGATGAGCTAGAGCAGGGTTATTTTTAAAGGGGCCTCTTCCATCAAGCTGACCCATGGTTCCATGCTCCAAAGTTATACCATGGAAAGAACAATGATCACAAACCACATCCCACCAGCATGGAAAAGAACTAAAGAAGCAGCTTTCATACCAGAGGCAGGCCTCACTAGGTCAGGCTGGCCTGACATGGTGAAGAGGAAGGGTGGGGGATGGGAGATGGGGGTCGGGGAAGGTAGGGGAGGGGGAAATCTGCCAGAGCAAAGAGTCTGAAAGAAGACTATCCTTAAGGGCAGATCTGCCAATGCTTGGGAATATCCTGGCACAGAAGGTTAGGCCTCTTCTGTTCTGCATGAAGAACATGGCTTTTAGGTTAAAAAATAACAAGAAAGGTATATCCCATGGATCCCTGCAAAGGTTCCTCCCACTCATCCCAGTCTCCTAAATACTCATCTGCTCTGTGACATTTCTTGCTCATCAGCTACAGGAATTCCCATTAACCTGTTTCTTACTGTGGACAGGCCAGGACAATGGGAGGTGAATAGATACAAGTTGGTGAAAGTGATGAAAACACGGATGGCAGCTGGCAGCTCATTCAAAGGACTGTGAGTCATCGCTGGTAGAGACAGAGAAGTCTGAGCAGGCCTTGCAGAGAAGTGGGCAGCCCTTTGGTTCCCATGAAGCCAAAAGGCTGAAGCTTTTCTTACCTGAGGATCTGCTCTAGCTGGTCCACCTTGTCATGAAGAGCAGCTGTCACCGCAGTCTTAGGACTACAAGATTAAAAGAAAAAGGAAGGAAAAGTGAGTTTTACCTCCTGAATCTTATTCCTAGAGACATCCAGTATGAAATACAAAATCCACTGAAGTGAGAACAAAGATGAGACAGGCCCGTGCTGAACCAGAGGCAGCACACACAAAGGCCATTCCACTGTCCTTGGTGCTGAACTCTAGGCTGGCAGCTAAGATCAACTTAGGTGGCATCTTTGGTCTCCCAGGCCCCAGGCTACTCCCTGGAATTTCTCCCTTTCTTCAAGACAGCTTGAGCACCATGACCTCTACATGAAAGCCTTCTGATTTCTCCCAGCTGCAAGTGCCCCTCCCCACAAACTATTCATTTTGTATTTGTTTTGTGTACGTTCTCTATATCCTTGTATGTAGACATGCACTCACATGCGTATAAGCTACATATTACACGCACATGTATTATATATTACATACATATTTTACATGTGTATATATATGTATATATATATACATATATATATACACGTTATGCATTATATACATTACATATCACACACACACGTCATCTCCTGGAGAACATAAGCTCAGTGAAGACAGGAATCACTTCACGTTTCTCTCTCTAGCCTCCGCCCTTTGCCTTGCTCCTGGTGGTAGACACTCAATAAATTCTTGTCAATTTAGGGACACTCCCAAAGGAAGCAGACTCTGAGCAGTCCAAAGGCCCAGAGGCCTTTAAGATGAGTTCCACCCAGGGTCTCTAGGGCACCTGAGATGCAATCCTGCATAAATGACTAAAGGAACCCTCAAGCCCTTGACTGAGTTCCTGCAGTCCCAGGATTCAAGGATCCTGCTAATTCCAAGGAGGTTTCAAGGTTAGCTCCCCTCAAAAAGCATGACTTTTCTCAGCCTTGACAACATAGAGAAGCCCCAACCTTAGCAAAAACTCCCTCCTTAATGGAGACTCACTCATATGTGGGTGCTACCTGATAGTCATCCACAGAGAAAGGAAAACAACATTCACATAAGGGGGTGAGAATACCAAGGCAAGGGGGCAGTGGGTGAAGGAAGCCCAAAACACCACACTCAAGAGGAAGTCGCCATTGTGTGGGAGCTGCCACCTGGAGCGCATCTGGGCAAAGGGGAAGACCAGAGAAAATCTCCAGAGACGACAGCATCTGGAGTTGGAACAGACCTGAGAAGTCATGTGATCTAACATCTCTTCCTCACAGATGAGGAAGCTGAGGCCTTACAGAGAGAGGAGATTTGCCAAGGTCACCCAACACAAAATCCAGGCTCCCTGATGCTGGGTCTGGGGCTCTCTCCATTCTGCCTGGAGAGCCAACCAGCAAATGGCAGGACTCTATTGACCAAAGTCCAACTACATGACTTAGGGGAGATGTGGCCTGAGACTCGTAAAGCAAAAGCTTCAATTTCAACAATTCAGTCACCCAGTATTCCTGTACGGCTTTAGTGCCAGACTGACCCCATTCACACATTCCTTCACAAAAAGACCCAATCAGGATGGCTGTTGATCCCATGAGAATCCTTACCCATAGCCTCTCTGAGGAAGGCATTCCAAAATATCGTAGCAACAAGACAGCTGGTCATCCCGCTCACAATTGTAGATGCACTCCAGGGCGATCTCCATCAGCTGATCCTGGTCTGGGATGATTTTCTGCTGAAGCTAGTGAAAGCAGAGCACACTGGGCTTAATGCAAGAGCATCTGCCAACAGATTTACCGTCACTTGCTGCCGGGGAAGAGCACTGTCCATAGACTCTCAACAAGTACCATTAATCAGCTGTAAAAACCAATCTGGTGACTTTTTTTTTTTTGCTTACAGACTTTTGAGGTCTTTAATAATTCTAAATGAAGTCTTGTTTTAATTACAGAACCAGTCAGAGAAGCTAATTTCTAACCTCTATGCTTTGCATCTGCAGAAAACAGACTCTCCAATTTATGACCCACTGAGGATGAATCGGATCAGGGTAAGCAAAAGGCATTAAAATGGCAATTCATTAAAAGCAATGCTTCCAGCCCTAAAGCCATCTTTTATGTGATTAAATTAGAAATATATATACATATATATATATATATATAGCCCATAATTCCTAAAATTACATCAGCATATATTATAAACCTATTGTTTTTCCATCATTATTTATAAATCATTCATTTAAATACACAGTCCAGGATGGAAGAATTCAATTTGAAAAGAATTCTGGAACATGGCTCAAAATGGTATTAAAAGAGGCCTTGCCCAGAGTGTAGGCACAGAGACCACCCTGGAGGCTGAGAAAAACAGCTGCTTTGGGCCATTATCGGCAAAGATGCAAAAGCATCAATGCAGAGTCATGAATCTTGAAGGCATTTTGACAACTGTTAAATTAAAAAACACATATATAAAACATTTCTCCATTTAGATTTACTATTTGTAGCATTGCAGGGGAGGTTTGGAGCTGTTTTCCTAAAGCCTTTTACCTAAAGGAAAAGACAAAGAAATGTATTGGGTCACTCCACACTCCCTTTGGTTTTTTGTCTGTTTGTATGTTTTCCCAGATTTCTAAGCTTGCGAGTTCCCACAAAAAGAAACAACCACACAAATGGTGAAGAGAACAAAATAACAAAGAGATTTCACTGGTTAAAAATACCCAAAATGTGGTGGAGATGAAAAGGGGCGATAAGGGAGGTGCCAGGCAAGTCCGCCATGGTTTCATGAGGGACTGCTAGGCAAGATCATCATGGTAGAGGGATAGCGACACAGATGAGATTGGGAGTCCAAGAAAGCACCAAAGCTGTCGTCGGGCCAGTCAAATCAGAAACATCATTTGTAAACACCTTCTCTCATCACGGGATTGTGGTAGGAAAGAAGCATCTGAAATTCTTGAGTCTCCCTCCCTCATTTAAGAGATGGCAAAACTGAGGCCCCCGAGGTCAGATGCCCACAGTACCTCCATGAGGAAGTGGCAATGCCAGGACTCAGGCTCCATCCTCTGACTCCAATCCCAGGGTTCTTACCCACCCCCACATGGCCACAGATGGTGAGGCCCAAGCACATGGAATCAGACAGAGACATCCATTTTTCCAAAGAGACAAAGAAGAAGCAGTCACTCATGGGAAAGGGGCTATGAAGGGCAAAGTGAGAGCCAGGAGGCCGGATGAAAGAGACCAAGGCCGGCAATGGCACTAAGAGACATCGAGAAGGGGTAGCCATCTGTAAGGATGTCAGAAAGGGGAACAATTCAGAAGCTGGCACGGCCACATCTGTGCCATCCTTGCCTCCAGTGCCCAGCGCCACCTCCTTCCAGCTCATGCAGCTTCACCTTCCTCCAGCTCAGCGTGACCATTCATTCATTCATCCCGACTCCAGGTGAACACAACCAGATGGCCACTGGGGGATGGCCTGCCCTTCAACAGCTCACCACCACTTCCAGAAGGCAGGCAGCTGAAGCTCATCACGGTCCCACACCTCACCATCTTTCCTGGCAACATTATGACCACGGAGTGACCAGAGCCCAACTTCTCATTTAATACATGACCAAACTGAGGCCCAGGCAAGATGAAGACCTTGCCCAAGGTCACCTCACTATCAAGTATTCAAATCATGACGTGATAAAGGGTCTTTGCTTGACACCAGCACTTTCCAAGAAGGCGCTTCCCAAGCGCACTTCCTCTCTGCCTTCCCCTCTGCCCAAAGTGGCTTCTTCATTTCCTCTTCACCTCGGCCTGCCAAAAACCACTCATGCTTTTAGGCCTTGCTCAGACGTCCCCTCTTCAGTGGAGGATGGGCTCTCCACAGTGTTTACCCCACTCGGCCCTGGTGGATCATCCACCCTTCCATGTGTGGGCATAGCCCAGGACTCTGAGCTGTCCTTGCTTCTCTCCTCACACTCTGGGATGTCTTCGATGATCACTGGACATCACATAGCTCCCACAGCTACATATCCAGCCTGTCTCACATCATCCACCACCTACTGGACATTTCAAACTGATGTTCCACCCCTCTACAACAGACCTGCTCCCACGAAGGCACACCCAGGCCTCTTCCTAACTCCCCAGTCTTGGTTACTGACACTGCCAGCCTCTCGATCACCCAGGTGGCAGCAGGCTCAGCGTTCCCCTCAATGATGCGCTCTCTCTCCCTCACCCCTCCTGACCAATTAGCCTCCAGGTTTTGATTCTGCTCAAGCTGTGGGCCCATCTCTAACATGTGTCCAGCTCTCTCCACGTTGGGAGTGACCTTCCTAAAGTCCAGACCAGACTGTCATTCCTCTGATTAACAACCTCTGGTGGCTCTGATGACATGCTTGGGACCTAGAGTGCTGCACGAGCTGGCTCCAGGGTGCCTTTCTCATCCTTCCAGTGCTCCTCACTCTCCCCCTTCAAACATCCTGTGTTCTAGTCAAAGTGACCTAGACATGGCGTTCTGCACCCCCTCCCAGTGAACCCACAGAGGCTGCTCTCCTGGCTGGAAGGTCCTCCTTATGGGCGAGGGTAGATGAGAAGTCCTGTCTTGGACATGCCGACCTTCAGATATGCCCAGGTTAGCTAGGTGGAAATGCCCAGGCAAGGTGAGCTCAGGAGAGTCTTGGGCTGGAGGCCAAGATCTGGGAACCATCTGCATAGAGATAGAATGGAACCCATGGGAACTGACCACATTCCCCAGTGAGATCACATGGAAGGAGTGCAGAGGCCCCCGGACAGAGCCCCCAGGGTCCATCTGGGAATAGGTGGGACTCGGGGAAGAGTCACATCACCAAGAGAAATGCAACGTTGGACGCAATCCCTGGGTTTGTGGGAGTTCCTGTCTGCTCATGGGGCAAAAAGTGACTGGAAATAGGAAGACCCAGCCGCTCTCTGCTGTGGTAAAGAGGGAGAGGAGCAGTAACACAGACAGGCTAAAGGCAGACAATCAGTGCAGGAGGAGGAACAGCAGCAGTGCAGTTAAGCAGTGACTTGCCCAGGGTCACACAGCCAGGAAGTGTCTGAGGCAGGATTTGAACTCAAGTCTTCCTGACTCCAAGTCCAGAGCTCTTACCCACCATGCCCCATAGACAAATACGAAGAGTGGCCCTTTCTACCTCTCCAGTCTTCTCCCATCACACTCCCCCCTCTCTCCTGGTCTGAGCTACCCCTTGCTCAACATGCCCCAGGTGGGCAGAGGGCTCTACAAGCAATCTGTCTAGAAATGACAACTATTTCTACTTCCTAATTCAATTCAACTCACTAGACACTTATTAAGCAGTTCCGCTGAGGACGGTCCTGGGGAGGGGCCCTGCCCTCCGGGAGCACCCAGTTAGGTAAGCACAAGACAGCTGAAGGGACAGAAAAGAAATGAGGTGGGGGCAGGACGGAAGCACGAGGCTGGTACGGGAGCGAGTCAAGGTGTCTCTGGATGAGGAGGGGCCGGAGGTGGGCTCACCATGGGGCAGCCTGTGCCAGAGTACAGACACAGGGGCTGCTTCATCTGGGGCCCAGCAGGCGGCTGGGCTGGCTGGGCTGGCTGAGCTGGCTGGGGAGGGGTAAGCAGGAAAGCGACCACCACTTTAGGATGGACCCGGCCAGGCCGCACCTCCCTCCCTCTGGTCTTCACCTCCTTGTCTGTGTCTCCTCCCCTCCAGCCGTTCCTCTTGCCCCTCCAGGGGCTGTCTTTTCTCACTGGAACACAAACTCCCTGAAGGCACAGACTAGGCAACTTGCTCATGTCTGCACTGCCTGTGCTCAGCACACAGCAGGCGCTTACTGTATGCTCTATCCTTCCACCTACAAAGAGGAGGGGGGCAGAGACTGTGAAGGAACTCTGATGCCATCAGGAATTACCTAAGGCTGGCAAAGCTGCCGCCACCTCCTGATCCTCCAGGGGTGACAGGATCTGGCCTGGGCTCAGGAGTGGTGGGCGATGGAGGGGACAGTTATTAGGAAGGGGCAGGGCAGAAGTGCAGAGGGCCCAGACTGGAGCAACATGTGAATGCGAAGAGGATCACACACAAGGCATGCTGCGTGGGAAAGACCGAATATTCTAGACTAAAACTAGAGATTAGTTGATCCTGCCCTGTGGTCAGTGGCCATCTGAGGTAAGTTTCCACAGAAAAATGCCATGCTCTGTGACCCTACGAAGGCCACGCAGCAACTCTGACCCTCCCCAGAAAGGACTGTGAGCCTGGCTACTTACATCTGGTTTGGAATGCTGGAATATCTTCAGGGGGAACCTGAGATCCCCTGCGGCCAAGGTCACCAAATAGTCTCTGAGCAGCTGGTTTGCTGCGCCCGGGGACTGCTTCTCCCACCGGTGCAGGAGGGGGACCATCCACTGATAGGCGTTGGTCACGTACTTCTCCTCTGAAGACTACAAACACAATTCGACAAGCCCTGTGACCAAAATCACCCTCCCATCTCAGCTGCCCCTGGGCACCTCCCACCCTTGCCCTATCAGGCTGCCAGCTGGACTTGGTACTCTCCACCATCCCATGAGGAAATGCAGATGGGGGGACCAACAACACCATCCCACCCCCACCAGGGCCAGAAGGAGAGCCCAGGCATCCCTGGGACATAGATAGGGAGGGCAGGCTGGCCAAAACCACCCATGAAATGCTGCTGGCACAGTTCCATCATGCAGCAGCACCTCTGGCCTCCAATTAGCAATGGGGCCACTATGGCAACCAGTGAAGGGACCTTCCATTGTGCATTACTCTGTTCCAGCTGTGTGGGAGCTATACAGAGTACTAAACTGTGGAAGGCACCCAGAGGGAGGGGGAGATTGGGCAGCACGTGGAGTGCTTGGTGGCTGCAGGGACCAAAGAAGGCAGGGAGCTGAAGACCCCACCCCCACCAGGTTTGGTGTCTGGGGCTGCTAAGAAGGAATCACCAGTTGTCTGGGTTAAAGGGGGCTGAGACTGGAGAGCACAGATTTGAGTCCACCCCTTCCTCCAAGAACAGCCATGGATCCAATGAGAAGGTGGTGCCCTCCCCCAAAGAGTGGAGAGTGAGCGGAAATACTGAAGCTGTCTACAGTCACAGAAGGTGACAAAGATCAAAAAGGAGTCAGTACCAGGTGAGAATCCTCCCCACTGAGGAGGTGCCTGAGACAGGCATCCATGGCCATGCCTAAACATGCTCCCTGCCAGGGCCACCATAACTTCAGGAGGGCAGTGAGCTGAGCCCAAGGGCTCTAGACAGATGGGTCCCTGGCATGCCCTGAAGACAAGTAGGGGGTGGTTTTACAGGTCCCCAAGAGTATGCCCAGCACAGTTGAAGAATGAGAAGTCTGAGAAGCCAGAGGTGGTTAGGGATGGTTATCAGACTGATGCTGAGCTCACCAACCAATTAAAGGGGTGGGCACAAATCCCATAACCCCTGGGATGAGCCAAGGAGGAAAGTGAGGAGCATGGCTCCACTTCCTCACCTTCCCAGGTCCTCTGCAGCCACCAAGGAGGAATACAGGGCAGGGAATGCCCCGGGGGAGATTTCAAATGACAACAGGGATAGTGAAGTCCCAGGCCAGAGGGGTCTCCTCTACTGCCTACCCCAGAGGACCCCACTGGTCCAAAGGGAAACAGGTGGGGATGGGGAAGAGCCATTTGATTTCCAGAATGATTGCTGTGCTCATACATTGAGAGGCCCCTGAAACAGTACCCTCTGCCCCTGAGGCCAAGTGACCCCAAGTTGCCTGATGGGCACCCCTTCATGCACAAGATCTCCCAATGTCTTTGGGCCCCGAATTGCCCCTCTGGGGCACCTCCCTGTGAGTACGGGGACATGCTTGAGCAGAACCAAGCATGAGGGCTCGGGCTGGCCTCATGGGCCTCTCCAAAGTCCCTCTGCAGCCAGGCCTGAGGCCACTCCTGTCTTTCTGGGACCACAGGCAGCAGGAGTACATTCCTCCACATTCCACTTTTCCTACATGTAGAGACTGATTTCAGGGACCCCTGGATCCTATGAGCCCAGATGGGATTCTGAGAGGACATCGACAAGGCAGGAAACAAAACCATGAGGAGAGAATGCCCACCACGGGACAGCTGCTGGCTCTTGGCCAGAGACACGGGTACCGGCACTGTCCCAGAGGGAGCCAAGCAGTGTGGGCAGCCAACGCTGGGGGACTTGGGGGCAGGGAAGGTGGCTGCGGAGCTACTCCAGGGTCAAGGGGAAAGGGAACCTACGCTCTCCATCAACAGCCGCAGCTGGTCAATGGGCTTCATCTGCTGGAGATCCTTCAAGGTCAAGGTGAGGTCGCAGCCTGCTTCATAGACTAAGGTCTCCAGGGTAACCAGATCATCACAGAGGCGCAGCAAACCAGGAATGTTCCTCTCCATCCCAAGGCGGATGAGGGACAGGGCACAGTCCACCTGCACCCAAGAACAAAGAGGAGGGCGTCTCTTAGCACAGTGCCATCCCAGAAGCCTTTGTGGGCTTTGCCCACACAAAACGCTACAACTAATCCCGTCCACTCATCCTGCACAATTAAGGCCCTCCCTAGTCACACAGCAATCTCTATTATGGCCCAGATCAGGTCTTCTCAGGGACCTTCTACAAACCTAGTCCATCCCCAACACCTATACAAGGGAGCCCATCTCCGAGAATCAGTTAAATTCTGGGCGCATTAAATGGAGTTATGTTCTGGTGTTAACTAATCAAATTATGCATCATCCCTCCCCGGCCCCACCAAAAAAATCCTCCACGGCCAATGCAACCGCCATAAACATTTTCCTGAACCAACCAAAAGAAATTGGCTAGAGGCATCCATAGACACCAAGGAAAAAGAAATGCCACATCCGTGAAATCCCTAAAAACGAAAGAAAACTATCGGTCATCACATACCTGTCACCTGTAACTGCAGGAAAGAAGTGCCTCCCTAGCCCTTGAAACAGAAGAGCATCACCAAGCTGGAAGAGGGTACTCCCCAACACACTCGCGACAGAGGCCATGCGACCCGGGTGCTGAGCAGAGACTTGCCATCTCTGGTCACTTTGCTCATCCACAAACTGGAGGAGCACAACTGTCCCATATCCCACAATCCCATGCTTTACACCCCTTTCCAGGGGCCCCAGAGACACCACCTCCACCCATCCAAAGCCACCCACTTCACATGTCCTTTGTGCTTTGGGGCACAGTATTCACAGTCAGAGACCAGGGTTCAAATGTGGGTGCCCTGGGCCTCAGCATCCTTCCCTGTAAAATGAGGGGCTGCACCAGAGGACCTCGATGTTCCTTCTACACCAGGCTGCCAGATGACAGCCCATGCCAGGGCCAGGCTCCATTTTGGGGATGGGGAGTCGGTGGCTCAGAGGCACTAAGGGCCTCCATCAACTTACTCCACTAGGCCAGTCAGCCCAGGCGATCGCACTCTATGCCCGAGTCTGGCCAGCACGACATCCAATGTCCCTGTCCACTGTACCCCCTGTACTCCTATCTCTCAAGCAAGCCAAGCCAGCTCCCAGTGTGTAGAGCCCCCACTGGGGGGCAGCTCCTTCAAGGAGGGACCCTGATTCCCAGGAGCCAGGCAGAATGTCCAGGGCCACAAAAATCCACCCAGGCCTCAGGGCTAATGGTCCAGACTAAAGAAACCAGGCCCAAACTGCTTAGGAGAGCCACGCAGAAATGGCACCTGGTGCTTCTAGCTCACCTTAGGGCTGAGAAAGCGCCTTCTGGGCAGTATTTCATTTAAACCTCACAAGGGCCCCTCTAAAGGGAATGTTCTTAGGCCACACTACAGCCGAGGAAGCTGAAGGTGAGTTCAATGTAATTAGGAGAGGCTTGCACACAAGTCGAGGAAAGCTTTGGAAGACACTATTTCTAACAGCTGAGTCCACTTCCACAAGAAACTCCGATGGCAGGAGGGTCCTTTCCTCCACATCGGGGGCCCCCAGAGAGCCCTGAGCACCTCCCCCCGCCTAGGCAAGCCAAGAGGCCGCCTTTAAGCCAACCTCACCTGCCGGGCATAGTGTTCAATGTCCTCTCCTCGAGCACAGTACCAGTCAGTGACCAGATCAATGGAAAGGTGAGCAGTTCGGTACTTTAATAATTCAGGCTGGGCTTCATACAAGAATCCACCTTCATCTTGGAGACTTGGCTCCACTACCTTCCTGAAAAGTCAATCAGAAACATGGGAGACAGAGTCCAACATAAAGCAATGCATCCGACCTTCTCGAGCTGCTCTACTGGATCATAGCCCCCAGACTCCTCATGTCTAGAATGAGCAAAGTGCATCCCTGGCCTTGCAGGGCTAGAGGCCAGCGGGCGGTAAAGAGGAAAGCAGGAAAAGTAAAAGAGGAGCATTTCTACAGCTGTGCCCTGTGGAGGGTTCGGCCCATGTCATGCCCTCTAAAAAGGTCAGCAGAATTGCTGAATTGAAACATGTTTTAATCACAAAAACAGCAACATTTATGGAGTTCCAGGTTTGAAAAGATCTTTATCTACCATTTGGTATCTGGGCCTCCTGACTCCTCTGTGAAATGGATACAAGAGGTATCAATCCCCTTTCACAGATGGAGAAACTGAGGCTCAGAGCAAAAGTGACCTTCCTGGGAAGTCCCAAGAGCATTTCTTTCCTGGGGCATCTTGAAATGAGTTTGGCTCCAAAGTCAACCTATCCAAGAGGTCTCAAATCAAAAGAACGAATGCACCAAGTGACAAGTTGTAGAAGACACTGAGAAGCCCACAAAGTGAAAAAGGGCCCATAGCCACCAGAAGGGCCCGCAGCCTAATGGGTTCTCTGATAATAAGGGTGTACCTTGTCCCCCTTGGCCTCTCGGAGGGAGTCCAGAGTGCTGGGGAAGCTGCGGAGAGGCCCAGTGGGTGGGGCATCCCTGGGCCCCCCAGGGAGGGCTAGACCCTGCCCTGCCAAGAGTTTTGGGGAAGGGGGGGTCCCTTTCAGGTCCGTGCTTGACTCGTCTAGCTCAAGCCCTGTATCGCTGGCCCTAGAACCATGGAGGTTACCTCCGTGAAGGATTTCTGAAGGAGTGGCGCCTCCTGGCTGAGTCCAGCATGGGCCCTCGTGACCTTTCCTGCTGCAGCCTGCAGACCTAAGAGCCTGGCCCCTCTGAAATGCGCTCCCTCTCAATGAGACATCTAGACCAGGGGGAACCTAGGGGACAAGGACGCTCCAGCATGGCAGACTCTGGCTTTGGTGGGCTTGATGATGGTCTCCTGGGCATTCACCGTGACCATTTCACTGGGAAGCAAGGATACCCCACTCGGCACTTGCCTTTCTGATTGAAGGGAAGTTGGGGAGCAGGAATACAAAGGACTGGGCACTTAGGAAGACCACCCCCCAGAACCACAGCTGGGGAACAGACTCTCAGCACATGCCAATTTCTCACACGTCCTTGAGAGGTGAACAGCAAAGCCCAAGTTCTAGGGGCACGTTCTTGAAGGATCACTGGGCTGAAAGCTGCCGGTGGTAACGCAGGAGGTTAATGACGGAGAAACACGTCCTGCCAACGTGCGCAGCAACAGCCTTAAAGACTGGACCGAGAGCTGGACGTGGGCCCGGCTAAGGGGACGGCCTCTGCTCCTCGAGGAGGGTCACCAAGCTGAGTCACAGAGGTCCTGGAAGCCATGGCCTGAGGCTGGGGCCTCCCTCGGGGGTGGGGGGGGGCAGGCCCCTCTCCCCCAGCAAGGCTCTGCCCAGACTCACCTGCATTCCAACTCCTCACACCAATCCTTAGCCCGATGTTTCTGTTCACTCCACGGAATGATGGTCAAGGAGCCAGCAGTAAAACTTTAAAATACATGTAAGAAGAGAAGAATTCAGATTGTGGTAATCATTTTAAGTGTGCTTCATGTTGTTAACGGCTATATTACAAGACCGCAGCAACAGTAACAATAACTTAAAATCACACATCACCCCAAGCCTTGCAAAGCTCCGGACAGGCGCTAGCTCAGTGTATTCTCCTAGCAAGCCTGGGAAGTGACAGCAATTATTACTCCCGTCTCATCGATGAGGAAACACAGACCCAGGGTCACACAGCCAGGATTCAAACCCAGGTCTTCGTGGCACCAGACACACAGAGATATCTCGGGGCGGGGGGGAGGCCCAAAGTGGGAGTACAGAGGGCTCCTACGGAAGGCAGGATTTGAGTGACCCTTGAAGAAGGCCCAGAAAGCCAACCGGGAGCAGTGAGGAGGAAGCAGGGTCCAGGCCTGGGGGCAGTGAAAAGGCACAGCGGGGAGATGAAGCCTGGCCAGAGGGCCAATGTAGCCAGACCAGAAGACATGGAGGAACGTAAGGGGCACAGAGACTGGGAAAGCAGGAAGGGCCAGGAGGGGAAGGGATGCTAATGCCAAACAGACCATTCTGAACTTGGGGGTAAGAGAGAGCCATAGGAGGTTGTGGAAGGGGTGCTGGAAGGCACTGTCAGACCCATCACACCTTGGGAAAATCTGGCAGGTGAAACCCCCAACAGCCTGCTTCCAACCTCCAAAATGCCTCTCTCAAGTTACCAATGACCTCTTAACTTCCAACTCTAACGGCCTTTTCTCCACCTCTCTGCAGCCTCTGACACTGAATCAACCCCCTCTTCCCCTGGACACTCTCTTCTCCCTGGTCTTTCAGGTCACTGCTCTTACCTAGCTAGCCACTCCTCGATTTCCTTAAACTCAACACACCCAGAACAGAATTCATTCTTTTCTTCCCAAACCTTCCCCTCCTCCTACCTTTCCTACTACTTACTGTTGGGGACAACACCATCCCCCAGCCACGCAGCCTTACAGTCTGGGTGCCATGTTCACCCTCCCCCCCAGCTGCTGCCAGGGCAGGCCTATTTCACCCCCACAGCATCTCTCAAGCACCCCGCTTCTCTCGGGGGGGGGGGGGGGCGCTGTGCCTGGCCCACGTGTCTCCTCAATCTCTTCAGTCACCAGAGCAATTTTCCTAAAGCCCAGGTCTGACCGTGTCACCCCCTATCACCTCCAGACCCAAATATAAAATCCTCTGCCTGGCCTTCAAGGCCCTTCATGACCTGGCTACTCCCCACCTTGGAAGGTTTCTTGTACTTGACAACGCCCTCTCCCACACACGTTCTCTGCAGCCCATGAGCGAGAACTCCTCCTCTGACAAACGAAGGCATCAGAGAATTCCTAGGATTGCTTCCAGAACAAAATTCTGAGATCCCATCATTTCTTTGAAAGGGAAAACAAACTAGTTCAACGTGAAAAACTAGACAAAATGACCGTGTTAAAAGAGGCTACAAAGCAGATGTATTATTTCAATTTAAAAAGATGTCTTCATCATTGTTATCATCCTTTCATCTCCGTTGCTTTGCCTGCCACTCTGATTATCAGCCAAGCTCGAGCTTTAAACAGGCTCAATCTGCTTCAGAAAAGAAGCGTGGGCTTCAGACAACTCACGGGCTCCATCAAAGGAAGCTGTTCTTACAATCGATGGAGGACCTGATGGTTTCTCACACAGGCTGGGCCGTTCAACCCTTGAAATGGGTCATGTTTTGGGTTAGAGGGCCTGAGGCACACAGGCTCCACTAGATATTAGTGACGGTGAATGGACCTTGGAGGAGCCGGCACGAAATTTTATGGGGCGTCACAGACCAAGTCAGGCTAATACAGACGAGCCCAGACAGCGGCCAGCAAGTCAGAGATGGTCCCTGCCTGTGGCTGCCAAGACAATAAGGTTTCTCCAGGTGTAGAAGATGCCAGAAGGTCAATGGCCACAACAACTCATGAAACTTAGGTCCCTGCAAACGTGGAGAGAGGTTTCAATCTGGATCCACATAGTTCAAAAAACAGATTCTGAAAAGCAAAGATGAGTGACGACTTAGAAGACACCCAGACTGTAGTGACCGCCACATGATGGCGATGACCGTGGATTCCCAAAGACTAGACCTCAGTCATGTCTGTCCCACAAGAATAGGAAGGCTTCAGTGCACAAATGACCTGTCGGGCAGCCTCACTAAGGCCATGACCACCTCAGCCATAAGAAAGAACTCCTGGAGACCAAGTCAGGGCCAGCTGGCCATCACAGCAGAAGGAAGTGTCCACATCGGGGAGACCACAGATGCCTTGCGCACCCGGATGGAATGAAGAACTTTTAAAACATCAAACAGAACATTGGCCTGCTGAATCTAATACAGAACAAAGGGTGTTTGATCAGCTCAGTTATTAATAGGAATATTAATCACAAAGTCATTGCTACATTGGCAAAGTAAAACATGGAGTCTGCAAAAGCTCAGAGAACAAAGCATTTCCTGGCCCAGCATGCACGATGTTCCATTTGTTGCAAAGATATCACATTGAGTATAAGGTTCTAAGCTGTAATTACCAAGTAACGTTTGTATGAGGATTCTTTGTTTTATTTCTTTTTTCTATTTTTTCCCTTTACCCGAGAAGGGTTATTGAGTTCTAACTGTACTTAATGTCAGTGTAAAAAACGTTATATGTGGTAAAATGAAATCATCTTTTTTTTTTTGCTAAATAATGGTTTCTTTTGCTTAATCTGAGCATCCTTTCTATTAGACTGGTGTTCATTGTTTTATCCCCAATAAGCCCACTCGGCTGATTTGGGTAAAAGGGAACATTTTTCTGTCAGAAGGAGGGAAAGAAAGACAAGCTGGATCATAGGCCACAATTCTGTTGCCTCTCAAGCTAAAAACAAAGAGCTTACTCTAAAATATTTTTTCTTAGCTAAGTTGGCCCAAAGTTCCAAAGTTATAGAATTAAATTTACTTGTTCTATAACTCACTGAAAGGAAATGCTCCGATAAAGAAAATACAAAGATCCAATAAACTGATGCCTAAACACACACACACACACACACACACCCCTTTACAATGATAAAATGCTAATGCAGATTTGCAACTCACCAACAGTCAATACCAAACAGGAATTAAAAAGTTATCCAATGTGGGAAAAGAAGTCAATAGAGTCACGCAGAACTCCCTTCCAAACAAGAGAACGGCCCAGATTTTTAGAAAATGACGGACGCAGAGGTACAGAAGTTGAGCAGGCAGCCTGAGACTGAGCAGAACGGTCAGAATCCATCGTGGCAGGAGGGAGCAGGAGAGCATCGGGGGAAAAATGCTACTCGACCCTCTACCATCATATGACCTGTGTGAACTGAGGCGGGCCCCTCTTCTGTCCTGAGATTTCACTGCACTATCTGTGAAGACCATGAAGCACCGGCTACTCAAAGGCCAGGGAACGGCCCATAGAAGGGTCTCCTCTGCCACTTAAGAATTGGTTGGACTGGACACACCTCTAAATCTAATGATGCTAAGATTCCAAAACTAAGACCTATAATCTGCCTTCGTACTACAAAACGAATGGTCTGTCCCCAATGAAATTAATTTCAGTAAGAAGAAACACGAGATCAGACTCAGTCACAAGTTACAAACTCACCAGGACTCTACTGAGAGGCCCTTTTCTAGGACAGCAGTAAATGAGGCACTGAGCATGATTTACCAATTTAGCCTCAAACCCATCAAAGGAGAAGAGCACACGTGAATCATGAAAGTGTTTCACCCTCTCCTGACCGTGAGAAGTGTCTCTCTCCACCTCCCTGGAGAAGATAACGATGAGGCCTTTGTTTGACATTCTATGACTGCCAGACCTTGACAAATTCCCCTTAGTCTATCAATTAAACATGACAAACCCATTCCCAGACCAAGCGAAGAGCGAAATCCTTGGCATTTGAATCCAGCAGCAAAGAGAGCACAAATTCCCTGCAAGCTCCTTTTGCTAAACCAAATATAATTAATCACTGAACAGGTAATCCTATTAACAAGGAAGCGTGCCCCAATGGACAGGATGCTGGACCTAAGAGTAAATAGTTCAGATGCTGCCTGTGATATTCTCCCTTAGATCCTCGTGTGTCCTGCATATACTATGAGAAAAACAAGAGCCATGACATCTACCCCACAAGGGCCATCGTGAGGCGCAACTGAGATCATCCATCTAAAGGGCTTGGAAAACTGTGAAATTCAGGATGTCCTAAATAAGATGAAGAAAAAAAACATCGAAAGACAGAGTCTCAAAGCAGCCACACCCAGGAGGGCAGAAGGGACCTCCATGGGCATCTGCTCTAACATGAACTTGACCAATTACCAAGAAATGGTCAGTCAACCCTTGCGTGAAGAGGCCTGTGAGGAAGAACCCTCAATGTCCCCCTGAGGAGAGGCCAGAAGTGGAAAAGAAGCTCCCCACCTTCTATCGACTCTAAATCTGACTCACTGCGGCATCCCCCACCCACCCCTACTCAAAGTCCAGCTCTCCATACCCTATTTGCCACCTTTGTGCCCCATAGAGAGGCTGTGATCATGCTGGGGGCCTGAGCCAATCGAATCAGATTTCAACATCTTTGGAAACTTCCAACAGATCAATGGAAAATACGATCAAAGATTTAGAACAGAAAGGTATCTCAAAGGTCATCCAGATCAGCCCCATAAGTTTACAGATCAGGAAACTGAGACCGAGAGAGGCTAATTACCTTGTCCAAAGTCACAGGGGCAAGATTAAGTGGAAGGGAAGAATTCTGCCCTGGGGGTCCTCTGGCTCCAAACCTATCATTCTGTCCATAGCACCACATTTCCTGGAAGCCCAGGACATCACCCTCATCCTTCCAAACAGTAAGAAGAAGAGTTAAAAGTCAGTCTGATGCCAGGAGTCATCATCTGAGGGAAGGATTCAGGAAAACTGCATCACTTAAGCCCACAAATGCCAAGAGGCCAGGGTTAGACCCCGCAGACCTGGGCACCCAACTCTGCCTCCACCCTGGGTGAGCTGGGAGGCTTGTGACAAGCCCAATCACCTGATACAATTCTCCATCCTGTCCTCAAAGCAAGGATGACATCCCCTCCATCCTACTGCTGCAAGGGTGGGTGGTAGGGTGGGGTGGGAAGGGCCTCAGTGCAAATCCTGCCCTGACACTTATATACTGGGTGCATGACCCTGGGTAAGTCACCTCTCCTCAAACTGTCTAGTTTCCTCATCTATAGGATGCAGGCAATAACAGGGCCTACCTCCCAGGGCTGTTGTGAGGAATCACAAAGGCCTCTTGCAGAAGGTAGTGCTTGAGCTGAGTCTCAAGGCTCAGGTGAGAGGGGACCAGAGAGAGCATTCCTGACCACTGCAGAGAAGCAAAGATGGGGAATGGAGCACCATGTGGAAGGGACAGCAAGAAGCCCAGTTTGGCCAGAGGATGGGGGAAGGGTGAGACAGATAACAAGGCTGGAAAGGCAGGGCTGGGACCAGGGGTGAAGAGCTTTAAGCATCCTTGGTCCTGGAGGTCCTGAGCAGGAGGGTGACACCGAAGTACTCCTTAGAAAGATCACTTGGGTAGCTGCGTGGAGGACAGACAGGAGTGAGGAGGCCTGTGGCAGGCAGATCCTGAGCAGCTGCTGCCACAGTCCAGGGGGAGGGGATCCAGCAGGGTTGGGGCTGAGTGAATGGGGAGAATGGAAGAAAACACAAGATCTGGGGACAGATGGGACATGTGTGGCAAGCAGGACCTAGGGGTCAAGGACAGCATCGTGGATGGGAGCTTGGGTCACTAGATAATGGCGGGAGCTTGGATAGCAGGAGAGGAGAAGGTCTGTGAGAGGGAAGAAAAGGAGTTCCAAGCTGGTCACGGTGAGATGGAGATATCTCTGGGACACCCGGTTCAAAACATCAGAGAGGTCAGTGATGTAGGGCCAAGGCCCTGCGAGAACATGCCCAGACTGAGAGGTGTGGGAATCATCTGCCCCAAAGGGATGATGGGCTCACCATGGGAGCTGGGAGCTCTAAGGGAGGAGAGCAGGCCTTCATAGTGCAGTCAGGTCAAGGATGGGTTGTGACTCCTGACCTTCCCAACTGCCTTCCTCACAATAACCCTGTGAGTCCCAGAGCCACAGGACGGTGTAATATCAATTAAGGTGGGTGTCTTTGATTGAGTCTTACTAGGTGCTAAGCCCCAGGCCCAAAGCCCTATCTACTAGGTGCTAAGCCTATGTGAGTGTGAAGCCCTCAGGGTCCTAAGGGGAGTTGCTAAGACCAGAGCCAATAGTAGGAGCCTAAGTTCTGGTCGCTCAGCTGACATTTGGTGATGACCAAAGAGTGTATAAAAAGAGAGAACAGAGCTATTTGCTTGGGGCTCTAACTCTTGGCGGAGCACTGATGTGGAGACTGGGCAGCTGTAGTTAAGAGCCCTCCATCTTGTAAACCCGCATGTTCGAACTTTGTTAAACTCTGGTAACCATGCATTGAGATTTGAATCAGACAAGGTCTGTTGATGCTTGTAATTTGCTTGTATTTGCTCTGAAGTTCAGGGTGCTGGCTTTTTTCCCTGAACTAAGTGAATGATATTTATGTGCTGGATTAAAGTAAGATTGTTAACCCCCTTAACACTACTTTCCTTAGTAAAGCAGATCAAAAGAACCTGTGCTTACAGCATTCCTGTTGGGCTTGTGTTGCTTTTTCACCCCCACAGTAGCTGCTAGCCGAATTGTTGCAACAGACAGCCAGCTCCATCTTACAGAAAGGGAAGCAGCCCCAAAGAAGTGACAGAAGAACGCAAAGAACATAGGATTTTGGCTAGAAGCCTGGGCTCAAATCGCATGCTGCTGCTTAGTGGGTGCCTCTCCTCTCTCTGTTCCCTTCCAGCCTCCAAGTGCTGGCCTCTTTCGCTCACTCCAAGCCTAAGTGAGATGCCTGGGACCTGAAGCCAGTCTCCTGCCTCGGGGCAGCCCTAATTAGCAGGCTGCTATCAGCACAGCCACAGCGAGGAGACCTCTGGCCCAGAACAAAGGCACCAGAAGGCTGACAATAATACACCTGCTGAATAGGCCAGGAATTCCATTTTCCTGCTGCTGTTATGCACAGAACCCAGAGTTTCCTGTATTAAGTGAGGCCTTGCTGAGTTCAAGACAGTAACTACCCTGAGATTCTGTTTGCAAAAAAAATATATATTTTTTTTAAATACAATTTGCCTCATTATAAAAACAATGTCTGAATAGTCTATATCAGAAATTGGGAAAATTATGGTCACAAGCCTATTTGTATGTTAATTGAATATAGTGAGAAAGGAATTCATGGGTATTACAGATGCATATTTACATATTAATGAAATCTTGACTGGAAAGAAACACAGCCAAAAGAAATCATATGGAAAATTTCCCAGAGGTAATTCAACCATTAAGGAGAGCCATTTTAATCTACTTAAAGATCATATGTTCTCAATTTGCTGGTCAGAATGTTTTCAAACATCCTGTAAGAATATTGGAAAGAAAATTAATTCTGCCTGTCAAATCTTCAAATAAGAAGGGTTTCGCTTGATGCTGCTGGATAGCTTGGACACACACAGGAGACTCAGGGGCTTGTGAACGCAACAGAAAAGCTCGGCATTCAGAATCAAACAAGGACTCAGGAGGAGGGGCAGGGCTGGCCAACTTGATCCAGACTAGAGGGTGGTGGGAGTTTTTTGTTTTTTTTTTAAATCATCTAAAAGGGAATCAATTCCTTTAATTTTAAAAACATGTTTTGTTAATCACTTTGCTACCTACCAAAAACACAGTCAGGCGAATCTGCCGCTCCTGCTTTGTTTGCTACGGCAGTTCACCCTCTTTTACATGCCAAGTAGAGAAATCGTGGCTTGATCAAGAATGAAGTGCTTCCAGGAGGGCGGCCCAAGGTGTGGCAGCTTGCCTTGGCCCCTGGAAACCCTCAAGCTCTGCCTGGCTTTCAGGGGAGGGTGGGAAACCAGGGGCCAAAGAGCTGGGTAACATCACCACATGGTCCAGGCAGGGCAGCGTCTAAGAGAAACCAAGAGCTTCCCCCATGCTTCCAGCACCTTGCAGGGGAAGCGGGCCGAGCAGAGCCACTCCCTCGCTGGACCTGCCTACACATTCACATACCCCAGGCCTCACTGGGACCAGAATATGGATCGCCCTCTGACCCCCTTTATAAATTAGTCTGTCTGCTCCCAGCTGACCCACAGGCATCTCATCCTTTGTCATCATTCCCCACCGGCAGCTCTACTGGACTTGAGGATCTGACCATCCTCCAGGATGAAACCAGCTCTGTAATCAGCCTCCTCAGATCACTCGTGCCCAGGAGGCCGCAGGCGCCTTCATCCTGCCCGGTGCCCTCCACCAACCCTCGCTTTCTTTAAATGTGCTGCCCCCGCATCAGACCAAGAGCTCATGAGGGCAGCGACCATCTCTGGCCTTTCTTTGCATTCCCAGCACTGAGCACAGGGCCTGGCACACAGTCGGTATTTAATCCATGTTTTCTGACTCTGATGGCACTGCAGGCCCACACTCAAAGTCTTCTGACTTCACAGGAACAGCCAGCATGTGCGGGCTACGAGAAGAGCCCTCCAAACTGCAGGTTGGCTCCATGCAATGACAGGGCATCACCCAGAGACATCAGGAGACGGAGTGTAGAAAACGTGCAGGAAAGCCAATTCAAATGCAGTCGCTAGAATACCTTCTGATAAGAAACAGAAGGGATTCTGGGTCATCGCATCTTCTCCACGATAGCCAACGCTGCTCATCACCATTAGGGCAGCTGATCTGGAGGCTGCTGCACGTCCCAGATTTTATTTATATCACCTAATTTTAAAGGCAAAACGTCCCTGTCTCCTGACTCTCCTGAAGAGGCCAAGGGCAGCCCCTGCTCATCCGGCCTCCTCGGCTGTTCTCAGCCTGTGGCACACGTGCCCACGGGTTGGGCCCTGCTCCAGAGACATTCAGAAGGGGAGGGAAACGGGAAAATGAAAGGACAAAGAGGGACGGACCACGAGGCCAAACAAGAAATCACTGCTCCCAAGGCGGCTGATGCCCAGAGCTGCCCCGTCACCACCACCCTCTGGTGCCCTCCTATCTTTGCACGCTGATTTCCCATCGCTTCCCCACACTCACTCATTCACTCACTGTTACAATCTGGCTGCCCGACAAGCTCCCCTCTCCCCACACCACTGCCCTTTCTACAGTCAGGCCTCTGCTCATGCAGTCCCCCACACCTGATATGCCCTCCTCTACTTCCTTTAAAGCCACCAGGCCTTCCCTGCTTTCCCCCCAGGGCCAACGCTGTCCTGGAAATCTCTGGATATTCCTTTGCTTGCACTAGGCACTCCAGGCAGTACTGGCTCAGAGGCTGCAGACTTCCTGAGGGCAGGCCTGATTTCCTTTCTGTCTTATCTTGGCCCAGCAGAGTTTAAGAAGGTTTACAAATCCCATTATCTGAGTTCAGAAATGAGGCCTAAATGAGATTCTGAACTGGCCAGTCCAAAGGGAACAAATTACTCATTAATGATGAAAAGCCACTCCTTTCCCACACCCCCTCTCCCCCGCCCCCACCCCACTCCAAGCAGAAGGCAAGATCTCACTGCCTTTCAAGGGACACGCATGTACACACACATACACACGTACACACGTATACTTACAGGCATGATGCATGTTCTCACATTGCATACATGTATATTACATGCATTCGCATGTACAGCTATGCCATCATACAAGTGTGCTCACACAATTGTACACATAAACCTGCTCACGCACACATACACAAAAACATAATACACTCATACAACATACACACAGAGAAACCACATTTACATACACATACACACCCACACACATACACAGAAAAAACATGCATGCTCACACAATGCACACACACACACACTTACACACACAGACTACACTCACTCACATTCACAGACACTCATACACACAGGCACACACATGCACATACCTGCTTTGGCACTCACGCACATACAATTATATGCACACACATAACAGACTCACACAACACATGCAGAGATACACACAAAAACCCATATACATACATATAAATATAGACACAGAGCCCTTCAATTCTCACAGAGTTCAACATCCTGTGCCTTCTGCATGGAGTCAAATATTCCAAAATAAATAATCTTACAAATTTTATAGAAAACACAAATGCTTCTTATGCCTTTCAAATGCATTGATTTTTTTTAATATACTGCCTGGGTGTATATGCTGACATCAGCCTAGGTTGACATCTGGTGGCCAAAACTATCGGAGACCTGACAAATTTTAACCGACCACTTTTATTTTTAGCCTTAATATGTCATGCAAATTACAGAGGTATTGAAGGCAAGGAATGTTTAGGAGCAAATCACCAAACAAATGACTGATTCATGGAGTCGCTCAATTTTAAAGGGGAAAAAATAGCATGCCAGACAAATATCTCTTCTTTATTCATCATAAAGCTCTCTCTCTTTCGGAGGGCAGGCCTTTGGCATTCTGCCTATGCATCAAAAAAGGAAGAAGCGTAATTAAACTAGGAAAATTCAGGAACTGAAAAACCCTCTCAAACTCACTGCCCCAGACTTTGTTTCCCATTCTATTTAGGGGATGACTGAGAGACACTCTGACAAATCCAACATTCCACTGACTGGGGGTTTTCCATCGATGGTTTTCATGGACTATCATTTTCAAAAAAGGAAAAGAGAATCTGAAGAACTGGACTACACATGGAAGAAGGATTAGACGTAGTCTGTCTGGCCCAAAAAGTCAAAGCGATACAAGGCCAAACGAAGAACGATTAAGGAAGAATGTGCTACCAATTAACCTCATCACCGCGCGTGACAAGGAAGACGACTGTTGAGTTTGTTGTAGAATGGACTCACTTCAGGTACAAGAATGCCATCTCTATGAAGACCCTTCTTCCACCAGAGCAGAAGGAATCCACACAAAATTAGGGAATTCTCTCATTTTCACGGCTGGCTGCTATCCCAAAATTTCAGCCGGCGACCAATCCTTGGATATTGGGCTTCTTCACCCTTCGCAAAGGCCCAGTGTAGCCTGCCCCCAATTCCACACTCCACATCTTTCCATGTGGTTGGAACACAGAGAGGGAAGAATTCAGATCATCACCACACCACAAGTCAGCGAAGGACTCTGACAGAAGAACCAACAGAAGCTCCTGACAAAACCCATACTCCCCTGTTTTAGAGGAAATCTCAGTTACTGTAAACCATGTAGGCTCCTAGCACTGGAAGACCCAAGCATTGGGTGTGAAGCTTGGCCTTGAGGACTCTGCCCTCTCCAAGTCCCTTCCATCTACCCTGTGAACCTTTGGCGCAGAAGTGTTGTTTGGCATTCACACTTTGTCTCCACCATTGGAATGTGAGCTCCTTGAGGGCAGATGCCTTTCTTTGTATCCCCAGGGCTTAGCGCAGGGCCTGGCACATAGTAAATGCTTAATAAATGCTTGTTGACTGACTGAGTGATGTGCAGGGTATAGATAACAAGGCAACCCCTATGGAAGCAGGTGACAAGGAGAGGCCCAGCTTAGGAACCAAGGCCAGCAGGACCTGCCTATGACCCACAGATGAAGAGTGAGGGCCTGGAGACAAAGACTGCCCAGCAGGGCAGATGCTAGACAGATGCTGGTTCAGGATGGTCTGCTGGGAGCTGGGGAAATGGGACCCAAAGGGCAGAAGAGCAATAAATAGGGGGAGCAGCCCTGGGCGCTTCAGAAGCGGAGGGGAAAAGCTTTTTTCATACTTTGAAATTGCGAACCAAGGCATGTTCATGGTCATCCTAGAGGTCATGAATCTTGCCTTACTGATACACTATGCAGATGACTCTCAGAACTACTTCTCCAGGGCTAACCCCTCTGCTCAGCTCCAGTCTTGTATCTCCATTTGCCTAGGGGATATCTCAGACTGGATGGCCATAGGCATCTCAAACCCAACGTGTCCCAAACTGACAGTCAAGGGCACCCCCATGCTCCCAGGCACACAACCTTTTGCGTTCTCCCATGGCCTCCCTTATCGAATCAGTCACTGAGTAGTATTGAGTCTCTGTTCAAACACTCTCACACTTGTCCCCTTCTGTCCTCTGCCCCACCGTGGTACAGGCCCTCATCAGCTTGCACCTGAACTACTGAAACAGCCTGCTGCTGGTGGCGGGGAGGTGGGGGGGTGGCACGGGAATTAGATCCATCCTCCACTCAGCTATCAGAACAATATTCCCATGCCACCCCATTCCATAAACACTGAGGACCCTCTCCTTCTTCCAGGATTAACTATAAAATCCTCAGTTTGGCTTTTAAAGGCCTTCAGAACCTCTCCAGTCTTCTTACAAATTACCCCTCCCACCCCCCCACCTCCACCACATACTCGACCCTTGCCTCCTGGCTCATCCTTAGACAAGCTCCTGGCTTCTTTGGTGATCTGAAGTCTATGGATCCGTTAAAGAATAACTCTGAAATGGATAAAATGCTAAGGCCTTCAAAGGAAACCAATTATATTGAAACACAATTTTTTTTTTATAAAACAGTTTCACAGATACCCAGTTAGAGGCTCCCATCTTAGAAAGTTGCCTAGAGCAGTGAGAGGTTAAGTGACTTGCCCAGGGTCATTACAGCCTGGCCCTGAACTGGCTCATCCCACCAAGCACCAAAGCCAGCCCTCTACAGACACCATACCACACCTCATCTTACTGAATGATAGCTGAAGGGCCCTCATGAAGAAAAGGGGCTACATTTATTCTGCATGAAGTCAAGGGAAAGAACTCAGACCAATGGGGAAAAGGGTCCAGGATGGACGCTTCCCCATCGAGCCAAACAAGAGACCCTGCTATGTAATGAAGGGGTGGCTTCCCTTTCACTGAGGGCATCCCAACACAGGAGGAACGCGACCACTCAGGAGAGGCAGTGCCAACATGGCTTCCTTAGGCAGGTCCAAGGGCATCTCTGGCTTTGTGACTCCACCCTCGGACTTTGCAGGTCTGAAAAGAATCATAAACTATGAAATATTCAGGCTCCTCCCACAAGAGTCGACCACAGCAAGGTTTCATCCTGCTCTAAACAAAGGAAGACTCACCAGGTTTTCAAATGAACAAGGCTCTCTTGGTCAGACACACTTCTTAAGCAAGGAATCAATTCCCCAAATAAATCACCTTGAACAGCCTATTCAATAAGCAGAAGACAAGCTCTCAGGAACCCAGAATAGTGTAGCTTGAATTGTGGGTGTAAACAGAAAACAAGCAGACAACACATCACCGGCTAAGGCAGTTTATGGGCTGTGAGCGTCAGTGACACCAACTTGGCACAGCAGTCTTTCAGGCTCCTCAGAGAAGGCCCTAGAAGAAAGCTCAGCCTTCACTGACTCCAAATTTGCTCTCTAACCAATGATATGATTTGGGGGGCACTGGGGCTGCCAGCATCTAATACTTACTTTTGGAACTCAAGAAAGTTTTGGGTTTTCTTGTTTTGTTTTTAAGGCAAGATACTACTTCCAGAGTCAAAAGATGACTTTCTTCAAAGACCTCCAAGAAAAATATCAACACATTTTCCAATATACATAGGCATTAACAGCAGTCTAGGAAAACTCAGGGAGGGGAGAAGGTAGGGGAAGGGGAGGCAGGATTCTCTTATGACTTTTCTCAGACAGTGCATCCCAAAGCAATGGACCCACAAGACTTCATTCTCACCATCTTTCAGATGGAAGAAGCTACAACCAAAAAGAACCTCTCCATTTTAGGATAAACTCCTACGCTGAAGGATACATGAAGGCCTGGCCAAAGAAACTACTACAACGTGTGTCCCCACATGTCCATTCTGTGGATCTACAGGTAAAGGTGAAAGTAAGCTCCCTCTTTCCCTGAGAAGTCACCAACGGATTCTGGATTAATCTGGACTCACACCGTAATACCGACTGATTTTTTAAATCCCTAGGGTTCAATTCTGAGCTTAAGAGTCTCAAACCCAGAACTGCCACACATTCGTACTACAGCATAGACTCAATCCTGATCAGAAAATCTTGACCTTCTTCTAGTCGAGACTTTTTGAAGAATGGGGGCTACTTCATGGAGATCCACCCAACCCCCAACCCCAAGTGAGAACCCCAACCTTTCCTGGAACATTCCAAGGACTGTGTGCTCTTAGCAGCTGCCCAAGTCAAGCTGCCCCCAGACCCACAGGAGACACACCCATTCTCCGGCAGGGATCAAGAATTCTATGGACAGAAATGGGAACGAAATGACGGCTGTTCCCTGAAAGGATAGCTATGAATTGTATTCGCTCTCAGGGTAAGACTGGTTTCCATGGGAACACATCTCTGAAATTATAATGTAAGTCAAAAGAAAATACAGTTCAGTAAGTACGAACAACTTGGGGATGCATATGCTCCTGTCCAGAGACAGGGAAGGCACCTGGGAGTCAGTGGGACAGGGCACTCCCAGGTGAAGGAGCTCCTTCTCCAGCTGCAGGTCAAGGGCCCTGAGACATCAGGGGCAAGGGCCCTGAGACATCAGGGGAAGGGCCCAGGGCCCCACTGTCAGGATGTGCTCAAGTCTTCTGGACTTCAAGGCTGGCTCCTGGGCCACTACACCATTTACCATCTTCCCATGTCAGACAGAATCTCCTTAAGGACCAGGAGTATTTTTGCCTTCCTCCGTATCCCCGACATCTGGCACAGTGCCTCACACGCAGCGAACACTTAATCAGTGCTTGCTGATGAGCCAACTTTCCGTATGCTGCCCCAAAGGCTCACACAGGCTGAGAAGCAAGCAGGAAGGGAGGACCCTCAGAGAAACTGGCCACAATTTACAAGGGCTCTCATGTCAATAAATCAAGATTCAATAAGAGACAGGCACACATACACATGTGCGCGCGCATGCACACACACACACCCTATAATATCCTACATATTACAATAATAAGGCTAACAGGAACAAGATAAATTGAGAAAACTGAAAGGGAAGCCCGGCCCCTCTGGCCCCTTCTCCCTTCCTTGCGGCCTGGAAGCAAAGGGTGCTTTTTGGGGACAGACAGTGATACAATTCATGAAAGGGTAACACAATACATCATCTCTAAAGTCAGAGGACAGCCTCTGTTTAGCCCCAGAAACCAGCTGGGAAGAAAGCTCCCAAACATGTTCTCTTGATCCCCCCAGGCACAAGCAGCACAGTGGCCAACTAAAGCTGGACATCAGGAAGAACTGGTCAGCCACGAGAGCTGTTCCCACAGCGGGAAGGGCTGCCCTGAAAGGCAGTGACTGCCCCACCATGGGTGGTCTTCAAGCAGAGGCCGGACAACCACCAGTCAGGGATGGCTGAGGGACAGTCTTCTGCTGTTGGGCTAGGCCAGAAGGCAGCTAAGGTCCCCCTAGCTCCCACATTCAGGGATTCTCAATAGGAAGAAAGTCCCAGACGCCAACCCAGTGAGAGCAAGGAACAGGAAACAAAGGAGATGCCTCTGGACTGGGGAAGGGTGGAACAAGTGGGGGTCCATGAAGACAGAGAGGATGACTGTGCAATGATGAGTGAGATACCAACAGAGAAGCATGTGAAGATCTCCATGAACGGATTCAGAGCCATGAAACAGTGCACGCAATCACCGCCACCCAAAATGGAGACATCCAGGGCAATTCTGCCCAATGACACTGAGCAGACTGGACCTCACCCCACCCCAGCAGCCAGCATGCAGTTTTAGATGGGCAGATTTTGCTTACTTTTTTTTCCTTTAAAAATATCTGTCACACAGGATAACTAAAGATATCAGAGAAGATTCTGGTAACATAAAAAAACTTTTTTTTTTTTTAATTAAATTTTGGGACTGAAAATCAGACATGTTTTATGTTGGGTCAATTTTTCATATTAATTAGAATAACTGTCTACAAAAAGGAAACACTCAAATAAACAATGTAAAAACCAAACATGCATAAAAAGTAGAGATTCCAAACCATATGCTTCCACGTCCCCCCCAGCCAAACATCTGAACTTGGGTGCCCTATTGGAATGTTCACGCCCTTCTCATCTGGAGCCCATGGGCATGACTGGTCTGACTCAACTTTAGGCACTCGGATGGGCCTGACCTATAACTTCACCCATGGAGGAACACCCAGCGTGAAAATGCTCTCCACTCACACAGATCAGCACCCCACCTGGACCTAACAATCGGAGAGAGAGGCCAATCTGCCCAGACTCACATAGCTGGTAGCATGCATCAATCATGGCAGGACTTGATCCCATGTCTTCCTCTCCCCAGGGCCAGACTTCCAACCACTGCCCTCCTCCTCCTATGTCACCATGTCTCTGTACTCTCCATGACTGTCATCACTTAAGGGGCACCAACACCTCACTCCACTCACATCCCTAAGTTAATTCAGGCATTACATGTCTCCTCATCTGAGGGGGATTTGAACCCAGGCTTCCTGACTCCCAGGGCAAGACTCTCAGGATGATACATGGGCTGTGGAAGCAGGGGACCTGAGACTAAAAAACCCCACCCTTCAAAGGCTTTTGGAAAAAAAAACCACACAATTCCAAAGTCAGAATGCCCTTACCAAGCTTCTGGGAGCAGGGCCGCATACTCATGAGGAGAAGTGGTCTCTGGGAAATTGGAGAGGATGGCAAGGCGATGGGCCAGCAGCTCCGAACCATGGTATGTGAACAGGATGCCCAGGGCTGGGACGTTACTCTCCTGTACAAAGAGTGAGAGTCAAGTGCTGGCCAGGCTAAAGGGGAGAAGTGGGGCAAGAAGAGGTCAAGGGGATGGTGGGGGGAGAGGGAAGGGAAAGCAGGAGGGAAGGAGGGAGGTGGAGGGGAAGAGACAGATGGGGAAGGGGTGAAAAAGGGAGGGGGACAGAGACAGGAAGAGGGGAGGGAAGGGAAGGAAGGGAAGCCTCTTTTGCACGTGCTCATTAAGAGCTTTTCTTCAAATACCCTAAGTCGGTAGAACACCACAAGCTCAGAATAAATAGGATCTCTCTCATCCCTGCTTATCAAGCCATCGAGCCAAATGTCAAACATTTCAGGATCAACAAATGAAAACGGTCAGTGGTGCATGTCTTGATTTTCTCATCTGTAAAATGAGCGCGCTGAAGCAGCCACCTCACAGGGTCACGGTGAATCTGGAAAGGGCTTCAAATACTGGACATCATCGTGTGAATGTGAGTCCTTGTTATTCCTGTGACATCAGCGGCTTAGTAAACTTCCCAGAGTGGAAGCTCCCTCTCCCACGCAGGTGGGCATGCTCAGTGACTTCTCCCCTCCAAGAATTACATGGGGACCAGAGAAGGCCAGTGCCTGGCCCAGGACCTCACAGCCCAGCAGGGTCAGGTACAAGCACTTGAACTCAGGTCCCCCACATCAAGGCCCGTTCTCAGTCCAATCACTAAGCCGCCACCCAACATGGTCATTATGCACTATTATTCAATCAGGTAACATTTGCTGCATAGCCCAAAGCCACAGATGATGCTAATAAACAAAAAACAAATTACCCGGGCATAGGTTCTTGCTGAGAGAACAATATTCTGATTTCTGAACTTCTTAAAGAATTCAGCATCATATGTCTGCTCGGCTGCATGAGGCACTCCAAGGATTTCCTGAAGGGAAACAGTGATTTAATGAAAAGTCTTTTAAATACGGCGACAGAAAATAAATATTAAAACCTCGGCCCACTAGAATAAACGAGCCCAGAGTCAGTCACCTTCCCTCTCGGCATCTTCGTAACAGAAGCGTTCGCGGCTGCCTTCCCACCTGGATTTTCTCAACAACGGAGTGACTGCTGATATAACGCCTGGTCCCCCAACCTCCGGCACTCAATCAACTAAGGGGGCAACTGGGAACTCCAACTATCAGAGCAGGTTAAGCAACAGCGAGCACCGGGCAGGAACCTTCCAATTGTCCCACCTCGTCCTGAGCATGTATAGCCTTTGCATAAGGACTTTCTACCTCTTTATTAAAATCAAGTTAGAGCCCAGCTAATGGAGGAGGAGGAGGCCAGAGTGCCAAGTGGTTAGAGCTCGGAGGCCAAAGACAATGCCAGCTTCCCCCAGCTCCCCACCAGGCACAAATGGGCAAGCTCTGTGATTCCACCCCAGAAAATCCAGCGGCATCAAGAGAAATTCCCAAGCGAAAGGATACCGAATAAATAAATATGGCAGTTAAATATGGCAGAATAAATAAAATAGGCAGTTGCTCCAAGCACAGCCCTAGCTTGGAAGGATTGCCAGGTCTCTCCTTGGCCCTGAGGCTATACCCCCATTAGAAGGGAAGCTCCCAGAGGGAGGAGCTGACGGTCTTTGTCGTTGTGCCTGAGACCCCATTCCAGGATTGCATAAGCAGTATGAGAGGTAGGATCCAGGGACGGTGATGCAGAGGAGGGAGGAGCTTCCTGTCTGGCACCAGGCAGCCCAACCAGACACGACGGGCCAAGGCTACCAAGAGGCCAGTTCGACCTGAAGTCAGGGAGAATAAGCTGCCCCATGATTAGCGAGCATTTAGGGCTGGGAGGTGCTGCCTCCAGAGCTAACAGATCCCCACCCCTCCCACCCCATCAGCTACAGCTGAGCCCAAATGGTCCCCAAGGGCCGTCCAGCACGGACATTATGTGATGTTAGGAAGAGGTCTCGGAGGAGAGAGAGTCTGCCGGCCTCGGAGGCCACCCAGCCCTCTCCTCTCACTTTACAGATGAGAAAACTGAGTGCCCCAGAGACGTTGGGTGACCGGACCAAAGGTTCACATGCAGTAATGCTGGTGGGAGTCAAGTCAGACCCTGGGCCCCAAGCCCCATGCCCTCGTGGTTTGGTTTCTTGAGTCTGTGACAAAAAAGTAGAAATATTGCATTCCATGTTTTGTGTCGTACACCCAGATAATCAGATCTGTTAAGGGTATTTGAAGGGGTCCCCAGAGCTTGTCTATTTGAGTTGACACATTTTCCAGAAACAATGGACCCAGAGCACGCAGGGGGCCCTGAATGTGTCCAGGAAGAAGCCTCCTCTGAGCTGACCTAAAGTGCGATTTGCATCCCAAGCTGAGCTCCCTGAGTGTCCTTGGCCGTCAAGACAGGCACCAGACAATCTGCACCAGGCTTGTGCAGCCGGGCCCTTGTGGATAAGGAGACCCTCCCCTCTTCACAGTTCCAAGGAAAAAGAACTAGGCTTCGGCTGTGGCCTTGCTTCAACCCTTCAGGAGGGTTCTGTCCTTGTCCCACCTTTCCTGCACCCTTTTTCTTCCTGTGGCATGGCCCCTCTGCATGGGGATTCTGGCATCTCCTCCTTCCTGTCCTGCCATCACAAATATGCAAACTTCTTTATGGATTGTGAACTCAGTTGGACACCATGGTCATTTCTCTTGTAATAAACCTAGTTTTCACCTAAGTTTTGTGAAGCTGTGATTGCCTGTTGATAAATCCCAGGAGGAGCAGTCACACAGACTCCAGCTGGGCCACACACAGGAGCTTCTCATCACCATGGGCAAACAGATGAGTCACCTAGAAAGCCCCTAGACTTCATAGCAATTCCTCATCAAGGCAGGCTCTCCTCAGACCTCAGACCTGGATCTCTGACGTAAGATGTGAGCAGAAAAGTGTTTCAGTCAGACCTGTCTTTCACCTGTGTTTCCAGGAAAAGGGCAGTGAGAGTCCCACTGTCCTGCAGACTCTTCCAATATCATCTACAGGCCTCTGTCCAGGCCTCAAAGCCACACTTCAGAAAGGTCAATGACAGCTGGAGAGTGTCGCCAGGATGACACCAGGGCGGTGAAGGCCCTTGAGTCCATGCCATATGGGAAGCAGGCATGTTAGCCCAGAGAAGAGAATACTCAGGGCCAAGGGGAGTTCTTGTGTGGAAAAGGGGCAGGACACCTGCCAAGTGGTCCCAGAGAGCAGAACCAGGGGTAGTGGGGAGAAGTGAGAAAGAGGCCAATTCAGGTGTGTCATCAGGAGAAAACACCGTAATAGCAGACAAGCGCTTTCCCAGCCCAGAGCAGGCTGCCTGGGGAGGGAGTGGGTTCCCCTCCTTGAGGGGCTTTGGGCAAATGCCTTCTTGTGTATGGCCCCGATCAGATGGCACCTTATCCTTCCAGCTCTCCAGTTCTGTGGTTCTGAGGAGTGCCAGGCTTGAAAATAAAGATCCAGGAGACTGCTTCGAGAAGATAATTATCATCTCAGGGGAGTTTATGAGGTTACCAAGAGAGGAGAGAGGAAAAATGGAGGGCCCGGGTTAGATCTATGGGGTAAACCCAGTAACAAGGGGGTGCACATCGGGGGGAGGATGCAAGAAAAACCAGAGGGTGGCAAATTGGGACCAAGGATGCTGAGACAAGAGCAGGGAGCCTGAGAAGAGGCCGTCTGATGAGACAAATATTGGAGAGATGGAAGGGGAGTAGCAGGGGCAGGGGGCACACCAGGCCTTCTAGGAGCTTGGCACAAAAGGTCAAAAGGACAGGGAGACAGAGGGAGGTAAGGTGAGAGGCCAGGGCCTGGCTGAGGGTAGGGGAGACAGAGGGGCAGCACGGACCCATTGCACAAGTGCGGGGCTAGCTCTGGTGAAGAGAAGGGACCTATCTCCTTAGGAACAGGGGACAACATCAAGAGGTCTGAGACAGGAAGCAGGGCAGGGAGGGGAAGGACACACTCAGCAAATCCCCCTTATTTTCTGAGTCAAAGAGGAGGTACAGGAGGCATGGAAGAGGAGACGAGGGCAATGCCAGAAAGCAAGACAGTGAGTGTGGGAGAAACAGAGGCAGGGAGGACCCCAGCACCTCTGGGAAAGCGTGGGAAGGCCCATTGTGGATAAGTGAAAAACAGGCTGAGCTTGGGAAGGCCAATTGCTGACCCAAAAGGTCAGAAGTGGCCAGAGTGCAGGACCCAACGCTCTGTGAGGCCCAAAGACCCTGCTGAGGGTCTCATGAGGCCAGACGCCCCAGGGAGCCTTACCTCGTATGTCGCCAGCCGGTCCAGGTAGGTCAGTAACTTCAGTCTGCACCGGCACAGCTCCTTCTGTTCCAGCGTTAACCTGCGGCCAAAGGAAGCATGTCAGCCCCAAATTCACAATTACTCACTGACAGAGACATGAGAGTTATTCTGCTTGGCCTCAAAACACAAAACTAGAACCAAGGGAAGGATTACAACCAATGAGCCATCCCACAGTGTAACAACCATTGCCTTGGGAGGGAATGTGCTCCTTCCACAGGAGGTGACAAGGGACTGAGGAATCACTGCCCCAGGTGCTGGAGGACAAGTAGATGCCTCCTGAGGCCCCCTCCTAGCACCAGAGCGGGCAGGAGGCCCACCCCCACCAAACCACTGGCTCATCTAGCCTGCAGAGCTGCTGGATTGTGGCTGTCCTGATAGGGCCGAGTCCAGACACTCCCCAGGGTCCCCCCCAATAGCCGGGGAGCCTCTGGAGGACAGAGGCTGCCTCTGACCTCTTTCTGTAACTCTGGTGCTTAGCTCCATGCCTGGCACTCAGCAGGCACTTAACAAACGCTGACTGACTGAATGATTCGGATGCCTTTTTCCCAGTCTGCATCTGCTGCCCTCTAAGGCTTGGCCCATACACTTAGCCGTTCCAAGCTTTGATGCATTCAATGTCCAGCCATCTTCCTTCCTCATCATGTCACTTCTGCTTCTCCAAGGCTGGGCATGGCCCTCCCTTGGAATTCCAACTCCTCACCCAAGAGTCCAAGGCTTCAGCCTCATCCCAGACCAAAGAACCTGGGGCAAAGGGTGGGGAGAGGGCCTGGGAGGAGAAACCAATGTTCTGGGGCCCCTTCAACTTAGAAACCACCAATCGCACACTGTGGCAGGCCCACAGAGCCTTGGTTTCCTATTAGATGGTGCCCCTTCTTACGTGAAGGGCCTTCCAGCTGGCTCTCAATGTGACTGTGACTGTGATCTCAGTGAAGATCAAAATGAATTCTCAGATTCAGCTCAGCAGTGCCCAAGGGATCACCCAGTCTGACCCCACGGTTCAGAGCTGAGGAAAACGAGACACCAAGAAGTCCTAACCCAGGCTTCCACAGGCTCCCACTTACTGACCAGCAGAGCTGGACTAGACCCTCGGGCTCCCGAGGGATGCCCACAGCAAAGCCACCACGACCCCAGCGGGAGAACAGCACCGAGCTAGGCCAGGGCCCAGGCGTCCGGAGAGGCTGTTTAACCAGGCCCGCGGTCAGCGCACATAACATACTGTGAGAAGTTGACTAAGTGGAGGAGCTCTTGTTTCTTCTTGAGCCATCCCTCCCTTGTGTCTTCAACATCTTCAGCAGGTGACAAAAGGTCCTCGTAAGGCACCTCAGCAAGGTCGACCTCCCCTGGCAAGATAAATCTAGAAGGAAGACAGAAAACCCAAATCAAGGTTGATTGAAAAGAGATTTCTCTTTAAAAATTAATTTACTCAGTACTAGTTTTTACACTCTTCTGTATTTTATTTTTAGAATTGATTTTCGGAAAAACCGTAACAATAAATTCATTACTGGAATATCAGCTTTGCTTTGGTAATAAACCTTATTGATCCACACAAGGTCTCACTGAAACATCTCCAGAGCCATCCATCTTCCTCATCGCAGGAAATCAGCAGCCTCACAGGATGGGGGAAAGGGCCACTCTGCCCAAGTGCAGGTGCTGCAGTACATGCACACACATGCTGGTAGCCAAGGACGGAGCCTCAGGCGCTTCCCCTACGAGGTCTTACAAAGGAAGGCACTCTGAATCTCGAGCTGGCTCCATATCCACCTGTCTGTCCCAGGCAGAAAGTGCTGCAGCAAGTGGAGACCTTGGGGATCACCCAGAACAAGGCCTTTACATCACTGAGGAGGAGACTGCAGCCAGGGAGGGGAAACCATTTACATCATATCACACACCAAAGAAGTGACAGAGTCAGGACCAAGTCCAGGCCTCCTGACACCTGGATCTCCTACGAGGTGATTTGTAGAGCACTCCTCCAAGGACCTCACAAAGAGGCATCTCCTTCCATGCATAAACACAAGCATTAACAAACACTTAGTGTCTGAGCTGGGATTTGTATTAATAGAAGGAACAGGGGCTGGTGGAGTGCAAAGATGTGAGATTAGAAGAAGGAAGAAAACCAGAGTTTCGATCAAGCACCCGATGCTCGCTAGCCACACCTGGCCAAGGAATCTGATCTCTCGTGCCTCAGTCTCCTCATTTGTAAAATGAGGAAAATAACGCCTTTTCTCTCTGCCTCCCAGGGCCACAGGGAGGCTGAAAGGGAACAGTGCGCAGACAGCATGGCGCCAACCTTAAAACCCAAATAAAATCATCTGTTACTGGTCAGTCAGTGTGGCCCCAGCTAAGGAGGCAACTGTCCAGGCCCGTGACCCACACATATACCGGAGGCACCTATTTAAAGGGGAGAAGTCACAGAAGCCACGACGCGCCTGGGATCCTTTAGAAACCCAGCCGGAGGCACATCCCAGACACATACCTGCCATTGTCCTCTCCTTTGCCAATGGCCAGAAGAGCCTCCAGGTCCGTGCCCTTTAAGCCATACTGAAGTAATTCCTTTGCCGCCTCGACATTCTCGGGGACTCTTTCCAGACATTCATGAAGAACCCAAGCGCGCTTCTTAATTTTACTCTGGGAACAAAGCACAGACAGAGGTGACAGGAAGCCCATGGCAACGCACGGCAGACTGAGGAGCTGGAAGCTGCCCTCTACCCAGGGGGTGACCCTGCAGTCAGGGTCCTTTGGGACATCTCCAAAGATTCTTCCCAAGAAGCCAGAGCCTGGGCCACTCGCGTGTGCAGAGGCCACATCCCTCTGTAGACCCAAAGCAAGGGAACGTGGCAGACACAGTGAGAACACCTTTAGGAAGGGTCCCAAGTGCTCCTGAAACCCAAGAATACGTGGGTGATCTTTGTGAGGCACACAGAGGCAAGCTCTTACAAAAGCTGGCAGCCCACGCCAGGGTCACAGGCTCCATGAGCATGGGCACCCACACAGTTCACAAACGTGCTACCAGGTCAGCAGGCTGCTCTGAACACACATCAAAGCCCCTATGGCCCGCAAAGTCTGCAGGCAGCCAGGGAACAGTCTGTCTCCAGGAGACTTTCCCTTAATCACATTTCTCTGTCCCACAGAAATGGTTAATGTGGCACAATCATCGAGTTGCCCTTTCTGTTATCCTCTTTATCCAATCAGCTGCCAAGCCCTCCCTTGGAAATACCCTCCCAGCCCTACCGCTACACGCCTGACTCAGGAATGTTCAGCTTCCCCCTAAATCATAGCAAGTGTCTCCACCTTGTTCTCTCACCTCCAGGATCCCTCTCCTGCCCCAGTCCTCATCCACACAGCTGAGACTGCCTGAAGCACTTTCCCAAGGCTTCATGCCACTTACTTGCTCAAAAACTGCAGCCCACCGCTGGAGAAAAATCAACCCATCAGATGGGTCCTCAAAGCTCTCTAGAATCTGGCTCAACTCGCCTCTAGGACCTCATGTGCCCCCCTTTCTCCACACTCCCCACCCCAGAGTCCAGACACATACAGAAGCCAACCAATCCCAAGCAGGACTGACTCCCACCACATTCTTTACCACCAAGTCAAGGCTTTGCATCAATTCAATTCTGTCATTTATTAAGCCCCAAGTTCATGCAAAGTACCCTGCTCAGACCAAGAAAAGTCAGGATTTCATCCAAACTTGAACCCTGCTTAGTAAATCCTGGCTTAGGCATTGGTCCACAGGCCCTTCTCCCCATCCTATGGATAACCAAGCATGTGGTACATCACACCCAGCCTCGGGCACCTCTTCAAGTACGGCTGGGTTGTAAGGTTCATATTCTCTGTCCTCTCTCACCAGGAAGTTTGTGAACTCCAAAGGGCAAGGGCTCTGGCTGAGGCTTCTCTTTAGGCAGACATTCCAGAGCCAAGGGCTTGACTACCAGCAGTGCTGACATGACCAATGACTTCTGGTCACCCGCAAGCCATTGGAGTCCCCAGAGAGCATCCTTTAACACGTGCCACAAAGAAACAAGCCCACTGGCTGCCACTTATCTGCCAGTGCTCAATTAATGCTTAACAACATGACGAAGGAGAGAAAAAGAATTAGGTGAGGCCATCTCTTTAAAATGGTTAATTTTTCTGCCTTTTCACTTATACAGTCTCCTCCCTCCTTCATTTAAAAAAAAATTACCTTTTTTATCTTGTTAAAGAAAAAACATTTAAGAATGATCAGAATATAAAAGTACAACAGAGGCAAAAAGAATTGTAGACATCTTCTAGTCCTGGGGTTCTTAGCTTGTGGGTCATGAACTTTGTTTTAAATATTTTGTTAATCATATTTCAATATAAATTGTTTCCTTTGTAATCCTGTGGAGTTTTTTATTTTATTCATTTAAAAGACAGAATTGATAAACTCCACCACACTGCCCAAGGCATCCAAGACACAAAAAACCTTAAGAGTTCCTAATCCACATATTAATAACAAGAACAAAATCATATAACTATGTGAAGAGAAAAGAAATTTTTGAAAAGATACACCCCATTCCTGTTAAAACCTTAGAAAGCATAGGAATAAATGGTTCTTTCCTTAATATGGTAGGTAGGTTGTAGCACAGATAAAGAGAAAAAATATCACTTTTTGCAGATAATGTGATGGTTTAGAGAACTCTCAAGAGTTCACCAAAAAAATGAATTGAAATAATTAACAACTTCAGCAAAGTTGTAGAATAGAAAATAAACCCACATAAATGATCAGCATTTCTGTTTATTAGCAACAAGACACAGAAGGAAGAAAAGGAGAAACCCCATTTCAAGTAACTAAGGAATACATAAAACACCTGGAATCCACCTACCAAGACATACACAGGAACTATATATATATATACAACTATAAAATACTATTTACACAAATACAGATCTAAACAACTAGGGACATACTGCTCATGAAGAGGGAAAAACAATAAAATAAAAATGAAAATACTATCTAAATTAATTCACTTATTCAGTGCCATACCAGCCAAAGGATTCCTTTTTAGATCCAGAAAAAATAATAATGAAATTTATCCAGAGGAACAAATGTACAAAAATCTCAAGGAAAATAACAGGGGAAAAAAGGGGAAAGAAAGGGGTATAGAAGCACCAAAGCTCAATTATACTAAAATGTGGTAATCTTTGAAACAATTTGGTACTAGTTAAGAAATAAAGAGGTCTATGAATGCAACAGATTACACAAAATATAAAAGCAAATAAAGACAGCAGCCTGATGTTTGTCAAAACCAAGGATCATAGCTACTGGGAAAGAATTCACTATTCAACAAAAATCACTGGGAAAGCTGGGAAGCTGTCTGGCAGAAACTAGCACAGACCAACATCTCACACCATATATAAATATAAGTTCCAAATGAGTCCATGATTTAGACATAAAAGATAGCATAATAAGCAGATTAGAGAGGCAAAGAATAAGTCAACTGCCAAATATATGGAGGGAGGAAGAGTTCATGACCAAACGGGGATGTGAAGGTTCACAGGAGACAAAACTGAAAATGGTGATTACATAAAATCGTAACATTTTGTGCACAAACAAAACCGACGCAGTTAAAACTAGAAAAGGAACAAATAAATGGGCAAAAAAAATCTTTTAAGTTTCTCTGATAATATCTCCTCCCTAAGATAGACAGATAGATATGGAGCGAATTAAAATTTACAAGAATGAGAACACCCCTATTTATGAATGCTTAAAGGATATAAACAATCGGTTTTAAAGGAAGAAATAAAATCTATCAATAGCCATAAAAAAAAACAATTCTCCAAATCATTAACAATTAGAGAAATGCAAATCAAAACAACTCACACCCATGGAATTGGCAGAGTTGACAAAGAGGAAAATAACCGATGCAGGAGGGGGTGGGGGAACAGGTACATTAATGCCCTGCTGGTAGAGCTGTGAAGTGGTCCAGCCCTTAAGAAAAGTAATCTGAAGCTAAGCCTAATAGGCTGCTAAAGAGCGCATGACCTTTGACACAGCAACACCACTAAGAGGTCTGTAATCAAAGGAAAAGAAAACCGACCCAATGCACAAAAATATTAAAGCAGCTTGTTCTGTGGTGAAGAACTGAAAGCTAAGGGCGTGTCTCCCGACTGAGAAAACCAAAAAAATATGGTTTAAAAATGTGATGGAATACAGCTGTATTATTAAAAATAATGACAGGAGAGAGCTCCAGAAAAACCCATGAAGACTCGGACTAAAAGATCTCGGGAAACGAGCAGAGCCAGGAGAATACGCAAACACTGCAAAGTCAAATAATTTTTAAAGACTTAAAAACCTCTTAGTAATGCAACGACTAGCCACGACGAGAGACGCTGCCCACCTCCTGAAAGGAGGGCGTGACCTCGGCAGGCAGACTGAGGCAAGCGTTTTATGGACATGGCCAGTGGGGAAAGGTGCCTATCATACTATGCTTATCATACAAAAGGTTTTTTCCCTTCTTTTTCAAGAAAGAAAGGTACACAGGCGGATTTTTTGTTCATTGGGAATTTATAATTTAATTTAAAAAAAAAAACAAACCCTGATCTAATCCAACCCCGTCGTTTCACACAGATGAAGAAGATGAGGACCAGAGAGGTGGTGACTGAGCCAGCTGAGCTGGGAGGAGGACTCTGTCTCACAGGGCCCAGGCTCATGGTCCTTCCTCTCCATCAGGCTACAAGGCTCTCAAAGGGAGAAATCAACAAAGATCATGGTGGAATGTTTTCTTAGCATTGAATTTATGAAAATGACATACAGCTTTTCTTTACCTATAGCTTTTCATTTCAGCTTTTTAATCACAGAATAAAATACAAGTAAAAACAGCCTATCCTAAATGGAACAGGTGTCATGACAGTATGCGAGACCAGGTTTGATTTTCTTCCTTCTACACTGCTGGTGGGGGCAGAAAATGGATGCTGCCTCTGCCCCCCTACACACACACACACACACACACACACACACACATGCACACACATATACATACGCACATGTGCACATGCACATGTGCACACACACTAGCAAACACCTGGCTTAGGATATCTCACTTACCAAGTAATCCTGAATAGAAGCGATGTTGACGGTGGACTTCCTCCACTGCCTCTGATAGACAAGATCTGTATCCAGCCCGTAGGTCTGAGCCAGAGACAAGGCTTCATGGTATTCTTCATTCTCAATCTTAAAGCAAGAAATGAACATGAGCCCACGTTAGTCCTTGAGCTGACCAACGTCACTGAGAGCATTGTGCCTAGGACTCATCCTCTCCCCTTGCACAATCAGCATTCGTGGCATTCAGAGCCCCACTGGCCACAGCAGGAAAGGGGAAAAGGCACAGCTGAACACCCATGACAACACCCTGGCTGTCACCTAGGCCTCACCTAAGTTCCTAAATGGAAGACGAAGAACCCATAGCCAAGTAAAGAAGCAAAAAACAACAGCAAGGGGCAGGGCCAGAAGCAGGGTGGAGAATGAGTGACTGGCCACTGGTCCTGGGTTCCTGCCACTCCTCGGTACTCACGGGAGCCATAGGCCAGGACAGGGACTAGACCTGGGATTTCCTGGGTGTGGACACCTCCCTCTGCCAGGGTGGGGTACAACGAGAGGTGAAGCCCCATTCCTAGGGCCACCCAACCAAGATGTGCCCAAGATCCAACTAGAACCCAGGCCCTCTTGGCACAAAGGCTCTTTAAGGTATACAAGACCCCTCCTGTCTGGCACAACATGGGGCTACTTCATGAACCAAAGGGAGCAGGTGAAGGGAGGAAGAAAGGACCATGAGAGGTGTGGACCCCCCCAAAACTGGATTTCCAACTGGAAAGTGTTCCATTCTGCTTTCAGGATGGCTCTGCCTGTATTCATTCTTCAGGGGCTAGCAACGGCCCGGTCCCCATCCCCAAGAGCCCTGTGGGTGTGAACGCCCCTTTCAATAAGTTCTCCTAGGTCAGATGAGCCACAGCCTGAAGTCAGAAAGTGAGGCTCCCCCCAGAACCCCCAGCGCCAGGCCATGCTCACCTTGCGTTGGTAGAGCTCCTCAGGAGTGGTGGACCTCAGGCTCACCAGGCGGTAGTTCTTGGTGATGGTCCGGGGGCGCTTTCGGGGTGGAGCAAAGCGCTCCATCTCAGTCACAAAGTAGAGGCCTTGCTTGATGTAGCTGAAGTACCGAGCCTTGGCAGACATTTCATCATCCGAGTCAGAGTCCTCATCTCCGTCCTCTTCTTCCTCCGGCCTAGTCTCCATACGTGATCTCTTCGGAGCCAGCCTTATCTCACACTGCAGGGAAAGAATAGACACAAAACAGTTGGTACCTGAGCTCCCCTTTCCAAGGCCGGGGACAGGGAGAGAACTCCCTGGGGAGGGAATGCCCTCTCCCAACAGAAATCAGCACCTCCTCTGAAGCTCAGAGTCTCAGGAAGTCCCTGGCCAGGGGGAGGACGTCAGCCCAGGGCTTCCTGGCTTCAAGACCAGCTCTCTACCCCCTACTCATGTCAGGTCTCCCTCTAGACCAGGACTGTCCAAAATGTAGCCCCACAGTGCAATTTATGCAGCCTGCCTCCAACCATAAAAATTTACATAAATGCTTTAGTAAACAAAGTAAACCACAGAGCTCTTGCTTAAATGGCAAATCAAAATATATTGTGTATTGTTTCAATAAAAACCTGAGGTTGGACAGCCCTGATCTAGAACCATGGACTGAAAAGCACATAAGGGACGTTAGCTTCAGGTTTGATCTTTCTTTACAGGCTACATCACTATGATTAAGGAAGAGAATCCAATCCTGTATCCACAGTTCATGGGGGTTGGGCCTATCAGCAGATGTGCCAAGGCTCCAGAACTGAAATGCTTTTAAACAACACGCCTTTGGGGCAGGTTTGCAAAAACTAACATGGGCTCCTGTTCATTCCCTGCTTTCAGACTGAGAATGAAGAATAACACAAAGCCTTGTCTCTGGCTCAGACCCATGGGCTGGATCCTGACCTTGTCTATCAGAGGCAGCAAGATCACTGGGTAAGTGCGATATCCCGAGCCATTCTAAGGTTCTGAGATTGGGGATGGTCTCATGAAGAGACAGCCTCACAGCACGAGGATACAAATCTCCTTCCCTTTGGTCAGCGGTCTTCCTGTCCAGGAAGGGCCGCCCAATGACTGGTGTCCTTAAAAATCTGGGACAAAAGAAGGGGAGTAGTCATGGGCTTTAATAAGAATGCCTCATTCTTCTCTTCCCTCTTTCTAAAACATGTGGGGCAGCTCTCCGACGGAGGAGACAGAGAGGCCTGGCTGTCAGAGATAACTGGGATTCCAGAGGACAGACAGGCTCTGATGTGAAGCCACATTTCTCTTAAGAATATCTTTAGCAAAGCAAACAGTTGTCATTTTGCATTGGCATGAAAACTGCTGAAAGGCCTGAGCCTGTAAAGGAATTTTAAGTAACCAACAGAAATTTCCAAGCACTAAATCAGTGAAAAAAATGGCAAAGACATTTTCTCATTTAAAAGGAACAAATTCCTGAAGTAGTCGGGGAATCACCTCTGGGAAGACACTAACGACTCAACATCTTTGGCCTGAACCTCACACTGTATCCTGCATCAGAAAGGGCAGGAGAAGCTCAATTTATCACCTTAGGGAAAACCAAATCTTCACACAGAACCCTCACAAATGTCCTGCATCCAGCTTCCATGAGGGTCTTTCTCAAAGCAACAAAACACTGACTTCCAACAAGACTCCAAAGACTCACTCCTGCTAAATAAGACGGCCACCCAGGGGACTGCTCAACAGGTGCCCCGGGCTCCCAGGCCAGGGGTCATCCTGAATTCCCCACTCCATCTCAATGCCCCACCACCAGCGCATCCAAGCTGGTGCCAAAGCCTGCTGCCTTAAACTGTGCAGCATCTCTGAGATGCGCCCCCTTCTCTCCTCTGACCCTGCCTCCACCCCATGCAGACCCTCATCCCCTCACACCTGGACTACTGCAATCACTGCTGGGGGTTCTGCTGCCTCAGGTCTCCCCCACTCCAGTCCATCCTCCATTCAGGCACCAAAGGGATTTATCTAGAATGCAGGTCTGATTATGTCATACACACCCACACCCCCACACACACACACACCCACACCCACATCCACACCCACACACATGCACACAGCTCAATAAACTCCAGCAACCTCCTATGGCCTTCAGGAGCAAATACAAAATGCTGTTTGGCATTTGAGGCCTGCTCATGTCCCTTTCCAGGCTTCTCACACCTTCCTCAACACATACCCTTTGATCCATTGACTCTGGCCTCCTAGCTGCTACACAAACAAGAGCCTCCATCTCTCAGCTCCAGGCATTCTCTCTGGCTGTCCCCATGCCTGAAACGCTCCCCCTCCTCCACTCCAACTACTGACCTCCCCTGCTTTCTTCATGACTCACCCCAAGGCCCACCTTGAGCAAGAAGCCTGCCCCTGTCCTCCCCATCTTTCCTCAATATGCTTGTGCATAGTTGTTTGCATCTCTCTCCCATTAGACTGTAAGCTCCTGAAGGGCAGGGACTGAAGTTTGCTTTTCTTTATATCCCCAGAGCTCAGCACAAAGCCTGGCACACAGGATGGGCTTCCTACGTGTTCCCTGACTGACTCAACAAGGTGATAGGAAGAAAGACTTCTTCAAATGACCATAAATTCATAACTTGTCTACAAGCTGGTTCTCCTAGAAGGTACAAAATTACCTCCAAGCTCAAAAATCCTCCATCATGAGCAGCGGTGACCTGAGGGGAGGGTTCAAACCATTCACAGGATTTCCCCAACAAATTTTTCAGGGTTTTCACTGATGATACCGTCAAAGCCCCAGAGCAGCGAGCCAAGGTCACAGCATTGCCGGCCCACCAGTTGACATCTACCAACGGATAAAAGGACTCTTTATCTAAAAAAATATAAAGAAAAAGGTTATTAAACAAGGCAGAATAACAAAGGTGGCAAAAATGCAATAATGAAGTTAAACATCTCGTACCTTTCAATTCTGATTCTCTTAGCGGCATTTTAAAATAACAACTCAATGTAAACACGGCAGATGGCATGTAAGAGAGGAAGCCGAGGGCAGCAAGAGGGAGTGACTTCAGATGGGCAGGCTGAATGCTGCCCTGGTGCCCCCAAACATGAGCAGGTGTAGGAGGAGGCCAGACCACCTGGGGAAGATTAATCTACAGGACAGAGTGCACAGGAGGGAAAGAGGGAGGGAGAAGAGAGCCCACAAGCATGCATATGTGCACACACACGCGCGCACACACACGTACACACATGTATGCACATACACATATGCATGCACACACACATGCATGCGCACATACAGAGAAGGGATCACGAATAGCAGGACAAGCATTGTGCTTAAGGCAAAGGTCCTGAATTCAAATGCTGGCTCTGTTACTAGTGAGTTGTGAGACTTTGGGCAAGTCCCTTCCCATCTCTGGGCCTCAGTTTCTTTTTCTGTAAAATGCAAAGGTATGACCAGAAGATTTTGATATCTCCTTCTAGCTCTAAAACTGTGAGGCTATGGAAATGATGCTCCTACACACCTGGCTAAGAACCTCTTGGGAAACTGTTGGTCAGCCAGCAAGTCAGTCAACAAGCATTTTATACTTTGCAATATACCTTGGGATTTAGGGGCTAGATTTTTTTCTTCCCTACTTATTTATTCTATCATTTCGTTTTGTTTTGTTTTTTCCGAAAAACTGAAACAATTAACTCTTTTGTCTCATGGAGTTTTTATTTATGATTTGAAACAGAGCTTTGACAAACCAGGCTTGGATAAAGCCCACTGGGATTAAAATGGAGCTACTTAACCATGCCTTAAACCCAGATCATTCTGGCTCTTCCTGATTGGCCAATAATAGGCCCCAGCCCAAGCCTCACGTGCTCCCTGTTTGGGTTTGGATGGTGCAGAGTGAGTATTAGCAATAGTTTCTGTTCTGGCCAGAAACTGTGGGTGTTCCCCTTCCAGATTAACTCTTTTGTGAAGGCAAATTAGGCCATCTTTTGCCTCAATTCTTACCTAGCCTTAAATGATTGAATGGGTGTTGTCTCAGACAAACTGAGACCTGGGAAACACCTCAGCTTAAAAAGGCCAGGGTCTCCCACTGCATCTAGGGCCATCACCATTTGTCCTGACCTTTATCTTGACACTGGGCTCTGCTGACTCTGGATGACAGAGTGAGGCTGGTGACTTTGCACATCCCTGCCTCAATTAAATCCAATTCACCGCATTGTCATTGGTCCTCTTTGAGAATGAAGGACGAACAATAAGCATTTATTAAGCACTTACCATGGGCTAAGCACCAGAGACACAAAGAAAGGAAAAGGGGGCTCAGTGTCTCATGGGGGAGACAACACATAAAAAGAAACTGTTGGGGAGGAGGCAGAGGGCACGTCAGCACAGGGGCAAGAAAAGTCTCAAAGCCAGTGGGAAAGGATGATGCAGCTGCCCTGCGTCCCCTCTCGAAATGCAGGTTCCGGGAGGGGCTGAGGAAGGGGCAGGTTCAGAGCCAATGCCATCACGCAGGAGGCTGAGTTACCAGAAACGGAGATCAAGTCCAGGTGGGAAATGACGAGGGTCACTGGGATACCAGGGGATAGGACCACCGTGGGCCTAATGGCACACTTGTGAAAAGCGCATCGTCAGAAGAACGGTGACATTTAGGAGCTAAATAAAACATACTTCTGGGGCGTCTCAAGGCTCCCAAAAGGCTTTATGCGCATATGGAAAGCTTCCTCCGAGGAAGCCTGGTAGTGGTAGCGGCAGCGCCATGCTCACAGCACTGGACTGGGAATCAGGAAGAGCAGAGTCCAAATCCCACCCCAGATATCTCCTAGCTGTGTGCCTGCCTCACATTCCTAACCTGCAAAATGGGTATACAAACAGCACCTTGCTCCACAGGGTCATTGTGATAATAAAATGAGTTGATATTAATAAAGCACTTTGCCAACCTTGAAACACTATGTGAATGTTAGTTATTATTATTATGGATTATTAATAACCAAGAGAGGGCAAGGGAGGAAAGATGGTCCAGAAAGAGAGTACACACTGACCAGAACTACAGAGAAGGCAAGACAGATAAGGCTGGGGAGTCACGACACAGCCTGCGGTGTTCAGACGAGAAAGAAGAGCTTTCATGAAGGCTGCCCCAACATGCTCAAAGTGGCCTCAGCCTCCTCATTTCTTTTTTTCTTTTTTCTTTCTTATATACTTATTTTTACCCTTCTTTATAGTTCCAAGTTCTCTCTCTCCTTCCTGCCATTTCTCCATCCAATGAGAAGGGAAGCAATATGATATCAAATTATACATGGAAAATCACACAAAACATTTCCATATTAGCCATATCACACACACACAAAAAAGAAAAATAAGGAAAATGAGAAAACCATACTTCAATCTGCATCAGTTCTCTCTCTGGGAGAGGATAGCATTTTCATCATGGGTCACATGGAATTGTCTTGGAACATTGTATTGATCAGAGTAGTCAAGTCTTTCACAGTGAATTGTTACAATGTTGCTGCTACTGTGTACAATGATCTCCTGATTCTTCTCACTTCACTTTGCATCAATTCATCTAGCTCTTCCCAGGTTTTTCTGAAACCATGCTGCTCATCATTTCTCACAGCACAATCATATTCCATTACATTCATATACCAACTTGTTCAGCCATTCCCTAACTGATGTGCATCCATCCCTTCAATTTCCAATTTTTTGGCACCACAAAGAGTTGCCATAAATACTTTTGTACAAATAGGTCTTTTTTTTCTTTCTTCTTTGATCTCTTTGGGATACAGACCTAGCAGCAATACTGCTGGGTCAAAGGGTATGCACAGTTTTATAGTCCTTTGGGCACAGTTCCAAACTGTTCTACAGAATGGTTGGACCAGCTCAAAACTCCACCAACAGCTCTTAAGCATCCCTATTTCCCACATCTCTACTAGCATTTGTCATTTCTGATAGGCATAAGGTGGTACCTTAGAATTTAAAGTTTTAATCTGCATTTCTCTAAGCAACAGTGATTTAGAGCATTTTTTCATGACTGTAGCATTTTTTATTGTTTTGTTTTAGCTTACAACATTCAGTTCCTCAAGTTTTTGAGTTTCGGATTTTCTCCTCCCTCCCTCCTTATAAATAGCTTTGATATTTTCTTCTAAAAACAGCCTGTTCATATTCCTTGACCATTTATCAATTGGAGAACAGCTCTTATTTTTATAAATTTGAGTTCCTTATATATGAGAAAAAAGGTCTTTATCGGAGAAACATGCTGTAAAAAAATTAATATTATTTCATGTCTATGGAACTTTTAACAAAATGTAGTTGCCTTATCTCTACTGTCTATTTTTGCTTTTGTTTTGTCTGAGATCAAGATTGTTATCCCTGCCTTTTTTTCACTTCAGCTTAAGCATAACAGATTCTGCTTTAGCCCTTTAACTCTGTATGTGTTCCACTTTCAAGTTGTATCTTGTAAACATTACACTGGATTCTGATTTCTCATCCATTCTGCTATCTGCTTCTGTTTTATGGGTGAATTCATCCCGTTCACATTCAGTTATGATTACTAGCTATTTATTTTCCTCCATCCCATTTTCTTCTGCTTACCATTCTCTTTTTTGATCCTGTCCCTCCTCAAAACTCTATTTTGCTTCTGACCCTGTCTCCTTTAATCTGCCCTTTCTATCAGCCACCCATCCCTTTCTTTTATCCCTTTCCTCTTCTATTTCACTGTTGGGTAAGAGATTTTTATACGTCTGTGTGTGTGTGTGTGTGTGTGTGTGTGTGTGTGTGTGTGTGTATTCTTCCCTCTTTGACCAATTCCAATGAAAGTGAAGTTCAAGGATTACCTCCAAACCCCCCATTTTCCCTTCTGCTATAAAAGCTCTTCCTTGCATGCCTCTCATGTGTGAGAAAATTTTCCCCATTCTACCTCTCTCCCTTTTCCCAGTGCTTCCCTTTTTCTCAGTCCTTTTTTTCAGGGTATCTTCTCAACATAATTGATTCATATCTGTATCCTCTGTCTACATATACTCCTTCTAACTGCCCTAATAGTGACAAAGTTCTTGGGAATTACATGTATCATCTTCCCATACAGAAATTTAAAGTTTAAATTTGTTGAGTCTCTTATGATTTCTCTTTCATATTTATCTTTTCATGCTTCTCTTGGTCATTCTGTTTGAATGTCAGATTTTTTATTCAGCTCTAGTCTTTTCAACAGGAATGCTTGAAAGTCCTCTATTTCATTAAATATCCATTTTTCCCCTGAATACTTATACTGTTTTGCTATTTTGCTGTTTTCGTGGTTGTAATCCCAGCTCTTTTCCCTCCAGAAATATCATATTCCAAGTCCTTCCCTCTTTTAACAAGGAACTACTGAATCTTGTGTAAGCCTGACTGTGACATCATGATATTTGAATTGTTTCTTTCTGGCTGCTTGCAATATTTTCTCCTTGAGTTGGGAGCTCTGGAATTTGGATATAATATTCCTGGGAGTTTTAATTTGGGGAACTCTTTCAGGAGATGACTGGTAGATCTTTTTCGATTTCTACTTTACCCTGTAGATCTAAGTTATCAGGGCAATTTTCCTTTACAATTTCTTGAAATATATCTAGGTTCTTTTTTTGATCATGGCTTTCATGAGGTAGTCAAATAAATCTTAAATTCTCTCTCCTCAATCTATTTTCCAGGTCACTTGTTTTTCTGATATTTCAATTTTCTTCTATTTTTTTCATTCTTTTGACTTTATTCTTTCTTGATGTCCCATGCAGTTATTAGCTTCCACTTGCCAAATTTTTAAGGGATTATTTTCTTCGGTGAATTTTTGTACCTCTTTTCCCACTTGACCTATTCTGCTTTTAACGGAGTTCTTCTCTTCCGTGGATTTTTGTGTCTCTTTTACCATTTGGCCAATTCTGTTTATTATGGTATTGTTTTCTTTAATAATTTTTGTGCTTCTAACCAAGCTGCTAATTTTCTTTTAATAATTTGCTTGCATCACTTTCATTTCTTTTCCCAATTTTTCTTCTACCATTCATCTTTCTTTAACATTTCCAGGAATTCCTGTTTTAAGTCCAATTAGCATTTTTCTTTGAGACTTTGCTTGTCACTGTTTTCACACTGATATTGTCTTCTAAATTTGTTGCTTGGTCTTCTCTGCAACCATACTAACTTTTCACAGTCAAGTTCTTTTTTTTGCTGTTTACTCATTTTTCCAGCCTATTTGTTGCCTTTGAATTTTAATAAAGTTAAAGTTGGGCTAGGCTCATCTGGGGGGATGGGGAAGTACTGTCCCAGGCATCAGGCTTTTTTATGCTGCTGTTTTTAGAGCTAGTTCTAGGGGTCTGCAAGTTTTTGGTGCTTCCAAGGGGCTATAATCCAGGGAAAGATCTGTGCTCTGGTCTTTATCTAGGAAATGCCCCTACTCTTCTGCAGCCACAAGTGATAGTGCTCCTCTTTGCCTTGGAACTTACAGTAGGGCCCTTGTTGGCTTGTGATTGACCACAAGGACTCCTCTCCACTGTGGAACTGTGACCTAGAACTGAAAAGAGGCAATCCAGGTGCAAATCAGTGCCAATTATAGCCAATGCCAGCTATATCCAGTCCCAACAAATGGTCCCCAGTAATCTCTTTCTGACTATTTGTCCACTCCCCTTACCATCTTTTGGCTGAGAGCTCCCAAAGCCACTGTTACTGCTGTTGCCACTGCAGCAGCCACCTCTAAGGCCCACAGCTGGTGATAGCACTTTGCTCTGGGCTGGCTTCCACCTTCGTGTCACAGACCTCTCCTGCCAAGCTCCTAAACTGTCTTAGGCTGGCCTTTTGTTGGCCCTGCCATGCTAGAATTCAACTTGAGGAGTTTAATTTTAAAGTTATTTGGAGAAGAGTGCTGGGAGAATTCAGCTGGGTCCTGGCCTATATTCTGCCATCTTGTCTCCACCCTGCCTCCCATTTCTCATAGCTCCTTCATTGGACCTCTCCTCCCCCAGCTCCCACCCAGCTTTCCCCAGATTTCTAATCATGCCTCTCTACTCATCCTGCCCCACCTCTACCTCCCTTGCCCCATCAGACTGTGAGCCACTCATAAACAGGGCTAGGGCTACAGCAATCTTTGTAACCCTGGGGCATGCAGGAGATACTTGATAAATGCCAGTTAAATTGTCTTGTTGAATAAATCCACATGAATCTTTACAAATTTCATCCCAAAGAGATCATAAAAAAGGGAAAAGGATCTACATGTACAAAAATATTTATAGCAGCTCTTTTTGTGGTGGCAAAGAATTGGAAATTAAGGGGATGCCTATGAGTTGGTGAATGGCTGAACAAGCTGTGGTACAGGAATGTAATAGAATATTATTGTGCTATAAGAAATGATGAGCAGGCAAGATTTCAGAAAAACCTGGAAAGACTTACATGAACTGATGTTGAGTGAAGTGGGCAGAACCAGGAGAACATTGTACACAGTAACAGAAACATTGTGTGATGACTAACTTTAATAGACTTAGCTCTTCTCAGCAGTGCAGTGATCCAAGACAATTCCAAAAGACTCATGATGGAAAATGCTATCCACATACAGAGAAAGACCTATGGAGTCTGAAAGCAGATTGAAGCAGACTCTTTTCTCCTTTTTTTTTGGTTTTTTCTTTCTCATAGTTTTCCCTTTTTTCTTATTCTTATTTCACAACATGACGAATGTGGAAATATGTTTAATATGACTGTACATGTTTGATCTATATCAGATTGCATACCATCTTGGGGAGGGGAAGGAGGGGGAAAATGTGGAACTCAAAATCTTATGTAAGTGAATGTTGAAGACTAAGAATAAAGAAAGAAAAAAGAAAATAATCTATAAATTTCAAACACAAATACAAAGTATATTGGTGTTTACAAGTGTATGTGATAGGGACTCTGAGAAACCCTTGAATGCCAACCCTCTTCAGCAGCTGAGTCACAGTACAAGATCTGCCCGTCCACCCTGGATAGCAGCTTTGGGGGGAAAAGGGGTGGGACACAGGCCTGAGGCTCTGACAGGCTGTGGACCACTCACCTCCACCTCTGTAAACTCACCTTTTATTTTTTTCCTTTTCTCAGTCGAGAGCCTCCAGTTGGGGTTGATTGCATCATAACCAGGCTAGAAATAAAAATCAGTCACACTCAAAGGCTGCAGCTGGACAAGCCTCAAGGCCTTACCAACCTGCCTCCTTAAAAACCACTAGGGTGACTAATGTGCTTTCTTATATCAGATCCCAACTTCCTTGGAACTTTTCACTCTTGACCAAACCCTGGAGAAGCTCCCCTCTGGCCTTCTAAAATTCACCCAAAAGCTATATGAATACGCCTAGACTGCAGCAAAGAGGAAAGCAGGGACAGAAGCCATGATGACAGGATGCCACAAACCTTGACAAGGTTCAACAAAATGACTTTCCTTGGCATAACCCACAATCTAAAATCACCCAGTGGGTGTCACAAGAGAGCTCAAGTCTATTCCTCTCCCCCTCCTCCCTCCATCTCCAGCTCTTACCTGGCTCACCCCATGAAATCATGACCTCCCTGGCCTCCCTCTCCAGGACTGGCTGCCCCTTCACTCCCTCTCCTCGGCTCAGTGGCTGAGGCCTAGGAGTTAGAATACTCCTTGCTCCCCAGTGTCCCTTCCTGGCTCTCCCTTCCTCCTTCATTCAGCAACCTCTCTTCCTTTGAGGTTCATGCTCTTCCCATCTACCACCCAATCAGAATCCTGGTAGCCAATGTATACAGCCCTCTAGGTCACTCCCGTCCCTTCCCCAATGAGACCGGCCCTAGTCCCAGTCTTTCTCTCCTCCCCAACTCCTGCCCTTATCCCAGGGGACTTACACATACACCTCAATTGTACCTGTACATGGACAATGAGCAACTCCATCCACACCTCTCCCAACAGGAAAAGGACCTGTGAGAAGTCACAGGAAAGAGAGTTACCTGCTCCTCTTGACGCCATTCCCCCAGCTGTGTGAGAGATGGGATGGTCCAGAAACTCAGCTTTCCTGAGAAGTGAATGGCGGCTAGAATCGTCCCATCGGGAGAGAGGCTCATCTTGTAGACCCCATCCTGGCCAAGAGCGGGAGGGACCAGAGTTAAAAGTCCAGGGCAGGCAACCATACCTCCACTTTTCCTATTTTCTAGCCATCTCCATCCACATAAAGGGGGCCTAAGAGGCTCACCAGGCTGAACTGGGGAATTCAGAAGACTGTAAGCTTCTTTCCTCAAGGAGCCATAACCAAGGTTACTGGGGGAGTGGTAATATTGAGAAAAACCAAAGGCCAAATGCGCCAGATGCACAAGGGCAGGCTTATTTGTTCTAGGACCCAGTCATGCATCTCCACTCAACAACCACTATTAGGTAACAATGGTATCTCTTTATACACTTCTGCCAGGACTGCCAGGAGGCACCATCCCCTCACTGGAAGTACTCTCTGCCCTCCCCAAGTACAGCTCACACCTCCCAGGGCCATACTGTCCTGATGGCTTTCCCATGTGGCTACTCAGGCCTAGGAGCAAGGAAGAGTCAACAGTATTAAGACCATCACGTAAGCTGGAAAGCTACAAAAAAAAAAACCCATTTAAAGTTCTTCTCTCAGATGGCAGCTGGAAAGCAGGGACTTGCCTAAAGTTCTCCCCCAGGACCTTCCAAACACCTTTAAAAAATGACTGAACAAATTCTGGAACTGCAGAACCCACAAAATAGCAGAAGGAAGCAGGGCTCCAGCCCAGGAAAGCCTGGATGGTCGCTGGGTAAGGTCTATTGCATGGAGCTGGGAGCAGAGCCCAGCGTGAGCCATGCCCAAACCAACCAGACCAGGAGCTGGGCTGAACAGGCTCTAGCGCCCTGAATCAGTGAGCTGTGGCAGTTACAAGACTTCTCAATCCACAAACATCAAAGAAAACAGAGAAGGTTAATGGAAAAAGCTGCGGGGACAGAGTGAAAGGAGTTCACGGTTCAGCCACCACCCCAGGGGCAGCGGAGGTGGTGCAGCTCTGAGGACAGAACTACAGCTGCAGTTGCTTCCGGCCCCAGTCCCATCTGGTGGGAGGAATTAAGTGGCAGATCCGAGCGGGGGTACAGAGTCTGCTTAAGATCTGAGTCAGAGGAGGAGGGCTGGTGTGGCAGAGCTTGCTGTGTAGAAATAGCTCTGAAAACAATAGCACATCCCCTCAAGCTTGGAAAAAAGTACTCTCTACAAGCAGGCATACCCTGATGAAAAACTCAAGGATCAAGTAGTTGACTGGGAACATAGCCAGGTGGCAAAAATGGACTCAGATTCAGACTCAGACTTTGGAATCTTTTTTTGGTGACAAAGAAGACCAAAACATACAGACAGAAGAAGTCAACAAAGTCCAAGAGCCTACATCAAAAGCCTCCTCGAAAAACATGAACTGGTCTCAGGCCATGGAAGAGCTCAAAAAGGATTTGGAAAAGCAAGTAAGAGAAGTAGAGGAAAAATTGGGAAATGAAATGAAAGTGATGCGAGAAAACCATGAAAAACAAGTCAAACACTTGCTAAAGGAGAACCAAAAATACTGAAGAAAATAACACTTTAAAAATAGATTAACTCAAATGGCAAAAGAGCTCCAAAAAGCCAATGAGGAGAAGAATGTCTTGAAAGGCAGAATTAGCCAGATGGAAAAGGAGATCCAAAAGACCACTGAAGAAAATACTACCTTACAAATTAGATTGGAGCAAGTGGAAGCTTGTGATTTTGTGAGAAATCAAGATATTATAAAACAGAACCAAAGGAATGAAAAAATAGAAGACATTGTGAAATATCTCACTGGAAAAACCACTGACCTGGAAAACAGATCTAGGAGAGATAATTTTAAAATTATTGGACTACCTGAAAGCCATGATCAAAAAAGAGCCTAGATATCATCTTTCAAGAAATTATCAAGGAGAACTACCCTGATATTCCAGAGCCAGAAGGTAAAATAGAAATTTAAGGAATCCACCAATCACCTCCTGAAAAAGATCCCAAAAAGAAAAATCCTAGGAACATTGTTGCCAAATTCCAGAGCTCCCAGATCAAGGAGAAAATACTGCAAGCAGCCAGGAAGAAATAATTTGAGTATTGTGGAAACACAATCAGGATAACACAAGATCTAGCAGCTTCTACATTAAGAGATCGCAGGGCTTGGAATATGATATTCCGGAGGTCAATGAAGCTAGGATTAAAACCTCGAATCACCTACCCAGCAAAACTGAGTATCATGCTCCAAGGCAAAATATGGATTTTCAATAAAATAGAGGACTTTCAAGCTTTCTCAGTGAAAAGACCAGAGCTGAATAGAAAGTTTGACTTTCAAACACAAGAATCAAGAGAAGCATGAAAAGCTAAACAAAAAAGAGAAATCATAAGGGACTTGCTAAAGTTGAACTGTTTTGTTTACATTCCTACGTGGAAAGATGATGTGTATAATTCATGAGACCTCAGTATTAGGGTAGCTGAAGGGAATATAGATATATAGGGAGACAGAGGGCACAGGGTGAGTTGAATATGAAGGGAAGATATCTAAAAAACTAAAATCAAATTAAGGGATGAGAGAGGAATATATTGAGAGAGGGAGAAAGGGAGAGATAGAACGAGGCAAATTATCTTGCATAAAAGTGGCAAGACAAAGCAGTTCTGTAGGAAGGGAAGAGGGGGCAAGGGAGGGGGAATGAGTGAATCTTGCTCTCATTGGATTTTACCCTTATTGGAGGGAATAACATACACACTCAATTGGGTATCTTACCCCACTGGAAAGGAGGAAGGAGATAAAAAAGGGGGGGGGGGTGATAGAAGGGAGGGCAGATAGGGGGAGGAGGTAATCAAAAACAAACACTTTCAAAAAGGGACAGAGTCAAAGGAGAAAATTGAATAAAGGGGGATGGGATAGGAAGGAGCAAAATATAGTTAGTCTTTCACAAGAGTATTGTGGAAGGGTTTTACATAACGATATGCATGTGGCCTATGTTGAATTGCTTGCCTTCTTAGGGAGAGTGGGTGGGGAGGGAAGAGGGGAGAGAATTTGGAACTCAGAGTTTTAAAGACAGATGTTCAAAAAAAAAGTTTTTGCATGCAACTACAAAATAAGATATACAGGCAATGGGCATAGAAATTTATCTTGCCCTACAAGAAAGTAAAGGAAAAGGGAATGGGGTGGGGAGTGGGGTGACAGAAGGGAGGGCTGACTGGCGAATGGGGCAACCAGAATATATGCCATCTTGGAATGGGGGGGAGGGTAGAAATGGGGAGAAAATGTGTAATTCAAACTCTTGTGAAAATTAATGCTGAAAACTAAAAATATTAAGTAAATAATGATTTTTTTAAAAAAAAAAAAAGTTCTTCTCTCTTCTAAGTCTGGTTCAATAACTTTAAATAACTTTAAAAGCCATGACCTTGATGCTCCATCTTTGAATAATGGACCTCAGCCAGGCTGCAGCCCACCATTCTCTTCCCACCCTTCCCAGACATCAGAAGAGGGTTCCACTGGAAGTTATCATGTTGATTACTTATTTACAGCTAGACAGCCATCTCCTTGAGGCCCAAACCTTGTCTGATCTTTTTGGAGACATTTCCAGAGTACACAACCCAATGATGGCGCTCATTAAAAATCTGTGCATGAGAGACAGCAGGAATTGATGATGAGGGGGCCTGGGCAGCTCGCTTGTCTTCCCTGACAAATTACACCAGCTCTCGGAACCCCACTTTTCTTTTCTGCCCCCTGGAGTTCACCATCCTGCACTACTGACCTTACCAGGCTGCTTTCAGAGAAAGAACTAGTGAGGAAGCCCAGGAACTTGTGGGGAAGGACAAGGGTTTTTCACTAAAATGCTGAGCGAGGATTGTTAAAAATGGGCAGAGTCAAGGTGGCAGAGCATTAAGGAGCAGCATGGCACACTCCTCTCCAAAAACCTCCTCCAACAGATTTGGAAAGTGTGCCAGACCAGATCCTCACAGGGCAATCCAGAAAGTCCCAGTGAGCTATTTTTAGGCCATCTCAGCAGAGGGACACAGACAGGGAGAGCTGTGGACACTGGGGACTGCTTAGGGCAGCACCCTGGGAGAGGAGACCCCAGGCTCATGCCCATTCCCAGGCCCACCCAACATGGCCAATGTGGAAATCTGCTTAGATGGACTATTCACGCTTGTGACAGGTTTTGTTTTTCTTGTGTTCTCATCTGGAGTAAGGGGGTTGAGGTAGGAGGGTGAGAAGGCAGATCTTGGACGATTAAAACAAATATATCTTTAAAAAGAAAGTTTAAAATTAAGATTAAGATTTGTTTTCAATTTAACCTTTTTCAAGTTCCACACTAAATCTCTCAATTGCCCCTGCTCCCCTGCTGGCTCCACCCTCTGGGCCCAGAGGGACCAAGGTGTGTTGGTAAGCAAAATGGGCTCTTAGCACTTAGTTCAACCAAGTGCCCTTGAAAAGTTTGGCTTTTGTTTCCTTTGAGTAATTCAGTGTATTTCATTGAGTCTTACTAAGTGCTAAACCCCAGGCCCAAACCCCTATTAGGTACTAAGCCGATGTGGGCATGAAGCTCCCAGGGTTCTAAGGGGAGGGGCTAAAACCAGAGCCAATCACAGAAGCCTAAGTTCTGGTCATTCAGATGACATTTGATGACGTCTGAAATGCATTAAGAAGAGAAGACAGAGCCATTTGCGCAGGGCTCTCACTCGAGGTGGTGCTGATGCAGAGACTCCAGGCAGCTGTAGCTAAGAGCCCTTCAGCTTGTAACCCAGATGCTGAGACTTTGTTAAACTCTGGTAACTAGGTATTGGGATTTGAATCAGACAAGGTCTGTCTGTTGATGTTTATGCTTTGTTTGTATTTTGCTCTGAAGTTTAGGGTGCTGGTCTTTTCCCCTGAACTAAGTGAATGATATTTGTATGCTGAATTAAAGTAAGCTTGTCAACCCCTTAACGTTGCTTTCCTTACTAAAGCAGATCAAAAGAACCTGTGCTTTTGCAGCATGCTCGAAGCATTCTTGTTGTTGGGCTTGTGTTGGTCTTTCACCCCCACAACAGCTGCTAGCCGGATTGTTGGAACACAAGGCCAGTCCCTCTCTCACTGGCCCACCCTCCAACCCCTTGAATGCAGCCATCACTCACGGACCCTCAGAGGCTTCTTTTGTCCAGGCTAAACCTGCCTATTTTATTCAGCCAACACTCAGGAGACAGAGCCTCCAGGCCCTTTGCCATCCTGACTGCCTCCTTGGGACCCTCTCCAGCTATCAAGGCTGTTATTAAACTGTTATGCCTAGAACAGAACCCAATCCTCTGGAGGGGTCTGAAAAGGCCAAGGACATGGGACATCACTTCTTTCCCACTGAAGCTATGCCCCTAATTGATGCAGCACAGAGGCCTCCTGCTGGGAAGGGTCTACACCAGGATTCAAACCTAACTCCAGGTCCAGCCGTGTCTCCACAGGCCCACCTAGCAGGCCACACAGACGTACAGACACCAAGGGCCTCTGAGAACCGAGCCAGGCCAGGCAACAGCTGCTCTGGGTGCCCAAGGCCCCATTCACAGAGCAAACCTCTAGGAGGACAAAGGCAGGGCCCTCCAGACAATGGGAGGAAATGGATTCTTCAATCTCCCGCAAATCACAACAGGAACCTGCCACTTTTAAACCCTAATCCTCAAATTGCATTAGCACTTTTGTACTAGAAAAGCAGGAAAATTTAAGTAGAGATCAATTTGAAGCAATATTCACTTTGGTTTAAAATGTGGCTGGGCACTTCCCTTGTTGTGGTAATTACAGAGTCATTTTTCAGCAGTTATGTCTGACTCCTCATGACCCCATGGGGGGGGGGGGGGTTTATTGGCAGATGATGGAGTGTTTTGCCATTTCCTTCTCAAGCTCATTTTACAGATGAGGTAACTGAGGCAAACAAAAGGAAGTGACTTGACCAGGGTCACACAGCTAGTAAGTGTCTGAGGCTGGATTTGAACTCAGGGAGATGAGTTTTTCTGACTCTAGGCCCAGCCTTCCAGTCACTGCCCCAGGGTGTTTCTTTAATTCTCCCTAAATATGTGGCATTTTTCCATTTTTCATCACTCTACAGTTGAAGAATTGGCCAAGGATACACCATGAAGTAAAAAAAAAAATGGAGAGTTATAGTCTAGACTCAATAATAAAATCAACTCAGACCTCTTTCCCACAATGCCTAGATCAGAAGGCCTGGCTATGAGCTGTGTGACCCCTGAATACTTGTTTCAGAGCCCCCTCCACCCGACTAGGGGAATCCGTTTTGTTCTCACTGAAGCTCTTCTCCATCACCCTCTCATTGAGGAGAGCTCACTAATCTGGAGACCAAAGAGCCCTGAGATCGATGGCTGCCTCTCCCACTTAGTTACTGTTATTAGCTGGCTGTATGGCCATGAATGGGTCACTTAACCTCTGACTCTAAGACAGAGAAAGACCCCCATGGGGTGGCTGCTGCACTGCCCCCTGCACTGGCTGTGGTCACTACCCTTCTCTGAAGTGACAGCCAAGTCTGGACTCCTGGGAGCTGTCCAAGGTCCTGGGCTCTACAGTCGCTGGATTAGATATCCCCTGACTGACTGAAGGGGGCAAATATACAGCCTTGGTGCTACCACGGGCCAGGAAAAGCCCTGGAGGGTCCAAAGGTCTGGGCCCATGGCTGGTTCCACATCTCTGTGGTCACCCATGGAGACTACCAAAGGCAACTTACATCACTTCTCTAGCCTGGCATCTCCTCATCTGGAAAAGGGGAAAATCATGCCTGTAACACCATCTTCCAAGGGGCTGGGGGTCCTGGGCTAGGCAATGGGGACAGAAAGATGGGAGGAAACCTCAATCCTTGCCCTCAAGAGGCTCCTATTTCTCCATAGGGAACAGTATACCCACAATTAGAAAGGGACCATGGGAAATTCCTCCTGCCTGGGTTTAATGCAAATGTCCCACTGTACCAGAAGCATAGGATGGCTCTGCAATGAATTAAGTTCCCAGTGTCCCTCGGATTCACCAAAGGGATAACTGCAGTATGACAGGCCCCTCCCCCAGGGCAGACCATGACTTAGTGGATGGTCTTTGAATATTTCTGGGGCTGAAAAATGTATTCCTCAGGTCGCTAATTCAGCAATGAACCTCTCCAAGTCTGGTCCCTGCAAAAAGAATCAAGCAGCCTGCCTGGGGGCTCCCCTCTGCAAGCTTCAAGCCCAGGGGGGTGTCTTTCCTGGGAGGCCTTGGTGCTCTTTTGGCCTCAGGTCCAAGAAATCAGCGCCAGGTGTGGAGGAGGCCAGAGCAGAGAGGACATCAGCAGAAGAACAAGAGGACCGCAGATGCCCGCCTATTTGGGAAGTGACTTAGACTCAGGTGAAGGCTCACTGGAGGAAACAATGGACCGGCACCAGCACCTCCAGCCTAGTGGTCAAAGAGGAGTCCACAAAGAGAGACCTCAAGGAGAGCATGCTGCCCCCAGGGGCTTCCTGCATCTCTCTCCTTCTGGGCAGTGCCCTGTGGGCCCTGGTCAGCATCCGCAGCCTAGGGGTCAAAGAGGAGCCTGCAAAGAGAGACCTCAAGGAGAGCATGCTGCCCCCAGGGGCTTCCTGCATCTCTCTCCTTCTGGGCAGTGCCCTGTGGGCCCTGGTCAGCATCCGCAGCCTAGGGGTCAAAGAGGAGTCTGCAGAGAGAGACCTCAAGGAGAGTATGCTGCCCCCAGGGACTTCCTGCTTTTCCCTCCTCCTAGGCAGTGCCCTATGGGCCCTGACCAGCACACCCAGCCCCGAAGGCCATGCTCCTTTACAGACCACGGGCTACCAAGGCGAAGGCTCTGACAGCAGGGACAGGGAAACCATGGCCTGACTCCCCAAGGGACGCCTGAATCATCGGGGCAAAGCCTGATATTTCTCCCAAAAGAATGTGATGGTCTTTGCATCCTTGTCATTACCTGCTCTTGTCCTTGTCGGCTGTAAAGCTTCATATTAAAAATCCTCAACAGTCCCAGTGTCTTTGGTGCCTGGAAAACAAGAGCAAAAATTACTGAGGGCAATGGTGGCAGGCCCCAGCACAAAGCCAGGCCTAGCCCACAAGCAAGTGGCCCAGAGGAAAGCCCAGAGGTGGGCTGCCGTCATCTCCCAAGGCACCACGTAGCATTCCACACTCAAGACACTTCATTGCCACTGGCTTGGCACAGGCTTCACAGAAGAAGGCTCCAGGGGAGGCTGGCCCAGCTTGGGGGTAACCCTGGCACCTCTAGGAAAACCAAGGCAGCCTGACCCCAGAGCTGGGCCTGCCAGGCTGTGAGGCCCGGGTACAACCTTCCTTCCCAGGACACCTCTCCACATCACCTGACCTCAGCTGGAGAACATGGCAGGCTGTACTCCACTCCGCCCGTCTATACCTCGTCTGTACGTCGTTTCCCCTCAGACTGTGAGCTCCTGGAGGACAGAGGCTGTCCTCTACCTTCCTCTGAATCCCCAGCACTTGGCACATGCCTGCCTGGCACATGGAAGGCACTTAATAAATGCTCACTGATTGGCTGACATCCTCATCATGAAGGCAGTCCCTCACGGAGCAAGGTTTCCAAGCACTCAGGAGGTCTCCGAGCACCGGACAGACTAGTGGTTTGGGGAAGGGCTGGCCCAGAGCCCCGTGCGCCCCTTCCAACTCCGACACCCTCCAATAATCGCCAGTTATTTCTTCTGTATTTGCTCATTTTATATAATGGTACAGACCTACAAGCTGTCCCCCGTCTCCCTCCCTCCCTCCATCCCTCAGTCAGTCCACAAGCGCCACCATTCAGTCCCACCTTGGGGCCGGGCAGGTGCTGTTGGAAGTCCTGGGGCTACTAGTGACAAGAGAATTCCTTTGTGATCCCTGCACATCTAGCACACAGAAGGTGTGCAATACACGCTTGCTGGCTGCCTGAATGACAAACCATCTCCCAAGTACTCACCAGGTGCCAAACGCTGTACAATTGCTGGGGACACAAAGATAAAATCTAGGATGAGCTTTAGGCAGGTGGCCGGCACTGAAGGAGGCCTGGAGAGCCGGATCAGAGTCCAGAAGACCGAGTTCAAATCCAGCCTTGGACACTTGCCAGTTTTAGGAGCTCTCTGCCTCAGTTTCCTCATCAGTAAAGTGGAGGTGCTAATAGCACCTGCTCCCAGGACTGAAGGTCCATATAAATGTTCGCTGTGATCACTAAGACTTTCCATCAGGAGCAGGCAGCCATGGAGCGGGAGGAGCCCTGGAGGATGGCCAGGAAAGGCTCAGGGCGGGTCTTGAGGGGAGGGCCGGGGTTAAGGGACTGAGCAGCCAGGAACAATCCTTAGAGTCAGCTGGGCAGATCCACCCAAAGTGTCTCCCAAAGGGCATGAAAAGACACAGGGAGAAGGCAAGCCGGGACCCCTGGGACCAGAAACTGCGAATCCACTGCAAGGAGTCAGGCCCGTCACAGAGCAAGAAATAGAAGTCAATCAAGCAACAAGCACTTAGTGAGTGCCTACTGTGTGCCCGGGATACAGGCACCGAGAAGGGAACCATCCCTCCTCATAGGGAGCTTCCATTCCCTTGGAGGTGAGAATCAGAACACACCTGACTTCAATGTATGAACATGGCCAAAGAAAAAGGAGTCAAACACAGAGATTCCTGTGGGGCAGCAGAAGGCAGCACTTGAGCTTGTCATCAAGGGGGGAGGAGTCTTGCAAGGGGAGAGGGGCCCTCTGGGCCTGGGCCCCAGGCATGACCAGGAACAGAGAGAAGGCCGGTGTGGCCAGATGGCCAAGGGGCCTTCAGCCATGAAGACTCTAAAAGAGCACAGGTGGCCACAGGGGCTGGCGGAGGAGGAGAGCCACAGAGTCAGACTTTAATAGCTGTGAGTACGATGGAGAGACCCCCAGGAGCTGCTGCAATAACTCAGTGAAGGGCCTGGACCAAGGCGGTGGGCCATGAGCTGAGAGGGGGAGCTGGGTGCAAGAAGCAACTGGCTTGGGGAGAGGAAAGAAGGAGCCTGGAGGACCAAAGGCGCCACTCAGTGCACTGCAGACACACTCTAGCACACATCATTAAAAGGACATCCCACGTGTTCAACTCACACGCCAACCCCAAGATCTTCTTCCGTTATCCTGGAAGCCATGTGCATGTTTGCTTAGAAAACGTTAGCCAGGCTGGGCTGGACCTGCACAAACCTCCCACGCAAACCCAAAGGCTTCCCTGAGGCTGGCAAAGGAAGCCACGGAGGAAGGCATGGCGGCCCTGGCAGCAGCTGGTGCCCAGACTTCTCCCCTCTAGGCCCGTCTCCCTCCGCTCGGCTCCTCTGCCCTGGCCACAGCCCGTCTGCACAGCAGGGTTTGCTCAGTCTCGCCTGTCAGACCAGCGCAAGCTCCTCACGGGCAGGGGCTTCCCTTGGCCTTTCCTGGTGTCCCCAGTGCTCAGCACTGTGCCCAACACGCTCTGCTGTTCTGTCGTTTCCATCATGTGCAAATCTTCATCGCCCCATTGGGGGTTTTCTTGACAAAAGCACCAGAGTAGTTTGACATCTCCTTCTCTGGATCACTTTACAGGTGAGGAAACTGAGGCAAGCAAGGGGTAAGTGACCTACCCAGGGTCACACAGCTAGGAAGTGTCTGAGGCCAGATCTGAACTCAAGAAAACAAGGCTTCCTGACTCTGGGCCTGGCACTCTGTGCACAATAGTGCCCCCGAGCGGCCCTGGCGCATGGTAGGTGCTTAATAAAAGCTTGATGATTAAGGGCTCAGATGTCTGTAGCCCGCTCGTCCATTCCTGCCTAAATTCCACCCAAACCCTCATTGGCTTCCCTGAACTGGGAGGTCCCAAGGCCTTACAACCTTCATTAGCTCACTTCCCCACCTACTACACTCTCTGGACAGGGCTAACAGAGGACATTCCATCTCCCAGCTGGAGGCATGCAGCTCAAGCATGAGCCCAAGGCCGGAGACTTCTTGGGGGCCAAAGCAATGCCTCAAGTGTGTCTACCAAGCCATGGGAGGGCTGCAATCTGTCCTGGAGAAAGGACCGTCCACACCAAAAAGGGCACAGGCATCTGCCAACAGTGATGGGAACTAGCCATCAAGGGTTCCTAATAACACACTTCTACAGATCGACCTACACAGGACAGTCTGACGGAATTAGAGTGGAACCACCTGGACAGGCGGCTGTCGTCTTGGGCCCTGCCTGACTCCCCTCTCCCCTGGCACAGTGCCTGGCACACAGGCACCTCCTAACATGTGCTTGTGGATTAACTGGAGGATGGAAGCTAAATGTGGCCATGGAGCACTTCCTCTTCTTGGATCGGCAGCCAAGCAGCTCACTCCAAGGGCCTGGGGGCTCAACCTGCCGCCCCTTGGCTGCTGCCTCCTACCCGGGTCCCACAGGCCAGGGGACTGCAGCCCAAGCTGTGTGACACGGCCATGATGAATCCCCTGCAGGCCCTGGCATGGGGACCTCACCCTTTTTTACCAGGAGCTTAGCTTATCTTCCTCTTCCTAAAGCTGGGGGGAGTGAGTTTATTCAAAGCACGCAGGACTAAGCTGCTGAAGGTCACCCATAAATAGGGAACAAATAATGAGCTCCCCCAAAGCAATGTGCAAACCTCTGATCTGTATCACTTCTGGCAGCCACCGGATAAAAATGAGGCTCCGTCAATACCATATCCTTTGATTCAACCTGACATGCAACAACATGACTGAAATTTCCTGAGCCTCCAGATGTGCCACCCCCGTCAGCTCCTGTTGGGGGGACCCACAGAGGGCTCACGGGCTGCAGATCCCAGCCAGGCCAGTGAGGCCGGCTGCTGCAACTTACCACGGTGAGGCCATCCCCGCTGATGCTGACTGGCTTGTAATAGGGCGACCCAGACAAGACTCTCCAAGCAGACAGACCCCAGGCACGGGCTTTCGAGGTGCCCACTTCATCGGTTTCACAGCCGCCCACCAGCAAAAGCCTGGATGGAAAGGAGAAACAGCCTTTCTAGGCAACCAGTACTAAAACTCAATTCAAGTGCTGGCATGGAGGTATCAGGCACACCCCCAAGGACCAAATTACAAGGCTGCAGACTGTATCACACATCACAGGAACCTTGCCTAACAGAAGGGCAATGGAAGTGGGCTCCCTTCCCCTCACCCCAACTCTCCCAGCAGAGGCCAGATGGTACCTCCTAGACTGAAGGACACAGGACCATCTGCAGAACGGGGCTCCCCAACCGCAGACAGCCAGAATGACAAAAGACAAGGTTTCCTGGAATAGTCCGCCCCTGAGAGGTTCAGCGGGGGGCGGGGGGGGGGCGCGGGAGGGGGTGTGAGGCCTGAGTGACTGACCTGAGGCCACAGAGAAAAAGGATCTGTATGGACTAGAATAAGGAAACCCCCCACAAAAGCTCCTTACACCAATGAGATCATAGGTCTGCCCCTCCCTCCACCACCAAAAATGTGTCCCTACTACACTGTGGGCATGTTCCCTTTTTGTTCACACAAACTAGAACGATGATGGAGAATGGGAGCATGGGATGAGAAAAAGGGTCACAGGATGCTGGCTCATCCCCTTCTGCACTGCTAGCCTCCCTCTTCCTCTCATCCTGCCCCAGCAGCCAGGCCAGAGCGTCATGGGTGCAGCTTCACAAATTTTCAGTAAAATGCTAATAGTTCTTAGAAACAGTGCACCTGGAGAAGAGGATACGTTCAGAAAAGCTCATGAATCATCAGCTGGAAAATATTCAATCAAGGAGCAGGAGCGCTCTGTGGAAAAACCCAATCCTCCATTTGTGATTCTTACTGGACCTTTTAAGTTGAAGGTTCTATGCAAACAGGGAGAAAAGTGCACCTGGAATCACTTCCAGCTGAGAAAGGACAGACCGGAGAGCGTCTGGCTAAGCGGGTGATGAAGAGGCTGTGTAACGTTGCATGCAGATGAGGCACAGGATAGAGGAAGGAAAAGAAGGCCTGGGGTGGAAGAAGGAAACATGAGCCAGGCCTTCAGTTATCTGAAGGTCTGGAATGCAGAAGACAGTGTGGAGACTATGCTACAAACCAGCAACCCTGGCTGAAAAGCAGAAACACTGACCAATGGAAAGAGATTAAGGTTTTGAGAGACAGAGACAGAGAAAAAGACAGAAAGAGAAAGACACAGAGAGAGAGAGAGAGACAAAGACAGACACAGAGACAGAGAGACACAGAGAGAGAAAGAGACAGAGACAGACAGAAAGAGACAGAGAGAAACAGAGAGACAGAGACAAACAGAGACACAGAGACAGATAGACACAGACAGCAACAGAGACAGGCACAGAGACAGGCACGGAGACAGACACAGAGAGAGAGACAGAGAGAGACAGAGAGACAAAAAGACAGAGACAGACAGAAACAAAGAGACAGAGACAGAAAGAGAGACAGAGACAGAGAGACAGAGACAGAAAGAGAGACAGAGACAGAGAGAAACAGAGAGAGACAGAGATGGAAAGACAGAGACAGAAAGAGAGACAGAGACAGAAAGAGAGACAGAGACAGACAGAGGCAGACAGACATAGAAAGAGACAGAGAGAGACAGAGACAAACAGAGACAGAGAGAGGCAGGGACAGATAGACACAGACACAGAGAAAGAGACAGGGACAGATGCAGAAATAGCTAAACAAAGCAGCGCAGTATTCAACAAACTAGATGGCACCAACTACCAAGACAAGTACTCCCTGTAGGACAAAAGTTGCTGGAGAAACTAGAAAGCCATCTGGTGGAAACTGGGTTCAGAGCAGCATCCAGACCATATACTAAAAGAAGCTCCAAATGGATGGAGAGATGGCCTAGAGGTAGAAGCTGGTATCATGTTAAAAAGTCAGAGGAGAAAGGAAGAAGAAACCTTTCACAGCTGTGACAAGGGGCAGAATTCTCAGCTCTCCAAGTGACAGAGATGATCATGGACAACAGTGATCACACACCTTTTTAAAGTTTCCACACAAGCTAGGATCATATGGGAAACAACCAATTAAGGGAAGTCTCTGCAGCAAATGCCTCTGCCCAAGGTCTGAACTGATCCATCACATGAGAACAAGAGCCAATGCCCAAGCACTGAGTAATCAAAGACCACAACAGACAATTCTCAAAAGGCACAAAAGCTCTCCAAAACCTTAGAGAAAATGTTCGAAATCACTCTAAGAGCAATGTGAACAGAAACACTTGTGACGTTCTAATTCCCATGTATCAGATGGGTGAGGACAGCCACAGAGACGTGACGCTTCTTACAAGCGTCTAGAAAGGACGGGGCCTAGATGCGACTAGAAGCTGTGACTGGGCCGATCCTTCCAGAAAAGTCCCTCAGCCACACTTGGCACCTCCTGCAGCGACTCTGCACATGGCGAGGGAGGCAGACACACGATCACAGGCATGAGAGGACATGTAAGAGCCCGTCTTTGTCGGAGCCAACGACTGCAAAGGAAATGAGGGCTCATGAACCAGAGAAGGGCTAAGTGGCTGGCACAGGAACGTCATGGAAAGTTAGTACCCCATACGCAATGTTGAAAATGATGGAAAATACATGAAGATACACGTCCCCTGAGGCAAAGAAAAGAGCAGGATCAGGACGCCTGTCTGCAGCATGATGATATAAAGGAAATAGGCCCTCAGCCCTGTGAGCGGCACAGCTGCCCCCGGGGACTCCCACCTTCGGGCAGGGGGGGTGGGGGGGGGAGATAGAATGAGGGAGGGATCCCCTGAAGGGACCTTCTCTTAGAAGGAGAGCTGGTGGCCTAGTGGATAGTGACAAATATGCAAAGAAAAAAAGTCAATAAAAAATTTTAAATTCACACAAAAGAAAGATACAGAAAGGGAACCAACAGGGCACTTTTGTTATTTCCTTATTAGGTTTCTTACATGCAAATATATATTTCTTTAAAAAAAAAAAACCACTAAAAAAAAAAACCCAAACACTAACAGACATCTACAGTTCCCCATACAATCTCCCCTTTCTTGTTCAATTAAGCTCCCAATGTTAAAAGAACGTTTTTTTTTTCTTTTTTTTAAGACGTAGTGGCCTTGGTCTGCTAGAGAGCACAGCTAGAGGTAATGGAGGGAAGGAGACAGACTTGGACCCATTATGAGAAGCAAAAGCTTCCTAAGCATGAAAGCAGGCTGAAGGGGACCGGACCGGTCACAATGCAGGGAGCTTCCTGGAGCGCTCTGGGATGCCTGCTTTGGGCATGGAGAGGACCAGCAGTCCTGAACACAGGGACTTGATGCCTCCATGTACATATTACAGCCTGACATCTCTGATGCACGGCATCCTGAGAAGCCTGATTTTTCATCCAGAATCAACGACTTTAACAAGGCAGAAGCTTCCCAAGCAGCCTCGGCCAAGTCGGAGTGGAGCGGCCAGCCTGCACCACCGTGCTTTATTACACATCCAACGAGGAGGGTTATCTGATTGTTCAATAACAAGGAGAGTGAAAGGCACAACAGAGGAGAGGACTGCTTTCACACCAGCACAATGACAGCGCTTTATTACCAAGGGCATAACTGACTTAGAAAGATGACCCTGAACCATCGAGAGAAAGGCCGAATTGGACTTGTCTTTTCAAGAGATCTGGACGCAGGCTCATCTGTTCTGGGCAGATTTCTCAGCAGCCGGTGAGAGAGAAGTAAGTCCTGGATCAGAAGGGAGGCAGCTGCCATGATCCCCACATGATCCCCACCTTCCAGAGCTCCCAAATGGACGTGGCTTTGGTCAATCTAAATACTTGGGCTTTAGGATGATTTTCCAAGAAGCAGTGGCCATGTGAGAGTCCAGGGAAGACCCAGAATCCAGGGGGGTCAAATTCCTCTGATTAATTAGAACCAAATGGGCAAATCGGCCTATATTTCAGAATTTCATCCTGATTCTTTTCCAAGAGCAAAACATGTCATTGCAATACATAAGGGCTGAAAGTACCAAGATCTAATTGTCATGGAAAGAGCTGACTGAGAAGGTAGTCTCAAACAAAAAAAAGGACAGAGCCATCCCCTGATAATTAAAACAACATCCCCACATGAAACTGCACCATGCACATTAATCTGAACAATGACACCCCTTCTTCCCAGGGCCCACAGTTATTATTGAATACGATCTAATCAGCATCTCCTGGAGCCCAGCAGGAGTGGGGCTTTCTTTCCCTCAAAAAGGCAGGAGCCGGTTCTCCTGGGTTTGCCCAGTGAGCATCAAAGCCTCTGTAGCGCTGCAAGGAATCAACAGAGGCCCAAGTTTCTTACCTCCCAGCACAATAATAAAAGACATTGGCTTCCTAAAAGTTCTGATCACTCTCGTGGCCAGGCTCCTTTTTAACCAACTAACTGTTGACAGAAGGCACCACCTGGTGGTAAAACATGGTGAAAACTTGGGAAGCAGGGATCCCCACCCTGGCACAGATGCAGAATTCATGCCTCAGCATGACCTTCGCTGCCCACTGCGGCCCTCTGCACCAGGAGGGCAGAAGCGGGGTGGGGCCTGCAGCAGGAAGCCCCTTCGGGACCTGCTGGGGACTGTGAGTGACCCCCGGCAGGCTCCTGATGCTTCCAGGGAACCTCCCACCCACCACCCATGGACATGTCTGCCCTCACGCAGCATTGCCATGGATGGGGTCAATCAATTTCATTCAATAAGCATTCATTAAATTTTGACTGTGTGTCAGGCAGTGCATGGGGGGCGAGGAGGAAGGCTGTGAAAACCAAGATCGACCATCCCCTGCCCCCAAGCAGTTTACAGCACTGAACAAATGCACCCTATTTACCCAGAGAAGTCAAAACAAAATAACAGAGATCACATCACATAATTTCCTGAAGGAGAGGGCACTGCTGACTTGGTGCTCCCTCACACATCCAAGAGGCCGAGGGAGCCAAGGTGGCACAGGAGGTGGGATGGGCCCTCGTTCCTTTCCAAGGATCACTCTGGGCGCCCCCTCCTCCGGGGAGCCTGCTCGTCCTCTACAAGCTTTCTTGCTCCAAGGGATACCATTCACGTTTTCCCCTAAAGACTCTGACTGCTCCCGGACATAGAGAGCCAGAAAACAAAAGAGAAGGGGCCTGCATCCTCACTGGACCCACATGATGACCAAGGCCGCGTGGTTCAGGAAGAATCTGTCCTTAAACAAATTCGTGGTGGCTCAGTGCCCATGAGCCCAAGGTCAAGCCCCTGGGGCTCATCAGCTCTGCCCCCAATGCAGAAAAGTCCCTCAGCTCCAGGCAAAGGATAGCCTGGCTACACACGTCCCAACCCTATGCTGGGAAACTAAAAGGACAGACTGTGAGAAGGCACCGTGGGGGCAGCACCGTCGGAGGGGGCAAGCGGACTACCTTTGGATGCAAAGGACCCGGGATCACCTACCACCCTCTCTGGGTCTCAGTTTCCTCATCTGTAAAATGCCCTTCAAGGTCTCTGACCGCTCCAAATCCACAATCCTGGAACCAGACTATGAAATTCTGCACCTAAACCCTACTGGCCTTATAATTAGAGGACCCAAGTTCAAGTCTTGGTCACATAATCTCAGGATAACCAGGACATGATGCCACCTGCCTGACAAGGCTGCTGTGAGACCTCCATGTGGCCAGGCCCACCTTGCCATGATCATCAGCCAGTCATCCCTCATGTACCTTCTGTCCCCAGTCTGTCCACTCCCCGCGAGGACAAGGCCTCTTCACTCTCTGGACCAAGAAAGCCACTACATGTGGGCCACTGGCTGTGTGCAGGGCGCTGGAGTACGGAGGACATCTCCAGCCTCTGGAAACCCTTGCTGTAAGAAGGAGGGCACTGAGGCTCAGAGAAGAAGGAAAATGAACACCAGGACACCCAGGTGGAAGCAGCCAAGGCCCTTCCTAAGATGTCACAATGACAACAGCCCCTGCCACTATGGGTCTGGGTCCTGTCCATGGTGTTGAGTGACAGCAGGTGGGACCCTCCCTCCAACTGCTCCTGCTCTAAGCTCTGTTTCTCTTTGCCACAGACACTTTGGGCTCCAGCCCCCTTTAACTGAAGCTTGATTTGTGGGGAGAAAACCAACCCCCGCCCACTGGAATGCCGACATCCGTGAAGATGATGCCCAAGGAGGCAGGGAACAAACAAGCTTTGGGGTAAACCCACCGTTGGGGCCAGGAGAGACATTCAAGGTGCTTTGCGTGCCATCCCCCACCAGGGAGGAACCTTTGCATTAACAATTCCCACAGTGGGAGGAGGTAGGTACTCCGGCTAACGTCAGACTTCTAACACGTTGTTTAGTTGGGCAGAACTTTTTTTCTTCTCGCTTTCTTCAAACTTCATTATAAAGGATGGTTCACTGGGAGAGGGTTAGGGTAAGAATGTAATGGGAAATCCAATAATGTAAAAACAAAAGATATTTATCTAATTTTTTTAAACCCACTACACAAGGACAACAGAAAAGTAATCAACCATTATGGAGGAAGTAGACTATGGACACAGTCTACGCAGACCCCTCTCCTTGGCCTGAAATGCCCTCTCTCACCCTACACCTTACTGTGGGCTTTCTACACACCTTACGACGTCCACCTTGGCCACCCTCCCCCGGGAGCCTGCTGATCCTGCCCTGGACTGACCGACCGCCTTCCCCCGCAGATCTCCTGCAACAAACACTTCATTCACACCTCAAACCTGTGCCCGCCTCTCCTGCTGGACGACAAACTGAGATCAGGGCTTAGCTCAACTCTGTATCTCTTCCAGCCCCAGCATCATGCTCTGCACACAAGCCATGAAGAAATATTTGCCAAGTTGAATTACAGATCTAACCAGTCCCTGGTGGTTATGAAAGTTGTTATGAAAGAGAGAAAATGGGATGAACTGAGATACCTGTGAAGAAGTCAAATGCCAAAGAGGCTTCTTCCTTACCAAGCATCCTGAAAGGATGACAAATGACAGAGGGAGGAATGAAGGAAACAAGTGCTGATTAAAGTCCTACTACGTGGCAGGCACTGTGCTGAGCACTTTACAAACAGCATCTCATCTGATCTTCACAACACTGAGTGCTATTAATATCCCTATTTTACAGTTGAGTAAACTGAGGCAGAGAGCCGTTCATTGACTTGCCCAGGGTCACAGAGCTAGTAAGTGTCTATGGCAGGATTTGAACCCAAGTCTTGCTGCCTGTATCCACTGTGGTGCGCCCCCCTCCCCCCGCCCCAGCCGGCTGCCCTATCCTGGGAGTTGGAGGACCTGGGTCCAAATCTGGACTCTGCCTACTGTTACTACCAGAATGGCCTTGAACCAAGTGGCAGGCTCCATTTCCTCATCTGTAAAATGAAAGGAATGCAGGAGATGATTTCTCTGCCTGCTCGCCCCCACCCCTAGATCGATGCTCCTGCGATCTAAGACAAGAAAACACTGCCAGGTCGCTGTGCCCCCCAGACTTGCCCACTGCCACGAGACTGCCCCCAACAAAAGCTTTCAGTCCACTCTTCCCTTCAGCATCCCAACCTTAATTAACTCAGTCAGATAATGAGTGTTTTCCATTAGCAGATTTCAGACCACTTTAGGCACAAATTGAGCACGTGCCTCCGCACCCTGCTGCTGTAATTATTCCATGGATTTCACACTTGGATGAGCTGTGCCCGACAAGGGTCGAGGATCTTGTCCTGGACACACAGAACATTGTCTAGATGAAGAAAACCATCGACCTCTGGCTCTTGGCCTGTAGACCATTTTCACAACAAAACTGTTCCAAAAAAGACAGAAATTCCATTACAAGAGGGACCTCCCTCCTTGGACAGCCCTTCCCACTCTTTCAAACCCTAAAGCAGGGCTTACTTCTCCATCAATGCTGGCCATCAGGCCGCCCAGGCCACAGGAAAAGGACAAGCAGCCACGCAGCCTCGCCAACCCCGAAGGAGACCAACAAAAGGGGAAGATTCAGTCATCAGCAGGCTTCCTCCCTTCAAACTCTAGCACGCTGCTTCCAAGGTGTGGCCCCTGCCTCCAGCAGCTGGAGACTTCTGAGACAGGAGTATCTCTTAGTGACTAAATTGGGGATCAAAGGTTCTCCTTCCTGCAGAAGCCCCGAAAAGCCAAAAACAGTGAGACTATAATCCAAAATCTTTTTAATCTTTTGGTTTTTATCTCTGAGAGACAAAACAAGCAAGGGGGCTCATCCATTCTGGGCACAAGGACCCAGAAAGGAGATCCCCTGTAATGCAGGGAGAGTGTGAGCACTGTCCTAGCATTCTCTGCTTGTTAAAGGAATCTGGCTTCCAAAGAGCCATGGAGTTATGGCAGCCTTGGCCAGCCGTCAGACAGAGGACCGTGTATTTAGCAGGCTTAGCTGGTACATTTACTAGCTCTGCGGCCAGAAGCAGGCCTGCTCCCCGCCCAAGACATGGGCATAGTGAACCCTGCTTTACAGGGCTCATATGAAGCCCCAGCATGGCAATCGATGTGAAAGGCTTTGCAAAATTTAAAGCATCTAGAAATCTTTATTATTATCCTTCTTAGAGGTGGATTCCTCTCTGGAAGACTTATAGAAAGCCATGGCCAAGAAGCATGCAAGATGGAAAAACACTGAGGGGCCCAGATCTGCCTCAGAGGAGGAGCGGCCACAGCAACAAATGGCTCTGGAACCACTGATATGCGAGCAATTTTAAAAATCCCAGCGCATGTCCCAGCTCTGCCAATAATAAGCTATTACTTGACTAAGAACAACCCATTGTCTTCCTCTGTTTCTTCATCAATCTATCAGATGAAGGGGTTTGCAAAATTTATGGGATATCATGACTCTAAAGCATAGAGCACTCTAAAGTAGCACTGTATAGTCCCCAACCAAGAGAAGTCCTGAGGAGTTTGAAAAGAAAACAATAAAGATACCACTGAAGTCTCCTGGAGGGGCCACATGGGGTCAGGGAGGAGGCACATCCAGCATCCTCCAGGAGAACCAGCATTTAAACTTGGGGTACTTAACAGAACTCTATTTCCCATTTCTCTTCTCTAACTTTTGCTCCAGAAAGGAGAACACAGGGATGCACTCAAGATCACAAAGAGACCATGAGCTTCACAACTGGAAGGGCCTTTTGAGATCAACCAGCTCCACCGCTCACTTCACAGATAAGGGAATGGAGGCCCAGAGCACAGGTTCCTTGACCATGATCCCCAAACACTGGTCCAAAAACAGCTCCCCCATAGGCCATCTTCAAAGGACAACATTATAAAGAAACCCCAATGCAGGACCTGCTTCCCATTACAGTTAATTCTGCTGCTTCTCCTGAGACACAAACGGGAAGCCACACTCCCTCAACACATTTTGTTCTTACTTTAAATAATGGACGTTTTAAACTCTTAGTTCCAATCCCTCGGGTTAATCAAGGCAGAATGACTCCATCTAGGTCAATTTGAAAACGTCCAACCTCACATGCTTCAACAGGCCTCAGCTGTACGGGAGAAAGTCTTTTTTGACACATCAAAATACTGCATTTTCATCAACACCCAAGAGATTTTGTTTCTCTGCCTTTCCTGAATTACATATTTTTCATCTTTCCCATTTGATTATCAAAAACTCTAAAATTCCTTTTGGAGAATTAAACAATACACCCTAATACAGTGAAAAAAAGCAATGGTTTTAGAAACAGGGGCCTGGGGTCCAAACACTAATTCTGCCAAACCCTCCCTAACTCTCTCTAACCCTATGTGATCCGAGGGAATTCTTCCCCTCACCAGACTTTAGTTTTCTCATCTATAAAATGGGAAGGCTGGAAGTTCCCTGCCAGCCCAGCCCTACACCCAGGATCCGAGGATAGAAGACTCAATAGCCTACATCCCAACGGAGAGAGCTCAACCCCACTGCCCAGGGGAAGCAAAAACGCAAGAAAACAGTAACAAGAGGCATCAACACAATAAGCGGCTACAGCAGAAACTCCAGCCTGGCCCAAACAAGCTCTTAAAAAGTTCATCTCAATAAATCTTTTCTCAGGGATTTAGGAAAAGCCATTACATCCAAAAGAGTACATTTATAATTGAGAAGATTTTTTTTCAGGACAAATGAAACTCAGTGACAGATGAAATGAAGCTACTGCCTCAAGTTAAACAACAATTAAAAAAATCTTCTCTCAGAGAGGGAAAAATAAATCATGAGTAAAACATAATTTAAAATGTAAAGGTCTTCCAGTCAGCCTGAGATGACTGCAACACATCCTAGATGGAGGGACCCAATTACTACTCCAAAAGATTACTGAGGTGAAGGAACACTTTCAAATTGTCATTTTTTGGTAAGGTCAAAAGAAAGGGTAAGAAATCACATTTTTCTCCCACCTGACAGGAAGCTGGAAGCTACCACAGTCAAAGTCTTCTTGAACCAGGCATGTTTAGCTGCCTACGGAAGGCTCACACTCAAGACCATCCAGTTAAGTATCAGCCTAGCCCAAAGAATGCACGGGAGAATTCTTACCTTCTACGTAGCAGGCCCAAAAGCAACTGCCTCGAGAAATCCCGAAACGGGAGTCTCCAAAGACCCCAGGGCCCTTTAGAATGGCATCCAAAGAACACCAGACAAAAAGGTTGCTCTCCTTGAGCACAATACTGTGACTACTGTTCAGAAGATGGCTCTGAGCTCTAAGGAGGAAGGATGCTGTCAAATGTCAAAAAATGAAAAACTGAAAAGCAAAAAGAAATCTCCATTCAGGGCCAGCTCTATTACTGATGTGCCACCTCTCCAGGCACACCGTCACACACTAATCTCTCCAATGCCAATAATTCCTCCATAACCAATGGCAGCAATCACCTTCCATGGCTAGAGTCGATGACAATACCATGACTGTTAGCCTACAAGTCCAGCTACAAGCATTAAGAGTCTTCCTGGAAGCGCTCTGCCTTGAAACAATAAACTCTGTCTAGTTGAGAACCTATGAAAAATTTACTGGTACAGTTTTATATCTAGCTGTTCCTTTAGTGACTAATACAGGAAACACTAAAAATATCCATTCCCCTCTATATGAGAGAGAAGGTAAGTGACAGCCACCACCTGAACGTGATTTATGGAATCATCCTGGAACCGCTCACAACAGCCAAAAATGATTCTCGAGTTTCGATAATCCAATAATAATAACAGCTTTCATTTATAAAGTACTTTAAGACTGTAGAGCACTTTATGTGTCAGTCAGTCAATAAGCATCTATTAAGCACCTACTACATGCCAGACACTGTACTAAGTGCTGGGGATACAAAAAGAGGCAAAAGATGATCCCTGCCCTGGAGGAGCTCACAATCTAATGTGGGAGACAACCAAACAACTAAGTACAAACAGGATATACACAGGATATGTAGGAAATAACTAAAAGAAAAAGGCACTGGAATGCAGAGGGGTTGGAGAAGGCTCCCTACAGAAGGCAGGATTTTAGTTAGGACTTGAAGGAAACCAGGGAAGTCAACAGGAAGAAATGAAGGAGAAGAACATTCCAGGAATGGGAGACAGTCAGTGAAAATGCCTGGAGTCAGGAGTTGGGAGTTGGAGCATCTTGTTTGAGGAACAGAAAAGGCCAATGTCACTGGATTGCAGAGGACACAGTACAAAGTAAGAAATAAGAAAACTGTAAAGGTTTTTTTTGGGGGGGGGGGGCTTTGAATGCCAAACAGAGCATTTGATATTTGATATTGTAGCTGTTGGGGAGCCACAGAAGTTTAATGAGTAGGGGATGACATGGTCAGATTGCACGTTAGGAAAATCGCTTCGGGGGCTAGATGGGGGATGGACTGGAGAGACCTGAAGTAGGCAGACAGGCCAGCAGGTACTGCCACAGTCCAAGCATGAGGTGATGAAGGCCTGTACCAGGGTGGGGGCCACATCAGAGAAGAGAAGGAAGTGCATCCAAGAGATGCTGCAGAGGTGAAATACACAAGACATGTTGAACTTGTCCAGAGATGCTGCAGAGGTGAAATCGACAAGAGACGGTAAAATTGACCAGAGATGCCAAGATGAAATGGACCAGAGATGAGCAGAGATGCTGCAGAGGTGAAATCAAAAGGCCTTGACCCCAGCTTGGACAAGGGGGGTGTGGGGGGGAGAAGGGGGCAGTGAGAGAGAGTTTCAAGCCTGAGAGAGGGTGGTGTTGGCCTCGAGGGTCATAGGGAAGGAAGGAGGGGAGGCCATGTTTAAGGGAAAAGATGATGAACTCTGTGCTTAAGATGTTTACTGGATGCCCAGGTCAACAGAAGACAGACCATAAGGGGTTAATAAGAGAGCGAGAGGAGGGAGAGGGGGGCCTCCATTGGAGAAGAGCTTTTGAGGAGTTTATCTACAGAGGGCGAGAGAGAGAGAGGACAAGAATTAGCAGGGATGAAAGGGTCTGGGGAGGATTTTTTGAGGATGGGGTAGCCATGGGCATGTCTGTGGGCAGGAGGAAAGGAGCCAGTGGAGAGGGAGAGATTAAGTGAGGGGTGGGGGGATGATGGTAGGGATGTCTGTTAGGAGATGGGATGGAAGGGGATCTCCTTGAGCAGGTAGAGGGGTCTTCTTTGGTCAGGTGTGAGGTCATTTCTTTATGAGAGACAGGGGTGAAGGGGGAAAGAGGGGAAGAAGACACCTGAGTGATGGGAGAAGAGGGAGCCCAGGGCGAATTGCTTCAGTTTTCTCTCTGTGAAATATGAGTCAGGATGTGAGCTGGGAGAGGGGGAGCCACAGAAGGCTTAAGGAGGGGTGAGAAGGCATGGAAGAGCTGCCGTGGAGGACAGGAAGGTAAGGTGATGGGGGAGGTATAGTAGGACTGCCAGGCAGCAGTGAGGACCCAGGGGAAGCTGTGTAATATCGACCTGCAGTGCACCCAGTCAGAGCAGTTGTGTGTTGTATCCACCTTCACTCAGCAGCATGTGTAGAAGTGAAGGTGACGAATGATGGGCGAGACACTTACCTGGCCTTGCCCTCACCCTTCTTCTCTGTAAACTAGACTCCCTGGCCTCCGAGATCCCCTGCAGCTATGGATTTGTGACCCAGAAACAGAACCTGGGGCTCTGGACAGTGTCCATGTCTAGGGTCTCTAAGGTGTGCAGGGCGATTCCCCTAACCTAGTAATTGTGAGGTGGGCCTATTATCATCCCTAATGTGCAGGTGAGGAAACTGAGGTTTGGAGGGGTGAAGGATGCCCAAGGCTACCCGGCTCCCAAGCCCTGGTTACAAACTTTCTGTCTCACAAAGGGAACCAATGAGAGACAATCTCAGAATCACCATTGTCTGCTAAGACTGTACCCAATGTAATGATCACAACGGAAACAAGCTGAAGAACAGAATGCCGAGAACTAAAAGAGCTCAGGAAATAGTCTCCTAATAAATTCATGGCATCCAAGAGCAAAGCCAAGGAGGCACCAGCTCCCCCACCAGGAAAAGCAAACCAACATCCGACGACTCCAGGCCGGCTCTGCCTGGGCCCCCTTGGTCCCCATCACTCCAGACAACTGAGCTTTGCATATCAAAGCAAGACAAGCCTATTCACTCTCTAGTTGCAAAATTCAAATCTGAGAATTAATGGGAAGTCATGCATGAAAAATACAAGATGTGAAATGTTAAGACTGACATTCAAAAGGCCGCCCTCTTTGTAAGAACCCGGCCATCCTCTGAAAAGGAGCCCAGCGTGGTTTTCCCATCCTAAGATAACGTAGTTGTTTTATAATCAAAAAAAATACATTTTGATTTAAGGAAAAGCCTGTTAACCATTTTTCTGGGGTACACAATAACATTACTCAAATTTATGAAAAGAAAAAGACTTCCAACTCAGCAAAGGTCTCACATTTTCTTCCCCAAATAAAACCAACACCTCCCAGCACTTGAACTGGGCTTTTTCTGTCCTATTTTCCACCGACACCAGTGGGTACCTTCTAATTCCCCTCCTTCTGCCAACTCAAAACCATAAGCTCCCAGACACAGGACCTGAGAGGAGTGAGGGATGCATGGAAAGCAGCAGGCCTCAGGAGCTAAGGCCAGACTGAGGCCCAGGGGTCTGCCTGCTCCTCCTCCACTCCTCAAAGATACCAGCACCACACAGGCCAGGTGGGCCCTCCCCAGCTTGCAGAAGTACAGGAACCGAGATAGATTGGAGCAGCTGTGCTCAGTGCCAGATGCCTCCTCACCAGAACACAACAGGGGGTGCCACTTCGGGGCATCCAGAGCCTTCACACAGGGCAGGAGGTCCAGAGACTGAATTGTGGATGGAGCAGCCACAGCGCTCCCAGTCAGGGCCAGCGGGGGGAGCTCTGCCGCATCCAGTCCTTACCCACCAAGCATCTTCTATGACCTTCCGGGCATGGACTCATCCCACCTCTGCTGGCAGACTCAGACCGCCCCCCCACTTTCAGATATCTTTCCTTGTCAGGAAATTAAATCGGCAATAATTCCCCCCCATGCCCCCAGATCTGTAAAAAACCTGAAAGTTTTATTCCTAAAAGTCATTTTCAACCTTTTTTAATTTAGAAAAAAATAATCAGCTAAAATGAAAACAGTATCTGCTTCCCACCCAACGATGGCTCCCGGAGGGGGAGGCCTGGAGGGGGCCGGGGGGGGGGGGGGGGTGCGGGGTGCACTCTAGCAGAAGAACGTTTACAGGAAGCAAGTTTACAGGAAGCTGCTGAGCAAGCCAAACGATGCCAGAAGAAGAAGGATGCCCACCCTGGACACCTCCCTGGAGCTCCCAGCCTGGCTCAGGGCAAGTCCCAGAGCAAGAGAGGCTGCTGCCACCCTGCCATACAATTCCAAAGGCACAGAATCCCGGAGGAGGGGGATCTTTCCTGAAGAAGCTTCGAGGGAGCCCTCTCTCCTCTGCAATCCCATCAGCCACCAGCACTTTGGGTGGCTCGGGCACTCTGCTGGCACTCAGGGGTGCTGCATGGCATAGGTGCCCACATACTTACCTATGGCCCGGATGGTAAATTGCGGTGTTGACTCCATGGGGATAGTGGCTGCTGAAGCTGAAACTGTGGCTCTCCTGATAGCTCTGATTGGTGCCAACACTAAATCAGGAAAGAAAAGAAAGGCCATCCAAAGTTACATGAGGCCAGAGAAGTCCAAACGTCTCTCAGAGGCACAGGGTGAGACCAGAAATCTGCCTTTACCTCACGAGGTAACTTCTCAGCTCTCCCCGGTAATTAATGACCAGGAGTTCCGCAGACCACTGGGCACTTGCCTTGTATTCTAGAAATATCAACCCTGCAATGGCATAGCTGAGATCTCTGGGAAAACTGGATGCCTACAAAAGAGAAGAGTCCAATAATTTAGTTAATGAAAGGGAGAACGATGATGCAGGGCAGCTCAGAGCTCCCCTCCAGGACCATGCTGCCTCCTGCTGATGGCCCAGGACCACAGACAACCAGAACTGCGCCAGCCCACCACACAGTACCCCCAGACAGACCTGGAGAACAGAAGGTGTCACAGAGCAGCAGGGGCCTGAGAACGAAGCAGGAGGCAGCATGGGCCAGGCCAGGCAGTGCGCCACCTCCATCTTGCCCATCATCTCCCCTGAGATCCTGAGGTGCACAGCCCAAGACCCTGAACCCAAAAGCTGGGGAAGAGCCATGCTGTTCTGGCCCAGGGCCTTCAGAGCCAGTCAGAACCCACAACAATCACAATTATCGCAACGGCTAACATGTATAGACACTGTGCTAAGTACTGGTGACAGAAAGAAAGGCAAGACAGTCCCTGCCCTCCAGGTGCTTATGACCCACACCAAGAAGCCACCCCTGGGGAGATGCCCCTGACAACAGTCCCTTCTTGCAGGTAAGAAGGATCTTAGAACCAAAGTCCTTGGCATGGTTGGCCAGTGGTGGAACTGGCATTAAAGAAGAGGCCTGACCACCTGCTTTGCCCCTCCCCCTAAAGCCCAGAGGACCTTTCCAGCCGATGTGCAGCTGAAACCTTCCCAAGGCATTCCGAATTCCCTGAGGGCAGGGCCTGTCCAACCTTCCTGTGGGTCTCTCCAGGGCTTAGCACTGAGCTCTGCCCACAGCCAGCACTTCATAAACGCCTTACTGCCTTACTCATATTTGTTCATTCATTCACGTAGGCTTCCAAGGCCGAGGGGAAATCTCGCCCAACCTGGACTACCATCACAAGTGATTCTGACATGCAAGTCCTTATTCACAAAAGTGACCCCAGCCCAGAAGAATGCTCTGGAAATAGCAGCGACTGGGGAGTCAGGGGACACAGGTTCTAATCCTGCTCTGACCCTGCCCAAATTCTATGACTGGTATGACCAACCTCCCTTTGTGTTCTCACCTGCCTCATCCACAGGGTCCTAGATGGCCTTCATGGCCCCTTCCCGCTCCAGAGCAGGACCTCACAGCCTTATAGAGGTGGGCACCTGTCCCAACAGTAAGCTAAGCCAAGCCACTTTCAGGAGCTCATACCTGGTGCTCCAAGCCAGGCCTGTGGCTGTACACTAATCAACACCTGTGAGGGGTCACCCACCCACCTTTTAAACACACATCTTACTGTCCATGCGCCCAAGGCCAAAAGGACAAGGTCCAGGCTCTGAATCCTGGCAGTGCCCTGGCCTTCTCACCCTGCCACCTCCTTTCCAAACTAGAGAATGCCCTTCTCTCCCCACTCAGTCCTCTGCACTCTCCCCCTCCTCAGAACTGCCGCCAGCACCACTTATGTGGCGTTTCCTGTATACCACCTTGGATTCTGAGTAGATTCTGCCATAAGCCCTCAGAGTGAACCCAACTCCCTTGTTTTGCTGAGAGGGAGCGGGAGCTGAGGAAGGAAGTGACCAGCCCAAGGCCCACGGATGGTAAAAGGCTGAGCACACTCAAGCCCTGGCCCTATAATGCCCAAGGCAGGCTAGGCTCCGCTCCACTGCGCCATGTTGGCTACACCATCAGCTCAAGGAGGACAGGAGCCACAGCCCCTCCTTGCTCCATTCTCCACAGGCCACGCCCGCCTGACCCCTGAAGAAGGCTCAGCACCATACCGGGGGGATGAAGAAGAGCTCACTGCCCATGAGGTCAAACACCCTCACAGTTCCCGTGCTCTCGGCGTAAGCCAGCAGGGTACAGTCATAACTCCAGGCCACCCGTCTCCACTGAGGGCTGGGATCCTTGGGAACTACAGAAAAATAAAAGCATTCTTATTAACAAACACAGAGAAGGCTGGCCTCATCAGAGCTGGTGAAGGAGCCCTATCCCACTCCCCAGCCCCATTAGCTTCCTGAGACCCACGCCAGCATTCTGATGGTCGTCACCCCCCACACCCCAGGCCAAGCAGCCAGCTCATGAGAGGGAGGGGATTCAGCAGCAGTCAAGGCATCCCCCTGGTTCTGAGCCCAGGCCCACCACTGCTGTGCCTCAGACGTCTGGCAAGAATAAGCCTCAAACTATCATTAAGAGGCCAAGGACACATGAAGCAAATCTCAGGTGATTCTGCCCCAATAGCCGGGGTGACCCTGAAGATGCCTCCCAGACCTGTCCTATAAGACTACCAGAAGGAGGCTGGGTCCTGCCACGGGGCGCTGAGAAGGAAGACAGGGAAGAAGGACCCTCCCCACACGGAAAAGTGGGGGGCCGCACTTCAGGCCCTCCCGCAGCTCCGAGGAGCACCCTGGTCCTGAAGTCTGCTCCTTTAAGCACACGCACCAAAGCCTGGCTGCAGTGAGCCAGGACAGAATAAAGAGGAGCTGGGTGTTGCTCACTGGTCACTGGGGAGAGAACACGCAGACAGGCACCAAAGGCTGGCTGCAGTGAACCAGGACACAATAAAGAGGAGCTGGGCGTTGCTCACTGGTCACTGGGGAGAGAACACACAGATGGGCACCAAAGGCTGGCTGCAGTGAACCAGGACACAATAAAGAGGAGCTGGGCACTGCTCACTGGTCACTGGGGAGAGAGCACGCAGAGCATCTAGCCAGATCCACATGCTTGGCAGAGGAAAAAGGGGGGTCCAGGACCTGAGCCCATCAGTGCCCCAAAGGGGCACAATGCGGGGGGAGGGGGGAGGACTGGAAATAATTTAGAAAATGGCTTCAATTTCATTCTCTGTTGTTTTAAGCCAACACACTGGGACAGAGGGAACTGGTCCCCCGTGTGTGCACATGGGCAGAGTCCGCCACCTTCCTCTGTACAGCCCCAGCCCTCCGCACATCACAGGCATTTAATAAATGTTGGCTCAGTGAACAAGCCCCAAGTGTAGAAGGTTCCGGGATCATCGAGGCCACCTCTCTCACTTTACTGAGAACTGAGCCCAGAAAAAGGAAGTAGTTAGCTTGTGGTCCCCCAGGCAACGAAGGCCAAAGTCGCAACTGCATCCCAGGTGGGTTTCTATCACCGTTTTTGGGATGTTTAAAGCTACGTTTGTCCCCTAGAAAATGGTAGCTGCAAGGATGCACAGCCCCCAGAGACGGCCAGTGAAGGGAGCGTCCCAGCTAAGCAATACAGACACACATGCCCCCCACCCCTGCCCCTGACACACAGAGCTGCCTTAACGATGAGGGCCTTTTGCCCTTGTGTGGGGGCTTGGAGGGAGAGCAGCCCCCCCCACCGGCCTTCACTCCCTGGCCCTGCTCCTGACTCTGCAGACCTAGCTGCCAGCCCTGCCCCAGTCACTGGCTGCTCTCCTGGACCCCAGGCCAAGTTTAGCTGCTTACTTTCTTTTGCTTTCACCCTCAAGGCCTGACAGAATGGAAGAGACGGGAAGCCCCATGCGTAGGGAGCCGCTAGCCATCCCCAGGTCGGGGCACAGACCTGGGGGATGGCCACCCACCTATGCAGATAGCACCTCCTCTAATCTCCTTTGGTCACTTTGATCCTGTCCCCCCACCCTGGGGCACACATAGTCACTTAAAGGGAGAGGCCCTTCCTGCCAAAGGAAAGAAATACAATGAGTTGGAAGGAAACAGGCATTTATTAAGCACTGACTGCATGCAGGTTATGCTGCTTCACAAATATGATTTCATTGGAGCAGAAGACACTGACTGGGTCTTCTTGGTCTACATCTCCTGGCCAGGGCAGCACCTAGAGTGAGAGCCCCTTGTTCAGGGTCGGAGGGAAGGGGGCCTCAGCCTTCCTCTGGAATGAACATTGGCATCAAAAGCAGTGCAATGAGAAAAAGCAGCCCACAGCATTGCCCGAGTAGTCTGGGACAGAGGAGGGGTCCCTTAGGGCTACACTGGGGAGGCAGGCACATGTGTGGGAGCACACACCCTAGGACAACCTGAGGCAGAGTCCGCTCGAAGGACAGGCACCCCTGCCAACCCGCTGTCGCAAACACAAGTCACTGCTTTCCTCCTGCCCCCTGGCCTCACTCTGGCTCCCTTCAGGGGACAAACTCCACCTGACATCACCACCTGAATCGCAGCAGCCGGGGTCCTGTGGCCATGCTATACGTCGCGTGGCCCTCGGGGCTGGAAAGAACTTAATGAGCACCTCACCCCATCCCTCCCTTTACAGAGGACACAGCTGAGGCCTGGAGGGAGGATGTGGCCCAACATCCCCCAGGGATTCAAACCCAAGGCCCCTGACCTCCGGCCCAGCCTCCCCTCCACTAGGACAGCAAGAGGCAGGGACAGAGTCTAAATTCAAAGCCTGTCTCTGATACTTCCTAGCTCTATAGTCATGGGCCAGTCACTTAACCCAAGTCCCAGCTTCCTCAGCTGTACAATGGGGCCAACAGCCATAGGGGGGGCCTCCCAGGACTGGATCCAACTCCGAAGGTGCACATGACCTCCCCCACCTCCTTCCCACTGCTGACTGTGACAGCTGGGACAAACCCCACACCAGCACACTGTCCCCTCAGAGCACTGTGGGAGCAGATCGACTGCTAGCTGGGAGTGAAGAATGAATCCTCACCCATACTCTTCAAGCCCCCAAAGAAGGCTGCCTGTCTTAGGATTTAGCAGAGAAGTGAAGGAGAACCCAGTGCTGGCCATCAAAGAGCAAAAGACCCCTGGGAGAACCTCAGGGGCTAGAAACATCCATAGGTCTTGGCCCTGGGGATGGGGGTTATCAGCCAGGCCACATCAGGGCGGGGGAAGCGTTGGGCAGGCAGGACTTGGCGGTTGGCCAACAGCCAGGCTGAATGGGGAGAAACCCTATTATCAGCCGGGGCAGATGGGAGGGGCCCAGCAGCCAGGCCAAATGGGGAGACCCTGGACTAACATGCTAGCTCTTGTTGGTCACTCAGAAGTCTCTAATATCTTCATGGTGTGGAAGGAAAATTAAAGGGACAAGAAGAGGGGACCGTAAGGCTGAGGCCAGGGAGGGAGGGCAGAGGCTCCTCCCCGGTTTCTGGTGACATGTTTTTTCACAAAGCCCCTCCCAGCCCTCATGGACGGTTAGCTCTGCCTAGTCTGAGTACTGAAGGAGGTGAGGCAGAAAGCGTCTCCCTCGACCCTTCCTGGGAGGTTCCATCAGCCCAGTCAAAGTGACAGGGAGGTCGTCATGGGGGTCCTGGATTTCTCTGTAACATCCCTTTTCCACACTGACCTGCAAGACTGAGGAGGGTGGGCCAGAGGCCTTCCCAGGCGGCCCCTCCAGTTTGGGGCTGAGTGAGATGATATGGTGGCCAGAAAAGCAAGTGGTGCCAGAGGGTGAGGACAAGCCTGAAACTTCAGTAATCAGCAGGTGATGGGGAGCCAAAGACTGCAAAGCTCACAACCCCTGCCGCACAGTGGCCGTCTGATCAAACACTTGTTCAGTCAAGTAGCCAGCAAGCATTTGTAAAGCAGCCACCTTGCTGGGCACAGGGCAAGGTGAGGGAGAAACACACTCAAAAGTAAGATGGTCCCTGCCCTGGAAGAGCCTGCACCAACTAGGGAGGGAAAGGGGAGAGGAGGGAAGGGGGGAAAGCATGTGATGGGCATGATGAGGCCGCATCACATAACTGACAAAGACCTGCACCAGAGAGGGGCCTAAGGGACGGGCTCCAATAGGGGTGAGCCACAGGCCAGAGCGGGGGACAGGCCATGAGGCCGGAGCGAGGCTGAACCAAGGATGGGCTACATGCTCCTCAGCTGCTCCCCACACCAGAGTCCCAGTGAGATGGGCAGCTGGCTCATGGAGGATGTGGATAAGAGCTGCATGGGCTGAGATTTCCACCAATGGAGGGACTGGACAAACAGAAGATCACAGATGTGGACGTGTCAAAGGCTTATAAAGTTATAAACAATAGATAACTGACCTGTTCATCCAGTGCCTGAGCTATTTTCTTTCTTAAAGGAAAACATTTACAAGATTAAAATTGCATTTCAAAAATAAACAACTCATACCTTGGCATTTCCCGATGATAGACGTAAAATCATCCTTTGCAGACCTGTAACACAACAAAGAAGCCAGACAATATGTTAACGCAATCACTGCTGCAAATGCCCCACAAATGTACCAACCGCCCCCTCCTCACCCACTCATCTGTCTCTTAGAAAGAGAGGTTTTGGGCCCAAGGAAGGGCATTCGAGTCCTGGGCTCACCTTGCCACTCAAGACAGATTGGTTCACACAAGGAAGACAAGGCCAGGCAGGAGGCCTCACCACCTTAGAAGGGGCAGAAATCCCTGACCTACCTCACTTTGGGGCCACATTCATACAAACAGCCTCTGGATCCCAGGGCAGAGCCCCGAACAGATGCCAAAGCAAGAGAAGGAAAGACGTTAAAAAAGCACAGCAGATGCAGAAAACCTCTTCCTCCAGAAGCAAAGGGTGTCAAAGGGGAAGGAACATGAAAGCCAGTACCCTCCTCCAGAAGAGATGGAGATGGAAGGGAAGGGTGGCAGAGCCAGGCCCAGGCTCCGGGCCCAGGCTCCACGCCCAGGCTCCACACCCAGGTCCTCCTCACTAATGTCACACAGCAGCACCATTGCTATCATTTCTCTCTCTCTCTTTAGCCTCCAAGACCTTTAAAGAAGCTTTTGTGTAATCAAGGCTGATTTTATGACGAGAATCATCCGTTTAGACCACAGATTCTTAACCCCAGGTCCATGGACCCCCAAAGGTCCCTGGAAAGATTTCAAGAAGTTGATGAACTTGGACAGGAAAAACAAATTTCATCCTTATTTTACTAACCTCTAACAAAAAGTGGCATTTCCATCCATGCTTTAAAAACTCAATTCTGAGGCGGCCACAGGTTCATCCAGACTGCCCAAGGGGTCCCAGCCCCACAAAAGGGAAGAACTTCTTTAAAAAACTACAAACCTTCTTCACCTAAGGACACAGGATTTCAATGATGCAATGTCTCTTTTTACCCACGTACCCCTGCCTACAGACCTCACATCAGTAACTGCGCCAGCCCCTCTCCTGATGTCCAGGCCCCATCACCAACTGCCATGGGGACATTTTGAATGTGTCCCAAACCCCACCTCACCTTCCACCTCCCTGCTTCTATCAAGGATACCACTATCCTCCCAAGGGCCCGCTACTGGCCTCCTCCCTCCTACCCCACTTCTCTCTACTCACACAGAGCCCCCAGTGCAGGCCCTCATCCCCTCACACCTGGATGACTGCACAAGCCTCTCCAGGGGTCACTCTCCACCCCTTCTTGTCTCTCCTCAAGCCTCCCCGGGCTCCCCCTGCCCCATATCTCACTGAGAAAACTGAGGCCCTTTGCCAAGCCTCCCTCTTCTCCCCTCCTGCCACTTCTCACATGGCTCCTTTGCCCCCTGGCACTGTGCCACCTGCAGGGGTGCCCTAGAATACCAGGCTACCCCTCCTTCTCCAGAGACTGCACCCCATGCTATCCCCAAACTGTCCCTAAGGATGGCTTCCCTACCATCTAAACACATGCCCATGTCTCCCCATCCTCAAAACCCTCCCTTGATCTGTCCATCCCCACCCGCTTGTGGCCCATTTCTGTCCATCTTGTTGTGGCTAAATTCTCTGAGAAGGCCATCTACACCAGGGCCTCCACATCCTCTCTGCTCACTCTCTTCCGAACCTAGGACAATCTGGCTTCCAAGCTCACCATGGCACCCGTGCCTCTCTCTCCAAAGTGATCAATGAGCTAGGGGTCACAACCCACCTGCCACCCTCTACATCCCCCATGGCCAATTGCTGCTAAGTCCTGTTGGGGCTACGTTCACGAGAACTCTCCTGTTCGCCCCTTTCCCATCTCTGACACTGTCACACACACATGCACAGGTGCACACTCACACGCATGCACACCCCACCATCTCCACCCCCAATGCAGGCCCTAGTCTCTTCAGGCCTGGACCACTGCGATGCCTTACTGTCCAGTCCCCCCTCAAGCCCATCCTCCACTCAGATGACAAACTCATCTTCCTCAACTGCAAACCACACCCTCTCCCAATCAGCCTCAAGAGCTCCCCATCATCTATAGAACATCTTCTATTTGGTTTATAAAGCCCCTCGTAACCTGACCCCTTCCCATCTTTCCTTACAGCTCCCCGGGTAACCTGTGCCCCAGTGACACAGGCCTTCCTTGATCGTGCTCAAGGCCAGCTCCGAGGGAGCCCTGTTACCATTTATCATAAGCACAGATGACACCCCCCATGCCTGGGTGATGCATTAACAAAGAATTGTGCTCAAGTCCAAATCTTATTCTACCCCTCCAAAGTGACACCACAGTACATTCTAATGGAACGTAAGCCCTGGGAGGAGGTCGGGGTACCCTCAGTGCCAAGCAGTGTCTGGCTGTTTCAACAATCCAGTTAGCAGCTGTTGTGGGGGTGTAAGACCAACCCAAGCCCAACAACAAGAACGCTACCAGCACGCTGCAAAAGCACAGGTTCTTTTGATCTGCTTAACTAAGGAAAGCTACATTAAGGGGTTGACAAGCTTACTTTAATTCAGCATACAAATATCATTCACTTAGTTCAGGGGGAAAAGACCAGCACACTGAACTTCAGAGCAAATTACAAACATCGACAGACCAAATACAGATTCATAGTTACCAACATCTAGGTTCAGCCCGGGAGCTCATGAAAGGGGCTGGCCCAGAGTCACACGGGCTACCACTGCTGTGGGTAAGAGCTCCAAAGAGCTCCTGGTTTTATATCTTTTTCAGGGTCAGGGATGAGTCACACATGCAACTCACCCACGTGACCTAAAATCAACTCACCCACGTAACCTAAAATCGTCACAAAGAGGCGACTTAAGCCCACGTGGTCTAAGAGCCTCTGATGTCCCAAACCTATCACTCAAACTCATGTATAAACTACGCCCTCCCTTAGTTAGCCCCACCTGGGGCCCCACCTTGGTTACCAAGTCACACCCACATAGGTTTTACACCTAATAGGGGTTTGGGCCTGGGGCTTAGCACCTAGTAAGGCTCAATGAAATACACTGAATTACTCAAAGGAAACAAAGGCCAACTAAGCGCTAAGAGCCCATTTTGCTTACCAACACACTGGCGCCTAAGAAGTGCTCAGTGATGGTCACTGACTGGCTGAGCCAAGACATAGGTCCCAAGCACCCCAACCCTTCAAGAGAGAAGCTGCGGCTGTCCCGCCTACATCCAAGGCTGAGTGCCACGTCTGCCGGGCTACCCAAAGGACAAAGTGGCTTCCCACAGTGTCTGCATCTCAATAAGAACCGATTATGGTTTTGTCGGAAAAGCATTTTGAAAACATAACGGTAGACAATAACATCAGCGGAGATCATTGCTCTGACAGTGACTGATGCCTCATAAACAATATAACAAGAGAGAAGCAGACATGGTGAAGGTTTGGAGCCGGGTACACATGCCCAACGAAAACCTTCAGCTGGGAACGGCCAGTGGTTTGTCCCTGTCACTGGCTGATTGGACCCCCATTGTGGCCATCCATAACATTGGCATCGATGTGCCAAGCCGTGCCCAGGCCTGTCTGAACCTCTGGCCCAGGGGTAGGGAACCTGTAGCCTCAAGGCCACGTGTGGCCCTCTAGGTCCTCAAGTGCAGCCTTTTGACTGAGACCAAGTTTTACAGAACAAATCCTTTTATGAAGGAGGTTTGTTCTGTGAAGTTTGGGTTCAGTCAAAGGGCCGCACCCGAGGGCTGCACATGGCCTCAAGGCCACAGCTTCCCCACCCCTGCTCTAGAGGGTTCACTCAGAGCAGGGTCCTTCACCCTTTAGGGCCAAGGACCCCCAGGGCATCAGTCTGGTGAGGCCTAGGCCCCCTTCTCAGCAATGCTTTTAAATATACAAAGTAAAAGAGAGAGGATTACAAAGGAAACCAATTGTCTTAGAGCACAGTTGCCCAAACATTAAAAGATTCACATTCAGTTCACTAGCATCTATCCGCCCACCCCAAAAGGCTTCATGGACCCCAGGTTAAAAAGCCTGGCAGAGAGTCTAGGCCACAACAGTCAGTGGAGAAGGTTCTCCACGGCTTGTGAAGACATTTCAAGCCCACAGAATGAGCACCGCCGCCAAGGGACCAGGAAATGGGGCGGTGAGGGGTGGGGGAGTGGTTTCCACTGAGTCTCTACTAAGACGCCACCCCCCAAACCTCACCCCATCCAGCATCCGGCACTTTGCAAAATTAAACTAAGGGGAAACAATCCTTTAATCATCTTCCCACTGATTAAAAATAAACCAAGGGACACTGTTTCCTCAAATCCCACCAAAAACAAGCAAAGTGAGGAATTACCTGATCTCCACACACTGGTCCTGAACAGCGGCCAAGAGCTTGCCATTGCTGTGGAAGGGAAACACAAGAGTGAGGCCACCACCACCGCTGAGAACGCTCCCTGCAACCTCCCGCAACTCCCTGCACCCCTGCAGCAAAGGAGAAGCATGGCAGGTTTCTTTTCCTTTGTGGCATGTGACAAACTCACTCAGTGTGTCTTCAGTCACACCCTCCTACAATAGTCTATGGTTGGCCCACGAGTTTCCCATCTCCTGCCCTTTCCTGTTGCTGGTGACTCCTCCCCAAAGTCCTCTTCTGGCCGGCTACTGCCCATCAGGCGCAGCCATCATCCTGGATTCCCCAGGCTATGTCAGCAGACACGCAGCAGACTCCAGAAGGGAAGAAAAGCTCCTTGGCCTGAAAGGTTCCAGGACTGACAGAGTCTGACACCTGAGCACCAGCCAAGGCCAGCTCCAGCTCATGAATCCTCTCACCATGGAACAAAGACAAGGGCAACTTCCTGTGCCGCTCCCCGACCCTGGGGTAGGTGCAGAGTCACAGAAAACAAGCAGGGGGAGAAGAGACCCATCCAAGTTTCTGACTGTCCATAAATACTGATTTAACCATGGCCAACAGTCACACACGTGAGGCCATTAGTCAATGACCAACAGGAATACAGCCCACTGGATGGAAGCCTCCAGATACTGGCACACTGCCTCCATGGACCTGGAAGGAATGACTCAGAGCTTCTTCAGGGGAAGATAGGAAAACGTGGCTCAGGACCAGCTCTTCTTAAAGAGATCTGGGGGCGTGGGCCCCAGGCCAGCACGACCTGAACCAAAAGTGTGATGGGGGGACCATCAGGCGTTATGGGAGCATGAGGCTGCCAGGGAAGGGCTGAGCATCCAGGACATGAAGGGGACTGCCTCACTGTCCTCGGTCCCGGTGAGCCATGGCTGGAGGAGAACATTTGGTTTTAGGTACATCCTGGGAAGGATTCAATGAGCTGGAGAGCGGCATCCAGAGAAGGCAGCCAGGTGGGGGGAGAGCCTCAAGATCCTACCAGACAAGAACACACCTAGAGAAGATTAAATGCAGGGAGCAAACTGGATGCCTCTGAGCACCCCAAGTATCATCCTATGCAGAGATGAGAATGGTTCTGTGCAGCCCCAGTGGAGCCAACAGGAACCCCTGGGTGGAAGGCGCAGAGAGGTGGATTTAGCCTCAAAATTGAGGACAATCTTCCTAACTATTAGAGGACCACTGCTTTAAAACGAGAAGAGGCCCTAAAGGTCCCAGAATCCTCTGCTTCAACTCATGGAAAGTGCCCAAGGGCGGTCACAGGGAGGGCCTTGGACAGCCCCTCCCATGCACCTGCAAGAGGAGGTGTGAGGGGTAGTTGCTAGGGGAGTCACAGAGAGGATTCCTCCCCAAGAATGGCCTTGGAGGTCCTGGGCAATGACAGATCCTTTCCATCCCCTTGTCAAAGACAACCACATATCACTTCCTAGAACATGTGGTCAGCCTCACAGTGATTTCAGAGACCACCAGCACAAGGAATGTTTCATGTGCCCCATGAAAGGGGCACAGCAGAGGACAGGGGAGATGCAGGGTCAGGAATCCCATGGACAACAGGACAAGCTCAGCTGAAGCAAAGCAACCTCTGTGTGAATCCTCAAAGACTCCAGGTGAAGCTCAGGGTACTGGCCCCTCCCTGAGACAGGGAGTATGGCAAAGAGTTTAGTGAAAACATGGCTCCACATCAGGAAAAGAGGCGGCCGAAGGCAGGCACCCTCTCCACAGTCCTCACCATAACAGGTACCTCATGAAGCCACAGTGTGATGGGGGTAGCAAGCACCCCGTCTGCAAGAGGACCCTGGCAGAGCTCCACATGCCCTCAGACTACTGACTGGTGGGAGCAAGGGCCCTGATCCACAGCAAATCACAAGAACTCAGACAAAAGTCAACACTCTAATGGCTGCAACCTGAGAGATTTAGCTAAGACCCTGGGACCCAAATGATCCCACTGGATCCTCCTGGCCTAGGAGGCAGCCCTGGAGATGCACTGAGCAGGACAGACATTCCTGCCAGGCCTAAGCGCACAGAGGCCAGAGAGGAGCCAGAACCCCGAGTGTATGCAGAGGCTGGAGCCAGATGGTGAAGGGCCTTCAGAACCCAGACACCTGTGTGCCATTCACCCTAGAGACAAGAGGGAGCTGCTGACCCTTTGGGCCTCCATGTGCAGTGGAAAGATGAGAGACCAGAGGCCCAGGGACCAAGGAGAAGCTCCCCAAGGGGAGGCCAGTGGGGAGAGACAAGGGCAGAGGCCAGAAATGGGAGGATGGGGTAGGGAAGATGCGGCCACGAAGGGAATGCCATTCTCTCTTTAGTTCCCAGGGATCTTCTAGTTAGTAGGTCAAAGGCTTCTTCTCAGTCCTCACTCTCTTTGATCACTCAGCTGCACAGACGCTGCTCACCACCCTCTTTCCTCTCTGGGGTCTCCCAGCTTGCCTCTTACATGGCCACTGCTTCTCAGCCTCCATCACTGGCCTCACATCCATGTCAGAGCACAGGGCCAGGCACACAGTCAACACTTAATAAGTGCTGACTGACTGGTCACACTGTAACTCCAAGTCTTGCCAAGGCTCTGCCCTAAGTCCCCTCCTCTCCTCCCCTCCCTCCACACTCTTCCTCTTGGGGACCTCCTTGGTTTCCCTGGGTTAGCTCGATGCCAATGACTCCCAAAGTGATCTAGTCGGCCCCAATCTCTCTCCCGAGCTTCAATCCCACTCACCAAGTGCCTATTAGATGCCTAAGACTGGTCTTAACTCAAAGATAAAATCTCAACGTTCCTCTTTGGCTTCTGTAAAGCCCTCCCCAACCTGGCCCAGATCAACCTTTCCAGTCTCTCATCTCAATCTAACCAAAGGGGCCTCTCCACGCCTCACCCACAACAGTCCATCTCCCCCCTCTGGGCCTTTGCCCCGGCTGTTCCACATGCCTAGAATGCCTTCCCTCTTTATCGTCACCTCACAACAGCCTCCTCTTCCTCTAAGATGCAGCTGGCAACCTCTCTTCTGCCTTTCCTGATGCCCAACACAATGACCGACTGTGATTCCACAGCACTCAGGATAGGCCACCTCCTGATAGAGAGGAGGAGGATGGACGGACGGACGGACAGGGCAGAGAGAGACACACACATATGCTGGGCATGAGCAGTGTGGGAAGCTGGCTAGCTGACCCACTATCGAATGCAATATTATGCAATGCTAAATATCACACTGACCTCTGGTTTGACCTTGTTATAAGGATTTGGGTTTCTTCATTTTGCAGGAGGAAAAAGGAAGGAAGAAGAAAAAGGCGATTTTTTTTCTGTTAGTTGAAAAAAATTTCTCTTAAAATTTTTTCATTTGAAAAAAGACTTTGCTGATAGTAACTATGGGCACCCACTCTAAGAAACTACTATGAACTGAACTGCTTTGCAACAATGTGTATTACGGCTATCCTGCATACACTGGCGTCCCAGAAGACTTAGCACTGCGCTAAGCTTTAAGAGCTATTAAGGCTTCGAATGGCACTAAGATTTCTGGGACGCCTGGTATCGTTTATTACTTGTGGCCTTGTCATCTCCCCCATTGGGAATGCCAGGTCCTCGTGAACAGGGATTGTTTCCTCCTTTGTCTGTGTGTCCCCAGCACCGAGCACGTGCCTGGCACATCGCTGACCTGTAAGAAATGCCTACTGACTGTTTTTGATTAAGGGAAAAGGGTATCGAGGAAGACTATAAGGTTGTAAACCTGAACTCCAAAGGCCACAGCACCCTTAGACACTGGGCAGTGAAGGAGAAGAAAGGGTTTGGGGGAAAGAGAGAAAACCCTACTTGGCATGTCCTGAGTTTGAGCTCCTTCAGGGACATTCAGGTGAAGACCTCTGGCATGCAGCTGGTGACCAGGGGGCCTGGAGCTTCAGCCGAAGGCAAGGGACGGAGACGGAAACTCAGCACTTCCCTGGAGAATGCCTGTCCAAGCTAAAGAGGCAGCTGAGATTGCCAAAGGAGAAGAGAATAAAGTGGAGGACAGCCTCTTGGGCCGCACCTGCTGTATGTAGCTCAGAGTGGGATAAGGAGCCAGAAAACTCACTGCAGTAACAACAGGTGTGACCACAAAAATAACTCTATCCAATGATCTTCTGATTACTAATGTCTAATAAGCCCTAAATAGGGAGACATATACTAGCCAGACATGGTCATGACTGTCACAGACTCCAAATGGCAGACAGATACACCGTGGACAGTTAGGTCCTTCAAACAGCAATCTGCGGGTGACACTAAGTCAACTGTGTCAAGCCCCAAGATACCATTGGCCTCCAGAGGGAGATACATAGCTATGCAAAAGAGATCAACTAACAATCCACACAGGAAAAACCAAATGGATGAAAAAAGCCAGACTACGATGTACCATTTGGATCAGAAGTCCACTGTATTATCAGTTGAAAGAACTAGAATGACAGAGGGATGGGAAGAGGGTGTGTGTGTGAGAATGTATAATGCATATGTACATACGTATACACATGCATTATGTACACAGCTACATAAATGTATACAGGTGAGTGAGTGGGTGGGTGTGTGTGTACCTCAGAGGAATAACGAAAACAAAAATGAGCTAGGCCCAGATGGAATAAAGGGAAGAGGGTAGGCAGGATCCTCAAGTGTTCGCTGATGGCTGGCCGACTTTTCAACACCCTTATCTCCCCAGAGAGGGTACCTGAGTGTGAATCCTGCCCTAATAAAGGACACGAGAAACTATCTAAGAAAGACGTGATCCACAGAGGAGACAGGCTGGTCGTAAAGCGAGAGTGAGAGACAGACACCATCCGGGCATCCCAAACGTTGCGCCGGTACCCGCAGGATGGGGAAGGCCTAGAGATGGGGTGGATCCACTGCGGAAGGCCCATGGGAGCAGAGACACAAGAGCTTCCCAGGTTGAGAAAAGACGGGCCATGACTGTCACTTCTACAGAGGAACCCACCTTGCTGAGACCCCCAGTATTCCTTTTCCAGCCAGACGAGCGTCAAGATCATGTCCCAGAGCACCACACAGCCAGGCGCACTCAGCCATAATCAAGGCATCTGAGACAAAGATTCCTTTCTCCTTCATAGCTACAACCAACATTTCACGGATATGAAAGGGTTCGAGCCCACCTGCAGATAAGTCCCCCAGACTCCAAAATGCACTTTTGCTCTGAAGATAATTGTGAAATCCGCCCCGAGACCTAGTCTGGGAAATCACAGACGCTTACCTTGCAAGTACTAAATGCCAGTTTATCTGCTTGTTGACCAAGCGCACCAGTCCATCGGGGAGCAAAAATGTTGTAGGGCTGAAATGATAGGCACATTTGGATTTAAAATAAAGTTAGCTGAACTACAGGCAGAACGGCCCCATACCCTAGAGAGCAAGCACCCAGGCCAACAGGACTGTGGGGGCCTTGGATCCAGGACAGGGCCCTCTTCTCAGAACCAAGGCTACCTGGCCTAAGCAGGAGCTGGCACCTGAAATGCCGGATCACAATGGGGCTATCAGGGGTCTTGTGAGGAGAGCCCTGGACTTGGGGCCAGGAGCTGGGTCTGAATCAAACACACACACACACACACACACACACACACACACACACACACTTCCTGTCTCCAAGACACTAGGCCAGTCACTCAAAGTCTCTGTTCTCTGCCATCTCCCAAGGAGGGATCTCCTAAGCCACAAGCACAGTGCAGGGGCCCCCCAGCTGGCTGATTTTGCTGAAATGTTTTTGTCTTCCACTCTGCTTTTTTATCCTTTGCTACAAAGCACACAAAAGCAAGCTGAAAACTGAGCCTCAGACTAAGTTCCATGAGGGCAGGGGCAGTGGGCTGGGTTTGGTCTCATTAAAATTTTCTCAAAGGCCAAGGGACAGGAATCCATGTGAGGAAAGCAGAGAATTGTTCATGAGAGCCAAAAGGAAGGAGTCCCTCTGCCTGAGGCTAGGGCAAGGGGCATCCGGTGCACCCTGGAAACCCAGCGAAATCCCAGGGCAGTGGTTATAAAATGAAGGCCAATGCTGAGGCCATGAGGGCACACCATCAAGCATCAAGTTTGGCAGGGGGGGGGGGGGGGGTGGAGGGGGGGGGAGCACACAGTGAGGAGATGTCAGCTTAATAAAACTGCTAAGCTGAACTGTGCCAAAGTGTTTGGAAAGCTTCTGCCGTTTCTGTGAAGGACTAAGTTGATATAAAAAACTAAGTTCAACCTGATGTCAATGGCTGCATCAGGTCATGATCTAGGTGGGAGAATGCCCTTTCCCTCCAAGCATCCAGGAACACGGCACCCCCAAGCCAAGCACAGACACAGCGCCTGAATGGAGCGACACCCAGTGATGTTTAACAAGCTTGGAGCTCCCACAATGGACAGAAGGCTCACCTGTACCAGATGTACTGACGGATGAAGTGAAGAGGACCTGTGTAATAAAAGAGAATTAGATAAACAGAACTGTGCTCTGGGATGCATCTCCCTGCCAATCAGATTCATCAGCAGCGTAAAAAGAAATCTCTTTTACCCTCCGGCAGCATATAACAGAACATACAGAATTCTCTATGAAGAAGGGAGTAAACGCAGAGGCCCTTAAACAGAGAAAACTGATTAATCTGTACCCAGTGCCCACTTCACCGACACTTAAGCCCTAAATCCCAATTCAGTGATGTCAGCAGTGTCTGGCCATGTTATGCAGACCCTTAGGCCACTCCCCAACTAGAAAAACACCACGATTTAAGGTGCTAAGCTCGGTCTAGAATCCAGACTAAAATGTGAACTTAGAAGGCAATGGAGTCACTGCCCCTTTGTGATCCAGGCACTCTCCTTTGGAGGCCATTTGGGCCGAGCCTCTCAGTCAAGGACACCAAGGACTAGCAGGCGCCTGGCCTCAGGCAGTCTCATTCTGGGCAGCCCAGAAGTGTGACAAAGCTGTCTGGGCATCTGTCCACTAAGAGAGAGTCAGGCCTCAGAAGTGTGTTACTGGAAATCTGGGCCTCGGGTACTCAGGCTACATCTGCTCCTCGAGTACTGCAAATGGCTCAGTGATTGGCACCAGCTACCTCCACCCCAAGCCCCCAGTCTGGAAGGGTGGGCCCAGGCCTCCCCTGCTGCCCCTTCTACCTCGAGGAGGAGCTCATGGAGGAGGGGAAGAAGGAGAGGAGGAGGAGGAGAAGGGATGAAGAAAAGGGACATGGAGGAAAAGAGGGGGGAGAGGAAGGGGAAGAGGAAGGAAAGAGATGGGGAGAAGAGGAAGGGGAGGAGGGGGATGGGGAGGCTTGGGGAAGTGGGGGGGTTAGGAAAGGGAGGTTGAGGAGGGGAAGAGGAAAGGGGGGGTAAGTGGGGGAGAAGAGCAGCCCCTGCCAGAGACACACCTCCAAGGGTGACTGATTATTACTACATGAGGGAAGCAGACTGATCCCAGGCCTCCTGCCCTGGCCTCCGGGGCACCCGGGGGCCTAGCATGACTGATGATGGGCCCATTTTAAAGACCGCTAGCTGACCAAAAGAGAGCCCTATCAGCTGACAGGGAAGGTGCCAGGCCCATGGTATAGGATGCCCCAGAATTCCCTTATGCATAAAATTCAGCAACCATATTTACCTGTGATTGCCTTGGTGATGATAAAGGACGCACCATGTTTTCTGTTGCCTCTAGGCTGTAATTACAGAAAGGAAAACATCCTCCTTGCAGTATCCAAAATACTTCTGTGTTCAATGATTCTTCACCAAAGGGCCCAGCTCAGCAGCTCATTAACCTGGGGGGCTCTGAAGGCACAAAAGGGTCGCAGTGTGCACTGGAGGAGGGAGCCGACCACACATCACACTCTCGCCTCTGGAGGTGATACGGAGTCGGGAAGAGGAGAGCTGAACTTGAGGCCCAGCGGTGTGACCTGGCCAAGTCAGCCGCCTTTGCAGTGAAAAGGGCATCAGCATGCTTAGCTTCCTTCACCACAAGAGACATCAGTCAGTGTGTGCTAAGCACTGGCTACGACTAGGAGGCTCTGTGCTAACCACTAGGTACAAAGGAAGGCAGGACCAGCCCTGCCCTGGGGGAGCCTGAATTCTAAGGGGAGACAGCATGACCACACTAGGCACATACAGGCTCTGGAGTAGAAGGTGGGTCATCCCAGGGAGGTGCCAGCAGCTGAGGGGGATCGGCAAAGGCCTCCTGAGGACGCCAAGCTGTGAGTCCTGAAGACAGAGGGAGAAGCCAGGCATCCCAGGCAAGAGGAACAGCCGGGGAAAAAGGCCCAGCGATGGGGGATGGGTGTTGCAAGGAGGCCAGGGTGCTGGATCACCCAGTGCATGGAGGGGAGGATGGTATAAGACTGGACAGGTGGGAAGGGGCCAGGTCATGAGGGCTTTAAGTGCCAAAGCCCTTTTCTATTTGAACCTCGAGGTAAAAGAGACCAGGTGGGGCTCATAAAGCAGGGAGTGGGAGAGGGATGGGAAGCCCAGCAGACAGGAGAGAAGGGAAAAGACAGGATGGGGATGTGCTGGGTACATGGGACGACCGAGAGAGAGCAGTTGGGGGACACCAGGATGTGAGCCTGAGTAACGTGGAGGCCGCCGCTGCCCTTGGCAGGAACAGGGAGGTCTGGGAGGGAGGATCACGAGTTAAAGATCATTCCTGGTGAGCTAAAGAGGCTCTGATGCAGACTGAGGTGGGGAGATGGGCAACGATGGCTGGACGCCTGGACACGGCTCCTTTCAGGCTGGAGCAGTGAAAGGGGCCGGGCCACGGCTGAGGCTGGGGCTGGGGCTGCAGCTGCTTTAAGATAAGGGCCAACCTCGGGCCAGCAGGGGCCCAGGGGAGGCCTGCGGCTGGTCGGAGGGTCGCCTCAGCCGGCGAGCCCACCCCAAGCCCTCCGGCACACACCTCCGCTCCCAGGCCCGGTACCACACAGATGGGGAGAAGAGCTGGCCCCTAAAGGAAGAAAAGGGAGGCCCTGTCCTGAAGCACACACCACCGCCAAGGAATGTCTTGAGAGTCCACTGCCCTCAGGATGATGCCACTCAGAGAAGATGCAGCTACGTGGGGCAGTGGAGACAGTGCCGGGCCTGCTGCCAGGGAGACAGGTTCAAGTCTAGCCTCATATTGTCACCAGCTGCACGACCTTGGACAAGTCACTAAACCTCCGCTTGCCTCAACTTCCCCATCTGTAAATGGCAACAATAGGAAAGGAGCCTCTTGACTTTCATACCCGAGACTGAGAGAGGGCTGGGAGGGTCCTTGGAACCTAGAACATGGAGTATCACAGCAGGGAGAGACCTTAAGATCTAGTACATAGAATGCCAAAAATGGAAGGGGTCTCAGAGTCTAGAACCTGGGGTGTCAGAGCAGGGAGAGGCCATAGAATCTAGTACATAGAACACCAAAAAAATGGGAAGGACCTTAGAACCAACAACATAGGATGTCAGAGCAGGGAGGGGGCCTCAGAACCTAGAACATGGAGTGTCAGAGCAGGGAGAGACCTTAGAATCTAGTACACAGAATGCCAAAAATGGAAGGAGCCTCAGAGCTTAGAACCTGGGGTGTCAGAGCAGGGAGGGGGCTCAGAACCTAGAACATGGAGTGTCAGAGCAGGGAGAAGCCTTAGAATCTAGTACACTGAATGCCCAAAAATAGGAGGGGCCTCAGAACCTAGAACCTGGGGTGTCAGAGGTGAGAGACCTCAGAGCTTAGAACGTGGGGTGTCAGAGCCAGGAGAGCCCTCAGAGCCTAGAACCTGGGGTGTCAGAGCAGGGAGGGGCCTCAGAACCTAGAACGTGAAATGTTAATGCCCTTAGAAGCAAGAACGTAGACTACCAATTGGGGCGGGGTGTCCTTGAAATCTGAAACACAAACGGCCCAAACCCCTCAGTTTACAGACTGGTAAACTGAGGTCCAGAGCAGGGAAGGGCACGTGGAAGGGCCGGGGGCTGCGGACAGGAGGGCTCCTCCCATCTCGTGCGGTCGCCATGGCAATGCCCAGACGCCACGGAATGGGGGGGAGCGGCAAAGAGGACGGTTGCCATGGCGACGCCTCGGCGCCCCCCCCCCCCCGCCCCCGTTCCCCAGGGAGCAGCCCCTCCCGCGAGGCAGATGACGTGGCTCAGAGGTCCCGGGACAGCCCGTGGCCCCTCCCCCGCCGGGCCCCAGGCCGACCTCCGGCCCCATCGCGCCCCTCACCTGCACCTCCGTCTCTGGAGGCCACTCGGTGTTGACCAGCAGGTCGTAGAGGATGTTCTCGTCCTCGCTCTCCGAAACCGGCCCCGAAGGCGGCCTCCACTCGGCGGCTGCCATGTCTGCCGGCTGGGGCAGGAGCGGGGCTACGGTAGCCCGTGAGGGACACTGTCGCTGGGGGCGGGACCGGAGGGTGACGTCACCTCTCAGGACCGCCCCCTGGCTGGCCGAGAGGCAGAGGCGTCCCTGGTCCCATCTGAGGCTGGGCTCTTGCCTCAGATGCAGCTGATCTCTCCTTGAGCCTCTCTTCTCTCTAGGTCTTTAGGACTACCCCCTTTCCACCCCAAAACCCCCTCTGGTTCTCCCCCGCCCTCTCTGAGCGCCCCTCCTCTGTCTCCCGGGCTGGATCTGGGGATCCCGCCCTCTAACCAAACCTGTCCCCTGTCTTGGACCCTCTCCTCTCCCTCTAGACTGCTTCCCTTGGGGATCCCGTCAGCTCACATGGATCTAATGACCATCTCTGCCGATGACTCCCAGATCTACCTTTCCTGCCCCAGCTACCTCTCAGACATCACAGACTAAATGACCAATCTTAGCTATGTCCGAAACAGGACTCATGACATTTTCCCCTAAACCGGTCTCCCCTCTCCTTCCTTCCCCATTACTGTCGGGGTCTCCCCGCCTCCTCCCAATCCCTTGGACTCCTCGCTGTCTCTCACCCGCACATCCAATATGGTATCATATTTCACCCTTGTCACATTTCTCATATACTGACACCGCCCACAGTCTGATGCGGACCCTCATCTCCTCATTTCTGCACGGGGGAGGGGCGGGGTCTGCCAGCTGCCTCGAGTTCCTCCCCAATTCAATCCATCCTAGACTCAGCTGTTAAAGTGACTTTCCTACAGTGGAGGTCTATGTCACCCCCCAATTCAATAAACTCCAGTAGTTCCCTATCACCTCCGGGATCAAATATAAAATCCTCGGGTGTTCAAAGTGCTTTATAACCTACCCTATATGCGTCCCCAGGATTTCAGCAGGGCTCAGAACACCCCCCCCCCACCCCAGGGCTGTGATTAATCTCTGGAGAGGAAGGCTTAACAACTGCTGGGAATCACTTTTATACCAAGGAAGGCAAACAGATTCCTACTTAATAACAATCACGGTGAACATTGAAGAACTAGGTTATTTGTGAGGAGACAGGTGCCAGAGCTGCTGTTGGTGAGGCTCGGGAGCGGCTCTGCCCCCTGAGCCCTTTTCTCTGGCAAAGGAAGAAGAATCAGGCCCCAGTTTAGTGGAGAGAGGCGCTGGGAGCTAGGCTCTGGTGCAGAGGCAAGTGAGGGGACCAGCCAACCCCCACACACATATGCCACATGGCAATGCCATAGTCTCAGAAACCCTCCCCCATCAGTTGGGAGAGCAGTGCAGGGCCTCCCCTGGGCTTCTAATTCCCTCCTGTGTGTAACCAGAGCTCATCGGGTCACATAGGAAGGCAGGAAGAGGGAGCCTGCCTCTCCCACATTATGAAACACCTGGGGAGACAGCACCTTTCCCAGCTTCCTACCCAGAAGCCTCCAAAAACCACACCAACTTTCAGAAAGCCAACTCCCAAAGATGTCAATGACCTGTAAATTCCAGATTGGCATCTGCTTGTCTCTCATCTCAAGGCTGCGCTTCTGGGGCACGTCCTAGCCAAGATTCCAGTGGCTCCTCCCCAACTGTGTGAGGATGTGTCCTGTGCCCCCAAAAAATAATAGACCTGAGCAGGTTGTGCCCCTACCAGTAATTGCCACCGCTCATGGGGCAGTGAGAGATAGTCAGTGAACAAGCATTTATTAAATGATTGCTATGTACCATCTATAAAATGGGAATGATAATACAATATGGAGACCAGAGCTTTGAGGAATTGACTGACTTGCCCAGGGTCACAAAGTAAGCATCAGAGGTAGCATATGAACTCGGGTCTTCCTGACTCCAGCTGCCACATACAACTCAAGGCACCACTGAGCTGTGATACTGTGCATAACCCACAGTGCCGAGTATGGGCAGTGGCTACAAGGACAAAGAACGAAACAGTCCCTGCTCGAAGGGAGCTTATGTTCTAGTTAAAGTAAAAAAAAAAAAAGTCCATTCTCTGCCACATACTCCATTAGACCTTAGGGAAGTCATTTATTTCATCCACTCTGTATATAGTGTGGGTGAGCCAATTTACTTCCATCTTGCCACTCCCATTGGATGGGGAGCTCCTTGAGGGTGGGGCCCATCTTTTGCCTTTCTTTGTGTTGCCAACACTTAGCACAGTGCCAGACGTGCAGTAGGCATTTAATAAATGCATTACACACCACACCCATCATGGGTTGCCCCGCTGTCCTTTGGTTGGCCCAACTTTTAATTCTTCAGGGCCTCTGCTCTTCCATACGGCATCCATACAGGGGAGAATTCGCCTCAAAGCTTAGTCCATCATGATGATGTCAGAAGAGCTAAATTGGGTTCACATTGGTCTTGGCAGAAGCGACCTAGGACATAGTGGGGAGTGGGGTCTACAGATCTTGTTTATGGGGGAAGTTGGAAGAATGACACATATAGGAAGAGTCTATCTCCATGTCTACGACGGCCCACAATGGCCCTTGAACCCAGCTCCACCATTCTACTAACAATGAGTAAGTGGTGAGGAAGGGTTTGGGTCCCAGACACCTCTAGTCAAAAGAAAGCCATTCCAGGAAGCAATCACAAGGCAGTCTGGGAGATCCCTGACGGGGTGGTCCAGAAGAAAGAGTACAGTGGGAGCTGAGTTCAAATCCCAGTTTGGACACTGACTCCCAGTGTGACTTTAGGCAAGTCACTTAACTTCATTGGTTTCCTCACCTGTAAAGTGGGAGTTGGGCCAGATGTTCCCTGGGGTCTCCTCCAGCTCTAGGGAAATGATCTTAGGCTGATATGGATAGAGCGAGGAGCGAGGAAAAACAAAGGGAGATGCTGGGGGTCCAGACACAAATCTCACCTCCAACACTTAGTCTCTGAGTAACCCTGAGCAAACTACTTCCCTGAGCCTAGTTTCCCGGTCCATAAAATAGGAACAAGAATGCCTCCAACACCTACCACCTAGGGCTCTTCAAGAATGAAATGAGGCAAGGTGTGTGTGCATTGTATTTCACAAACCTATAAGTCCTATTAAAAGTCAGAAAAAAGTATTAAAACAAAAGATACTTTGCTAACCAGATGCCGATAATGGCCAAGCACAGGTTCAAGTCTCAACTTTGCTCTTTATTGATTTCAGTTCGGGCCAAGTTGTCTCTTCTTCATTCTTCCACCATGTCAAAGTAGCCTGTTGGCCCACAAGGCTCTGATGGGTACCCCAGGCCTGCGAACGGTAAGGAGTCAGTGCTAACTGAGGATCCTAATCGAGGATCATCAGAGCTTCAAAATCACAGAAGAATGAAATTCAGCACCCAGGGGTGAGAATCCCTGGAGAACTATTGGGAATCAGGAAAATGGGAAGAGCTGGGAACAAAATTAACAGAGCCAATAGAGCAACACTGACCCCAGGGTTATCAAGGAAAATAGCCCTAAAGGGCAGCCCCAGGTCAGTGGAGGGCAATGAGCATTTTGAGCTGCAGCAGCTGAGGAAGATGCAGCTTCCCTGCCACCGACAAGGCTCTCCTGCTTGGCAGGTGCTTTAGTTTAGTGGGCTTTCCTCGGTCTGCAGCTCACTGACCTGCGCTCAGCATCTCACGTAAAAGGACTGGAGGCCCGGGGCTTTCCCTTTCATTTCCTGTTGTTGTCCGACCTTCGTTCTCTAGAGGATGGATGGCATCAGGAACTCTGAAACGGAGCTGAGTGAAGCAGAGCTGGGCAAAGTGTCAGCCTCCAGTCATATAAATCCAGTGGCAAGACAAAGGTCACTAAGACTGATGATGGCCCAGGATGCAGTGGGTGACCTTGGCCTTTCTAAATTAAAGTCTTTGCCAGGTCTTGGTTTGTCTGAAGCTGCACCCATTCAATGATTTACAACCCCAAAGATATTAGTCTGAGGGGGGAAGGGCCCGAGGAAGATGGGTAGGCCACAACAGTGCTATGATAACCTAAAGGACCAAGTTAGAGAGTCATGAGAGGCTGGAACCTCCAACAGGAAATTAAATCACCTTAACAGTCAAATGAAAAGACAGTGTTTTGTGGTCCTCCTGTTGTGGTCTAGAGGTGCTGGGAACCCCGGAATGCAAGGGTACAGAGTGGGTCTGTCTTGAAAGAATTTGACCGCACAAGCCTTCTTTCAGTCCAAGTAGCGAGTTTATTAAGACATGGGTTGAGGTATTAAGAGTCCTAGTGAGTCTGTGCTATTTGTGATGCCAATACAAGTGGGCCAGATTCTAAGACTCTGAGCATTTGACGAGGATAAAATTGGTATTTTTATACAGAAACAGTGCGGAAAGTTCTGGATGGGAGTGGCAAATAGCCTGGGGTGGTTTGGGGGTAACAGAGAAAGGGGCCTGGATGGGATTAAGGAGTGTCAAATAAGCTAATTGCATAATCAAGGATGGCTGGTGTGGTCCCCACCAGTGATCTGAGCTGCTGAAATGGATGGGAAAATTCAGGGACTGGGTTGCTTCAAAGACACGCTCTCTTAGGGGTTCCAGTCCCACCCCCATCACTACCCTGAGTCACAGAAACAACCCAGGGAGACCATGGAGTATTTGGAAGCCTAAGGAGCGAGAATGTGACCAGTGACTGAAGCAGGGAGGAAGAAGGGCATGTGATGGAGATACTGAAACAGTGTCCTTCCTGGGTCTCTCCTGGAGCTGCCAGGTGGGGCCCCAGAATGCAGGCTTCACAAGCAATTAGCTAAGAAGGGAGACTACTCCTCATAGCTCCTGGGGTGGATGACCCCTACTGACCATTCAGTGAGATAGAGTGAATGGGGGCTGGTGAGATGTGGTAGGGGCTTAGCTGCCAGGAGCCAGGTGTCCATGAGTGCCATTAATTAATAGCGGCCAGAGAGGAGAAGGCCTAAAATCCTAAAATGATGGGAAGTTTGTTCATTATGAAATGGGAAATCCAGACCACAGGAAGAAGCAGGCACAGATGGTATATAACATGAGAGGTTGTTGGGAACCACAAAATAGAAAACATGGAGTCCGTCTGTAGGCCATGTGGCTTGGCCTCTGAGGCTAGCCCTGTCCCACCCCTTGCTGGATATCTGCAAGTTACATGCTGCCACCTTGAGGGGCAAAGGAAGAGAGAGCCAGCCAGAATTCATTTCTCCTTTCAACCAAAACAGCACTCACCTCTCCTGATGCTGACCCAGGCCAGGGGAGGACCAAGGGAGCCCTGGGGGCTCCTGTCAGACTTTCAGTGCAGGGCTACCACGTGGCCCAAAGCAGTCAGGAAGTTTGTCAGCCCCCAAAGGCCTAAGGGATGAGTCACCTTGGCCCTGGAGTCCCTGAAAATTTCCAGAGGCACCCCAGGCACTAGATCCCTGGGATGGTCCTTATAGCCCAATTCAACCTGGGCTACAACATGTGCCCTCCTAAAGAAACTTGCCCAAAGTCACACGGTTAATTAATGGTGGCACTAGAATTTGAACCCAGATTTCTGACTTCTATTCTATTCTATTCTGACTCTTTCCATAAGGTTTTAGCCAGACACGTTCTAATGCTTAAAAATTTTTTAATTTTTAAATTAAAACAAATCCAAACAGTTTAAAGTGGTTCGGAGGCGGAACTCAAAGGTTCTAGGTCCAGGGACACTGTTACCTTTGTCTCTTCAGATGCATCTGATTCCTTTTTTTCCCTTGTCTGGCAAAGAGATGAAAGGAAGGAAGGAAGGAAGGAAGGAAGGAAGGAAGGAAGGAAGGAAGGAAGGAAGGGAGGAAGGGAGGAAGGAAGAATTTGTTGGTAAGCCCCAGTAGTCCTAGCTTGAGCCAGCTGCAGGTCAGATGACAGTGCCCGTCTAAAGGGCATAGTGGCAGATGAGGGGCTGGAAGGCCTGGAGGACTTTAGGAGGTGGTGTTAGGACAAACAGTAAGATGCCTGGTTGTCTTCCATCTCACTGGATGGCCTGTATGAGTCATATGAACTCCTTCCCTCTCTGCTACCTCTTCTCTGAATCTTTCATGGCTCCACAAGGGAGCACTGGAGGCCTCATTGCTTATCTCCTGCTCCTGCTTCATGGTGAGGCTTCCTCATCATTGCACCCACTTGTGCTGTCTCCCAAGCAGTGTTCCTGACTGCCTTACCCTAGGTGTGGTACTGTAGTGCCCTCTAGTTCCCTGACATAAGGACAGCATGGGACAATGGTGAGAACATTAGATTTGAAGTTGGATACATACAAAGTGATTTCAAGGGTAGAGAAGAGCACCAGTGATTTGGAGGTGCGGTTGTTGGAGGGTGTGGGGGTGGGAGTGGAGATCAGGTGGCCCCTGAGCTTAGCCTTGAAGGAATGGAGAAGCAAAGGTGTGGAAGGACTACATCCTAAGGCCTATTACACCCCAAAGAGAATTAAAGAACAAGACAGTCTGTTCACACATATCGATAGCAGCTCTTTTTACAGTAGCCCAAACTGTAGATGAATGGGGTGCCCACCTATTGGGGAGTGGTTAAACAAGTCAAGGTCTATGAATGTTTTGGAATATTATAGTGCCATTAGAAATGATGAAATGGGCAGGTTCAGAAGATGGACCACCTCTATAAGCAGATGCCGGGTAAAGGGAGCAAGACTAGGGGAACAATTTATACAAGGACATCGGCCTAGAGAAGAACAGTTCTGAAAGACCTGAGAATTGGCGTTTGCTTCATGCAGCAGTAAAGTGTGAGGCCAGAAAATGATCCAGAACACCCACCTCCTGCCTGAGAGGTGAGGACGAGCCCCGCAGAGGTGGATGTGGCCAGTGTGGAATTCAGTTTGCTCGGTTTGTGGGGCTGTGGCTTTTAGTCATAAAGGTTTTGTTTTTGTTTTTGAATTGTTCTTTATTGGGGAGGGGGCAGTGGGAAGGAGACTTAATGAACTTATAAAAATAATATATACTCAAATAAACAATAAATATAAATAAATAAATGAAAAAAATGTTAAGAGTGTTCTCTAGGCAAGGAAGACAATCTACAAAGGATCAAAGGTGGGAGATACCACATCATATACTGATTGGCAAAAGCCTATTGACAGTTTGGTGGAACACAGCAGAGAATCCACAGAGAGGAGTCAGAAGGAAGCTGGACCCTGGGGTCTCTAAGGGCCCTTCCAGCTCAAGATCTTAGGATCTGACCCCAAATCTGGGGGGCTTTGGGCAAGTTACTTCCCTCCAGAAAATCAGTCAAAGGAGATTAGGACAAGGTCATCTTGGGGGCCCAGGGGCCCAGGGGCCTTGAATGGTTCCTAACATTCCCGATTAGCTAATTCTTTTTCTAGCAAACACTCTAGATCCAACTTCCTTTAGAAATCCTGTGCCAAGAGAACCTAAGGTGAATTCAGCAATCAGTCAACAAGCATTTCTTAAGGACTCACTAGGTGCTAAGCATTGGGGATACAAATACAAGCTGAAAGAAACTCCCTGACCTCAAGGAGCTTCTATTCTAAAGGAAAAGACAAGACATAGAAGGGAGCTGAGGTGAGGAGGGGGAGGGGAAGGAGAAGGTTCCCAGGCTCAGGTCTCTGGGTGAAGTCCTGTGGAGATGAGACAGCAGAGCGTCCTGGAGGAGGATAAAGACAGAAATGGATTTATGATTCAGTAGCCAGGCAGCAAGTAAGGGTGTCGCTTGCTCTCCCATGATGCAGATAGAAAACCAGGAGGCTCCTTGCCTGTAAGAATTCTGTAGCTGCCTTGATGTGACTCATTGGTCCTCTTGTCCTGGTAGGCTGCAAAGGCCCTGGCCTAAGGGCAAAGTAATTTAGCATAAGTTGTGTGTTCTGCAGGCCCCTTTCTTCAGCACCACCCTCACCACTTAGGGAGGCTGATGAGTGCTGGGGATGTAAGACACAAGACTGAGGGACATTAACACTGCCAGGCCAGTCTGTCACTCAGCCATCAGTTGTCCTTCAGCCTGGCTTACTTATAATTAGGTCAACAGAGCTGGCGTGCTCTCTTCTTCCCTTTGACAGTCCTTCAGAAATTCATCCCAGCTGCCCTTTGTCTCGCTGGTGTTTTCAGAGCATACAGAATCCTCCATCTCTGGGTTTCTGTCTGTTGGCAGTGTCCCCTGTGGTCCCCACCCACAGTAGAAGGTGAACACTGGGGCAGAGAAAGTGAGACAGCAGCCTAATGAGTCTGGCCTAGTTTTTGATAGCTTACTTGTGAGAGTCACAGACATCCAGTCCAAGAGAACCATCTGAACCTTTTGGGGGAGGACAGGGAGAAGGTTAAAGAGGTGTACCCCATCACAGCAGGGGAATCAGGGAGAGGAGGGAGAGCCAATTCGGTGCCACCAATTAAGTGTCTAATGAGAACTGCCACCATTTCTAAAGCATGTTAATATTTGCAAAGTACTTTCTTCACAGGAGCCCTGTAAGGAAGGGGGTACGAGTATTATTGCCCTCCATTTTACAGAGGCTCAGGGAAGCCAAAGATTTGCCCCTCAAGGCATCACCACTAGTCAGTGTCAGAGCCCATGTTAGGGTTCAGGCAGGGGTGAATCACAGCCAGCCTGTGCTGGAACGTTCATTGTGAGCATTGAAACCCTAAAACACTACAAGTCAGGGCCTGGTTTATTGTTTTGTTGATTATCCAGGCTTAAGAAAGTAAGGGAGGCAACATTAATGAAGCAGGTTAAACTTCCAAGTGGCTTGTGCGAATGGTTTTTCAGAGAGCCATCCCTGGATTCAGGGCTCTTCTGAGTCTGTCAGGAGTCTAGAGCTCTGTCCACTTGACCGTGTTTCCACACACCAGGCTTGGTGGCAGGACTAGCTTATATGAGAGGCAAGGCCCCCTCACCCTGGTCCTCCAAAAGCTTGTCACCTACTCTGGAAGTATACCTTTACCATGTAGACTCTAGCACTCACTCCTAGAAACCAGGCCCCAACCATCTCTACCACAGGGTTCTAGAACATCCCCAAGGGAGCGTAGACTCTAGCACTCACTCCTAGAAACCAAGCCCAAACCATCTCTACCATAGGGTTCTAGAATATCCTCATGGGAGTGTAGGCTCTAGCACTCACTCCTAGAAACCAGGCCCCAACCATCTCTACCACAGGGTTCTAGAATATCCTCAAGGGAGTGTAGGCTCTAGCACTCACTCCTAGAAACCAAGCCCAAACCACCTCTATGACAGGGTTCTAGAGCACCTGGGGGGGTGTTATAGGCTCTAGCACCTTCTCCTAGGACCAAGCCCAGGGTTCTAGAACACCCACAGGAGTTTGTAGGCTCTAGCACCCACTCCTAGAACCAGGCCCAAAGCATCTCTGCCACAGGGTTCTAGAGCACCCTCAGGGCACCGTAGGCTGTCTCTCATCTACAGACATCAGCTCAAGCCCTCACTGGTCGTGTTCCCTCTACCGTCAGGGGCCTGGGACCAGTGTCCCAAATCTATTGAACTGCTCACTTCACATTAATTTGCCTTTGCAAAGGGATATTCATTTCGAAGATAGATTGAAAACAAACATATGAGCATTTCCTCCAGCACCTCTGGGGCAGGCCCCACCCCAAGACCCCTTGGGTTTCTGAGGAGTAGGGTCAGAACTTAGCTCGGCTCCTCTAGAGCGTGGCCCCTCCAAGTTCACGTCCAGATACAGCAGGACTGTTAGGCGAGTTCTTCTGCAGGGCTGGGGGCCCAAAGGTCACTCCCAGAGATTCCTTGCCTCTCTGGGCATCATTACTGGCTGGGCTTGCTGCAGAACCTGCTGCTGACTCCCAGGTTGCCCGTGACTGGAAACTATCGCAGTACCTCAAACGGAAAAGAACGAATGAAAAGACCAAGGACTCTGGCCCATCTCGGAGGAGAAGGCTTCCACGGCATGAGCCAAAGAGTCACTGAGTTCCCACTGATGGGAATGGATCAAAGAGAAGACAGAGCTGATTCTGGTCTTTTTGATACTGCTGACGCAGTTCCAGCTCGGAAGCCAATCAAAAAGGGTAACTCCCAACCATGCGGTGAATTGCCCAGAACCAGTTAGAGAATGTCTACACACGCTCCATGGTGTCTCCCAGCCACTTCCTTCACACATTATGATTCTCCCAGAAGCAGGATTCCCAGGTCCTGTGAAGGGGGCAGTGGCTTCAGCTGAGCAAGAGTCTGTGTATGTGCCAAGGCCCCATTCCACACGGATACATGTGTGACAGTGGAGTGGGGGATGAGCCCAGGCCTTCTGCCCAGGCATCAATGTGTTTGTTTAATGCCCATGTGCTTCTGGAGGACCCTGCTTCTGCAGTCATGGTATTGTGTAAGGGGCTGGCCTTGGGAAGATTCAGAGCCTGTGAGGACATTCTATAACTGATTCTAATATGCTGTCCATGGAGGGAGGGGCACATTCAGAAGGCACTGGTCACCTTTATCTTCCTTTCTCTTTCTTTGACTTCTGGAGGCAGTCAAATGAGAGAGGAGAGACAAGGCTGTGAGAGCGAAGGCCTCAGACCACCCCCACCCCCCACCCATACAATGCTGATATGGAGCCTGAGGCCATGGGTCTCCATTCTTGGTCTTTTATTTAGGGGAAGGCCATTATTGGAGATGACCATCACCTTCTGAGCTTTTAGAGGTCAGGAAAGGAAGCTGCCAGCCCACCCAGGCCTGGTGTCCATGCCATCAGCGTTCAGGCCCTGAGGCTTGAGGAGTGACCTCTGGGACTCAGCTCAGTGCTGGCCATGGAGATGAGGACTCACTCCACAGAGATGCCACAGCTGGATGTAAACTTGGTGGGACCAAAGCAATGCACTGAGCCCACTCAGACTGAAGCGTGCTGAGGGGTTGGTTTAATTCTGTGCCTGCTGGACTTGGAAGTGAATGTCCCTTTGTGGAAGCTCATCAAAGTTATTGATTAAATGGCACTGAGGTTCTAATCACTGGCAAATGGGGATGGGGGATGGGGGATGGGGGCGAGAATACCCTGGAATGACAGGTGAACCAACAAAATTAGAGGAAGCCATCCTAACTCTTCCAGGGTACTCTTAGAACCCTGGGGGAGTGGGGGGAGCAGAGCTTGCTTTGCTCTGGGAAAGTGGGGTCAGAGAATACTGGCTACACATGTAACATGTGACTCAGCACTCCCTGGGCCAAGTGTACCTGGGCTGGCTTCAGTCTTGGAGGGGTTCCTCCAAGAATTCAATCTCTTTAGCTCATTTTGCCACCACCTGTAGCTTTCTCCAGGAACTTCAATTGGTATCTCATGTCTCCATGTCACTAAAAGAAGCTAATAGGGCTCCACCTTCTGGTCAAGCACTGAAACAAATGACACAAATCAGCTACAGGAAAATCACCAGGTCATTTCCCAGAAAATGTAATCGAATGTCAAGCCCCGAGAGCAGCCCCTGAATCATTGACAGACTCTTCCTCCTCTTCCCAGGAAGTCTTACCCTGCGCCAAAGGACCCATGTGGGTTCCCATCCTTAGAACCCAGATTCCCTGAGGAGGAGACCTGACCTTGGGGCCCCTAAAGAGACAACTCTCAGCCTTCCAGCAATTTCCACTCTCACCCCCAGCACTATCCTACAGGTCTAGATTCCTCAGGAAAGGGAAAGAGGAAAGGCAAGCCTTTTCTCACCATCTGCACCATTCCGAAAACTCACAGGAATATGGGAAAGCCAAGTCAAAGTTTTTGTTCTGCCACTGGAGTCCAAGAGAGAGATGGGGGTAGATATTACTTTGTCGTGGCAGATGGGCTGGCATAGCTAAATGGCATGAGAAGCTGTGCTGTGCAGAGTCACAATGGAGAGTTCTGACAAAAGGTGATCCTCTCCAGTATCTTTGCCAAGAAAACCCCACGGACCGCACTAAAACGATCAGAGAGAAGACAACGGAAGATGAGTCCCTCAAGTCAAGTGTCTAGCACACTACTGGGGAAGAGTGGAGGATAAGGACAAGAAGCTCCAGAAACAATGAAGTGAGCCAAAAGGAAGCTCCGCTGCACATGTGTCTGGTGACAAAAAGAAAATCTGATGCTGTAGAGATCAATATTGCACAGAAACTTGGAATGTAAGGTCTATGAACGGAGGTAAGCTACCTGTGTCAAACAGGAAATGGAAAGATTAAACATCGACATCTTCGGTGTTGGTGAATTTAAATGGATGGGAATGGGTGAATTAATTCAGGTCATCACTACCTATGCTACCGTGGGTGAGAATCCCTTAGGAGAAATGCAGTAGCCTATAGTGTTGATAAAAAGGTTAGGGTTAGGGTTAGGTACTAAAAGTATGATGTCAAAAATGACAGAATGATATCTGTTCAAATCCAAGACAAACCTTTCAATATCACAGTAATACAAGTCTGTGCTGCAAGCACAGCTGCTGAGGAGATCAAAGTTGGTCAGTTCTATGAAGACCTACAACATCGTCTAGAAATAACACCGACAAAAAAAAAAGATATCACATTCATCATAGGGGATTGGAATGTTAAAGAAGGAAATAAAAGAAAATTGGAATAGGCATGTTTGTCCTTGGAGAACAAAATGAGGCAGGACAAACACTAACAGAGTTTTGTCAAGCTAACTTGCTGGTCAGAGCAAACACTCTTTTTCAACAACCCAAAAGGCAACTTTATACATAGTCATCACCAGATGGTCAATAGAGAAATCAGATTATATATTTTGCAGTCAAAGGTGGAGAAGCCCTACACCGTCAGTTAAAACAAGATCTGGGGCTGTCTGTGGCTTAGATCATGAGCTTCTTATTGCAAAATTCAGACTTAAACAGAAGAAAGTAGGGAAAGCCATCAGATCATCTGGGTATGACCTGAATAACATCCCTTATGAATATGGAGTAGAGGTGATGATCTGGAGTAGAGGGAGTAGATCTAGTAGATAGAATGCCTGATGAACTATGGACAGAGGTTTGCAACACTGCGCAGAAGGAAGCAACAAAAAACATTTCAAAGAAAAAGAAGAGCAAACAAACAACATGTCTGCCTAAAGAGGCTTTATCAATAGCTGAGGAAAGAAGGAGAGGGAGAGGAGAAAGGGAAAGACAGGCCCAACTGAGTGCACAATTCCAGAGAACAGCAAGGAGGGATAAGAAGGTGTTCTTAAAGGAGCAATGCAAGAAACAGAGATCTCAAGATAATTGGAAATCTCAAGGGAACGTGTTATGCAATAATGGGCATGATAAAAGACAAAAATGGTAGGGACTTAACAGAAATAGAAGAGATTAAGAAGAGGTGGCAAGAATACAGAGAAGACTATGCAAGAAAGATCGTAACATCATCAGTAACCTCGATGATGTGGTTACTGATCAAGAGCCAGACGTCCTTGAGAATGAAGTCAAGTGGGCCTTAGGAGACACAGCTAACAATAAAACTAGTGGAGGTGATGGAATTCCAGATGATCTATTTAAAATCCTAAAAGATGATGCTGTTAAGGTGCTACACTCAGTACGCCGGCAAATTTGGAAAACTCTAACAGTGGCCACTGGATTTGAGAAGATCAGTTTATGTCTCAATCCTAAAGAAGGTCAATGACAAAGAATATTCAAATTACCAAGTAACTGCACTCACTTCATACAGCAGCAAAGGTTATGCTTAAGATTCTGCAAGCTGGGCTCCAGCAATAGGCGAACCAAGAATCACCAGAAGAGCAGGCTGGTTTTCAAAGAGGCAGAAAAACTAGAGACCAAATTGCCGACATTTGCTGGATGACAGAGAAAACAAGGGAGTTCCAGAAAAAGATCTACTTCTGCTTCATTGACTCCATTAAAGCCTTTGACTGTGTGGATCACAGCAAAATATGGCAAGTCCTCAAAGAAGTGGGAGTTCCAGATCATCTTACTTGTCTTCTGAGGAACCTGTTATCTGGGTCAAGAAGCAACAATTAGAACTGAACATGGAACAAGTTTAAGATGGAAAAAGGAGCATGACAAGGCTGTATATTGTTGCCTTATTTATTTAACTTATATGCAGAGTACATCATGTGAAATACCAGGCTGGATGAATCAAAAGCCAGAATTAAGCCTGCTAGGAGAAATCTCAACAATCTCACATATGTAGATCATCCCACTCTGATGCGAGAAAGTGAAGAATTAAGAAGTTTCTTGATAAGGGTAAAAGAGGAGAGTGTTAAAGCTGGCTTGAAGCTTAACATCAAACAAACTATAAATATGGCAACTGGTCTCATCACTTCCTCGCAAACAGAGAGCAAAGAAATGAAAGCAGTGTCAGATTTTATATTTTTGGCCTCAAAGATCACTGCAGGTGGTAGCAGCAGCCATGGAATTAAAAGACGCTTGTTCCTTGGAAGGAAAGCTATGGCACATCTGGACAGCATACTAAAATGCAGACATCCCCATGCCAACAAATATTCTCAGCTATGGATTTTCCAGCAGCAATATATGGCTGTGTGAGCTGGACTCTAAGGAAAGGTGAGTGCCACAGAATTGCTCTTCAGTTGTGGTTCTGGGGAAGATTTTTGAGACTCCCTCTGATAGCAAGGAGATCAAATCAGTCAATACTTAAAGAAAGAAATTAATTCAGACTATTCATTGGAAAGTCATATACTGAAGCTGAAGCTTAAATACTATGGCCACGTAATGAGAAAATGGGAATCATTGGAAAAGCCCCTGATGTTGGAAAAGATTGAAGGCAAAAGGGAAAGGGGACAGCAGAGATGTAAGGGATAGGGTCAGGGAAAGAATGAATATGAACTTGGACAGAGAGATTTGGGGAGTCATCTGAATAAAGAGTGACAATTGAAGTTATGAGATCTGATAAGATCGCCAAGGGAAAAGAGTTTAGAGAAAATAGAAGAAAACCTAAGACAGAATTATGGGGAAAAAAGGAATTACGGGGAAACCCACACTTAGACAAGGGATAAGGATGATAATCTAGTAAAATAAATTGAAAAGGAATGATAAGAAATGCAGGAGAGTCAAGAGAGATGAATGTTATGGGAACCAAAGGAAGGGATACATCCAAGAGGAAGGGGTGGTCTACAGCTGTGCTCCTTAAACTCTAGGTCACTACACCACATGGGGTCGTGAAAAATTTGACAACAGTAACAGGTTTCTGAATGCACAATGACCAAAAATTAATTCAGAATCAAATAGTACTGAATCCAAGGTGTTTCTGGCACATGCAACTTCACTGCAGCCTTGGTTCTGAACACAAAGCATGTGCAGTTTGCACTGAGCATGCCCTCAGGCCACGCAATGCCAGCAAACACTGCCAAATCATGAAAAGGGGTCCAGAATGGAAAAGGTTTAAGAAACTCTGGTTATCAGTGTCAAAACAGAGGTTGAGAAAACGTTGAGAAAAGGCTTATAGACTGAGCTGTTAAGAAATCAAGTGCCATTTATGTGCCCAATTCTCTGGGGCACTGGGCATACAAAGAGAAAAAAAAAATCTCTGCCCTCAAGGAGCTTACAATCTAATGGGGGACATAACATGCAAACAAATATACACAAAGCAAGCTAAATGCAGAATAATTAGGAAATAATTAGCAGAGGGAAGGTACTAGAATTAAGAGGAGCTGGGAAAGCTTCCTGTAGAAGGTAGGATCATAGTTGGGACTGCAGAGAGGTCACAGACAATGAGGATTGGGAAAAGGCCATTGGATTCAGCATGAGCTTAATTTAGAGAGAGCAGTTTTGGTGGAATGCTAAGGTTGGAAACCAGATTGTAAGTGGTTAAAAAGAAAAATGAAAGGAAAGAAAGTGGAGGCCTCTAGTACAGATGGTTTTTTCTAGGAAGTTAGCTAGAAAGGGCAGAAGAGTTACAGGATGAAAGTGGCAGGAATGGAAGGGTCAATTATTGGGTTTTGAGGATGGAGGAGATGTAGGCATGTTTGTAGGCAGTAGGAAATGAGCCATGGGAGATGAATAGAGACTGACAGAGAGGGCGATATGTTGGAGGAGAAATGGGATTACTCCCACAGGTAGAGAGGTGTTAGCCTTGGCCAGGAGTGAGGCCACCTCTTCATGTGAGACAGGGAGGAGGGAGGAGAGAGGGCCAGATGGCACCTGAGTGATAGTGCATGAGGAAGATGGGAGAAGAGTGTGCTCTCATTTTTTTTTTCTGTGAAATATGAGGGTTAGGGTTCTCAGCTGAAGCGGGGAGGGGAAGCCATGGGAGGGTTTGGAAGAATTGAAAGAACCACTGTAGAGACTGGGAGATGGAGTAGGATTGTCTGGCAGCTGTGAGGGCCCAGGAAGGTTGTGTAACGAGAGAACAGTTTTAATTGAATGGTGGGGTCCAGATCACAAGGGATTGAAGAGGGAATGAAAGGTGAGCAAATGTAGGCCACGGGGATAGACAATCTTAGGAATCTGGAAGGGAGAAGAGAAAAATAGTTTGAATGCATGCCAGGGTCAAGTAAGGGCCTTCTCTTATGGGGCTGTGAGAGGCCTGGGCATGTTTGTGAAGGCACCAGTGATAAAAACTGGTATTTAGATAGCGCTAATTTAAGGTTTGCAAAGTACCTTACAAATATTCTCATTTCATCTTTGGGATAACCCTGGGAGGTAGGTGCTATCCCTATGTCCATTTCACATATGGACAAACTGGGGTTCAGAGAGTGTCAGTTACTTGCCTGAGTCACAGAGAAAGTAAATGTCGGAGGGAGGCAGAATTTACATTTAGTTCTTGCCTCCAGGTCTAAGTCTCTGACCAATAGGATATCTAGCTTCCTCCCAACAGGAGACATTGATGAGGAAGGGGTGGGAGTGGGACTCATGGTGGAGAGACCCCTCTTGGGCCAGGAGAGATGGAACAAAAGAATGCAGTTTGAACCTTTGAGATGGAAACCCGCAAGAATTGGCCCCAGAGAAAACTCCCCAAGGTTGGCAGCTGTCTCAGGGACAGGGGATGCAGCAGCCTTCTGTTTTCACGGGACTTTCTCCTGCCTCCTTCCTGTCCTCCCCTGTCCCTCCCTCCCTCTGTCTGTTTCTCCAGAAAGCTCTGTAACTTGTTACATTGTAACCTCCAGCGCTATAAATCCTTTATTTTGTAACTTAGCCAGAAGGGCTTGGGAGCATCTTGGGGTTAAGTGACTTACCCAGGGTCATATCACCATATTAAAACCAGAGCCTGGGACCAGGTCTTCCTGAGGTCAGCCTCAGGTCTCGATGATTCCCGCCCCCTTCCCTAGATGCTTCTCCTCTGGTTCAGGCCTCAAGCCACTATAAGAGCCTCCCGTTGGAAGAGAAGCTTACCGAGGGTAGGGACGTTTTATCTATTGCATGTGTAGCACCCGTGCTGTCAAGAAGCATTTATTGGGTGCTAACTATATACCAGTCATATAAATACAAGCAAAGACAGGGCCCCCAGGAGCTTACATTGTAAAAGGGGAAGACCACACAAAGGGCGGTAGTCTGGGCCCCCCATGCCGAGGTTGGGAGGGGGAAGGCAGCAGGAGCAGGGGACCAGTTTCCAGAAGGCCTGGCCCACAGTAGGTAATGACCCTCCCGGGGCCGTGGGTGGAGCCTCTCAGGGCCTTCTTTTACCCCCACCTCCCAGACAGCTGGAAGAGACAGAGAAGAAAACAGAGGTCTCTTTAAGAGAAGTCAGGCTGCCATTCTGGGTCTCAGTTTCTCGTTCTGTAAAATGGGGCAGGAGCGGCTGGCAAGGACTCGCAGGTCAAGTCGCGAGGCCAGGCAGGTTACGAGAACGTCCGAGTGTCCAAGGCGGGATTCGAACCCACGCCTCCCCTCGGTCCCGCCCCACACAGGCCACCCTCCCGGAGCCCCGCGGAGACACTGCGCACGTGGACGCAGCGCTCCGCCCTCCCCGGGAGCTGCGCAGGCGCAGTAGACCAGGCGGTCGCGGACCAAGCCGCACAAAAGCCGCGGAAGGCCCGCCCTCGCGGCGCGCAGGCGCATTAGGGCCAGGCGAGGGCTCCCGGGGTGAAGACAGCGCTAAGATGGCGGCCTTCTCAGGTGCGTACGTGGGGGTCGAGGCAGCGACCGGCGGGCCGTAGGGGCGGAAGCAGGGCAGGCTGGCCCTCGTGAGGTGACGGGCACGTTGGGGAGGGCGAGCCGCTCGAGACTTGGGTCCGGCTTCGGCCTGCACCGGGCTTTTCCCGATCCTTTCCTCTCCCTGTCCCTCCCGGGGCCGCGTCCCCAACCTCCCAGCCCCCTTACCGTTCCCCCGCTCCCCTGTCACTGCGCCCCTCCCCCACTGGTGCCTGCGTCCCCGGCCGGTCTGCGCATGCGCTCCCTCCCCTTCTTCTCATGCGTCCCCCTCCTCCGTCCTCTCCGATGCGTCATAGGCCCAGTCCTAGCCTATCCTCGCGCGCCGGCGGGGTGGGGGCGGGGCAGGGGCGGGACCTTGGGGAACAGGACGTTGTTGCCTGCGGTTAAAGGTGTCCTGGATTCGAGTCCCTTCTCTGACCCCTGACCTCCAAGTGACCCGACCCCCAGGGCCCCCAGCCGACATGTGGCCCCAGGAAAAGGCTTCCTCTCTTCCCAGGGCGTCTTCCCTTCCTCTCCTGGCCTCCGGCTTCCCCAGGCCTCAGTTTCCCAAAATGTAAAACGGGGCCATCCGGGGACGTGACGCAAGTGAAGCGCCGCGCTTTCTGAGCCAGCTCTTAGCGTTGGACCGAGAGGGAAGAGCCTCCTAGATTTAAACCGGCGTGGGGGCGCAGGGGCATGTCCTGGGCCCTGCCATTGGACCCCTGGCCTGGCCGGAATGGCCCTGACCGCCGGACACCGTACACAGGGCAGGCCCGCAGCCAGGCCAGAGGTGGACAGGATGGCGGGGGGCTTCCCCGCCCATTGGCAGTTACCTGGGTTTGAGAGTTTTTACAAGTGCGTCTATTCCTGCGTATTTAGAGAAAGTCTCCGGGAACAACCCCCTCCCCCTCCCACCAAGGGCATTCAGTGTATGTTGCCCACGGGCCGGCCGGTGTGTTTGGCCCCGTGCTTCAGGGCACACAAGGCTCTCGGTGTCGCTCAGCATCATCAGGCACACCTTCCCAAGGTTCTCCCATCCCAGGGCAGAGAGGAGCCATTCTGGAGCACGTTGTCCATCCTGCCAACCAAGCTAAGAGGCTCCTGTAAATGTGGCACCTCGGAGTCTCCACGGGCCCCATTCCCTGCAGGCCACCCATGTGCCTGGCAAGTTGTCTTCCCTCCATCTGAAGCTTCTCTCAGTTCCACATTTGCTGAACTGGGGGGTGCAGATACCAATGGATAATTTAGGACATGCCATGTTATACACCAGGATGAAAAGGAGGGTGCCATGCGGGTTGGAGTGGTTGGAGGTGGAGCAGGGAAAGCTGCTTTCCTTTTTGTGCCTTCCAAGTGGGAGGTCCTCATCTCTGTACTCTGGGAGGCTTTGCCTTTCTTAAAGTAAGCACTTAATGTGATTGCATGAATCTTCCACAAGTCACTCCCCATCTCTCGCTCAGGAAAAGGGGGTATATGTGTGACATCTCTTAGAGTGGTTGTGAACGGTGAACTGTATGAAGAGAGTTATTGGTATTACCTGTATCTTGGGGATATTGGGAGGAAAACACTAATAAGCCTCGATAAACAGGGTCTTCTGTTATCTCTCTGCTATCCAAATTAACAGCTTTTTGAACACATCACGTTTTCTTCTATATGCCACAGTTTTCTGCTTCTAACTGAATGAATGTTCCTATAGACCCATTTAGCAAACATCCGTTAAGGCTTCCTGTTCTGGAAGGTTAGAATTAGGATTCGGAAGCAGATGCCATCCAGTGTAACTGCTCCAATCTATAATTGAGGAGCCGAGACCTGGGGAGGTGGAAGGCTTCGCCTCTTAACCTGGGGTTGTGGACTTGCTTTTTAAAAATGAATGAATGACCACATTTCATTATAATTCGTTTCCTTTGTAATCCTCTATATTTTATGCATTTAAAAACATTATTGCTAGAAGGATTCATGGGCTTCATCTGATCACCAAAGGGGTCCAGGACACAAAAGCAGTTAAGAACCTTTGGCCTGAGGCCCTGTAGTTAGATTTGGGCTGAACTGGGATTTGAAACAAGGTGCTTGGACTCCTAGACTTTCCTCTCTCCATTCTACTAGATTTCATCATATACAGGTTTCTTTCATAATAAGATAAGGGTGAATTTGAGGAAAGTGAGGTTGGAGATCCTCTATCAGAAGGAAGCCCTTGCTGTTGGGTCCATTCTGACCAAAGAAGATGGTGTGGGGAGCAACAGAATTGTCAGAAGCAGCTAAATGCACTTCCACATTGTCGGGAGACAGGAAATCTAGAACAGAATTTTAGAAGTGAAATAAGTTTACCAACAATGGGAAAAAAATCTTAGAAATGGTAAAGCAGGAGCATTTTCTGTAAGGGGGGCCTCTGGCGGGGGCAAGAGTTGAGAAGGTATACTGAAGGAGAAAGCCACAGAACATAGAGCCTGTGTTGAAATGGAATGGGTGTTGGCTAGGTCCACCATTTTTAGAGTTGATGAAGTGTCCCAGCGTTTTGGTGAGCATTTGTAAAGGGAATAGATGGGTTCAAAGAAAATGTTAGCCAGAGACCACAATGTTACCAATGAGGAATGCTTTAACACACTTTCTATTGAAGGAGCCTGGTTTAGAAAAAGTTTGTAAGTATGGACTGATTTTGCTAAGTGGTAGCAGTAATTTGTAACTTTCTGTATTTACTTTGTAGTGGGAATAACCCTTTTATCTAGGAGTTTGCATTTCAGAAGAGATAAAAAGGTGAATTTAGATTTCAGGGACAAGAATCAGAGAGATTCAAGAGTGGAAGGGAACTTGGATGTCCGATTGTCCAACTTCTTCCTTTTGCAGAAAAGACCTAGAGCAGGGACTTACACAGGGTCACCTAGACTCTGAGGGGCAGAACCAGCTTTTGGGCATTGTCCCTCAGACTCCAAATAGAGGACCCTTCTCACCATACTGTACCGAAAGGTTCTCCAAGAACTCGGATCACCTCTCTGAAAAACAGTGTTGGACTGCTCTCTTTTTCCACACCAGCTGATTTATTTTAAACAAGTATTTTATTGATGACATTTGCTTTCATATTGTAATTCTTACTGGCTCCCCAATCCCAGCACCCATGTCCGATGGTCCACGTGAGCTTTCCCACCCTCTCTTCCATCTTTCCTCGCAGCTCTCTGCAGGTGGAAGGGATTCATGTGGACTTGGGCATTGGAGCCACATGTGATTCCCCTCCCTCCTGTGCAGATTTTTACTTGCTATATAGTGCACAATGACTGCATTTGTGCTTCTGTAGCTTATTCATGGAGGGTTAAAACACCCATCCCCAGGCCCTCAATTTGAGTAGATGGAACTTTAAGAGAGAATGAGTTCATTTTCATTTCCTTGATCAGCTTTTAGACTAACTAATTTTTTTTGTTTTTACAGAAATGGGTGTTATGCCTGAGATTGCTCAAGCTGTGGAGGAGATGGATTGGCTGTGAGTATATATTTAGCTTAAACAGTAGCTGTGAGTGGCAGTTCTGTCCTTGGCTCAAAGGCCTGTTAAAGACTTTATGATCCGCTTCACTATTATTTGTTGCCCAAGTGAAATGCAGCCTTTCCATGATTATTTAAACCACTTATCGTTTATTTCTTAAGGTTGTAAGACATTATATAACTTCAAATAATGCGTTTTTACAGATTGGTAGTTTAAATAGTCTTTGGGGCTACATTTTAATATGGCTTAAATTAATTTGGTTTAAATTAAGTCAAGTTACTCTCAGGATTAATTTTTTTATCTGTTTCACACTAAGGTTCTTTATAATGTGGTTCTTTCTAGCCTCCCAACTGATATCCAGGCTGAGTCCATCCCGTTGATTCTAGGAGGAGGTGACGTGCTTATGGTATGTTGAAAATGGTACACTTTTAAAATTATCTTTAGGTTTAAAAGTAAGATTTCTGCCAGAAACCCTCAGTGCTATGTGTCTGTGGTCACTCTCTTTTAGTCATCCATAGCCAATCTCCTGTAGGGTCCATGGCTGGCTTTACCCACCCTCCAAGTCCCCTGATGAGCAGCTTCCATTCTGCCTCTAGTCTAAGATGGGCTACAGACTCCCAGATCTCAGTTCTCAGCTCTCTGCTTAGCCATAGCTGCCATTCTCTTCTGAATCCCTGCTTTGTCAGCAACATTACATGAGCCTAAGAGTCCTTTGCAGTATTTTTTGGGCTCCCTTATTGTGGCATTGTCTGTCCCCACTTGAATCACCAGGAGTGGCCCACAGTCAGTCCAGGTTTGGCCAGTGTGGGGTGGTTCCCTTGGCAGACTCCTCCCCATCTCTTTGGTCTCATCCTTCGGCCCAGCTTTTTCCTCCACTGGTGCCTTTCTTGTCTTCTTCTGATCCTCTGACCCCCTCCTACCTGCCATGGCTGCCTAGTGAATCTGAGGGATCATTGTAGGGAGTGCCTGGAGGGTCTGCTTTTCATGACTCAGGGATCCTTTCTTCCCTAGTGTATGACTTCTTTAGGCCTTTTGAGGGCCCCTTCATTCTCCGTGAGAGAGGTAGAATTCTGAGACATGACCCCCACTCCTTATCTTCTACTGTGGGGTGGAGACCAGCTTGCCTGGGAGGTCCCTGCTGGCATTGTGTTGTACGGACAGAAATGCCTGCATGGAGCATTCTCTGCTGTCACTCCCGTGTGCCAGCTAGTTCTCCCTGTTGGCTTGACATCTCATTGTCAGTCCTTGGTCTGCTATTTTCATAACTGAGCGTTCTGGTTCACTGCCATGGCATAGCCTGTTTCTTAGGCCAGCTTGCTGGTCTACACCTTAAATGAGGAGTCCAGATTTCTGGTCCTGACTTTCCAGAGAATCTCAGACTTGGAAGGGACCTCAATGGTCAGTCATCCGTTTTTTCCTACTCATCTGCCAGATGGTCACCTGGCATATTGAGGACCTCCCCTGTGAGGGAGCTGGGTGCTTTCTGGGGCAGCTCTTCCACTTGGGAGTAACTCCTTACATCACACCTGAATCTGCCTCAGCAGCTTCTGTCCGTGACTGCTCAGTCTCTTCTCTGGGCCAAGCTGGACTAGAGTAATTTCTTGTCCGTGAAAGCCTTTCAAACACTTGGGGGCATCTGTCATGTCCTTCCTTTGGCTGAACAACTTTAGTTTCTTCAAGAACCCTTCTGTATATGGCTTGACTGGGCCTTCAGAGACCATCCCTGGGAAGAGCCAGGCCACTCACCTCTGAACTCCAGGAAGCACCCCTCCTCTTGTCCTCAGCTTCTCAAGTGATCACCTCCCACCCCTCCACCTCTGGCTTTGAGAACTGAGATCAGAGCCCCACCACCATGGCCTTTGGATAGGGCTTGGTGGGGCACTCAGTGCCCCTGTGACTTCCCAGACCCTAAATGGAGGCCCCTCTCTGACTCCTTTTGGGGATTAGGAGAAGCAGAAAGAAGAATGACTTCAAAGTGAAAGTAACCGGAAGTCCATACTAACTAGGTCTAATAGGAAATACGAGTGCCATAAATGTTAGTTTAATGATGGTCGTTAATTGCTGATCTGAACTATAAACAATTTATCTCCCTTGCAGGCTGCAGAAACAGGAAGTGGAAAGACTGGTGTAAGTAATAAAATGAACTGTTTATGCAATGTGATGGAATTGAATTCTGAAGGGATTGTCAGCAGCTCCCTCATTGGTGTATTGGAAGCATTTTAGTTCTTGGAGGAAATTAGTGTGAACTTTGTTTTCTTAACCAAGGGGGTGGTGGTGGTTTGTGGCCAGAAATTGCTCAGTTAGAATCCTTTGAAACTGAGCGCTGGGTGGGGTTTTAAAAGAATATGCCCAGTGTGTTTTGGGGTGAGGCATCTGGATCTTTTCTGTGAGGGGAATGTGCCTAATGTAAACATTCAATACTTATCCCCTTTGGCTTCTTGGGATTTGACACCAATAAAGTTTTGCAAGTAGAGATTGCCTCCTATCTGCCAATAAATATTAGCTGAGCACCTGCTGTGTGCCAGGCACTGTGCTGGGGATACAAAGAAAGGGAAAAGACGACCCGCACTCCACAGAAGCTCATAGTCTAGTGAGGGAGACAGCCAGCAGGTGATGAGTGGAGGCAGGACGGAGGACATAATGACCAGGGGGCAGGCACAAGAGTTAGGAGAGGCTGGGGAAGGCTTCCTGGAAAAGAGGGCATTCTAGTGGGGCCTTAAAGGAAGCCCAGGAGCTTAGTTGCACAGATGAAGAGGGAGAGGGTTCCAGGCATCAGGGACAGCCAGTGAAAAGGCACGGTCAGGAGGCAGATTATCTCATTCAAGAAACAGCCTGGAGGCCAGTGTTGTGGGATCACCGAGTATTGGGGGGTGGGCTGGGGTATAAAGAGAATGCAAAGCTGCAGGGGCAGGGCAGACATAGGTGAGGAAGGGCTTTTTGGATTTGCTTCTGCAGGCAGTAGGGAGCCACTGGAGATTTTTGAGGAGAGGGGTGACACAGACCTGCATTTTAGGAAAATCACCTTAGAGATTGAATGGAGGATGAATTAGATTGGGAAGAGACCTGAGGCAGGCAGACCCCCCCCAGTAACTACTGCCATAGTCCAGGTGTGAGATGATGAGGGCCCATACCAGGGTGGGGGCAGGGTCAGAGAAGAGAAGGGGGTGCATTCAGGAGATGTTGTAAAGGTAGAATCTACAAACCTTGACAACAATTTGGATCTAGGGAGCGAGAGAGAGTGAGGAGCCCAGGATGACCCCTAGGTTGGGGGCCTGAGGGACTGGAAGGATGAGGGTGTCCTCCACAATAATAATAGGAAAGGAGGAGGCAGGAGGATTATGGGGAAGGGTTATGAGTTCAGGTTTGGATAAATTGAGTTTCAGATGTCTACTGGATGTCCAGTTGGAGATGTCTCAAAGGCACTTGGAGATCAGCCTACAGCTTAGGGCAAGAGCAGGCAAATTTGATCATCGGCAGCATAGAGATGGTAATTTAATCCATGGCAGCTGATGAGATCACCAAGTGATGCAGTCTAGAGGGAGAAGAGCAGAAGGCCTAGGACAGAGGCCTGGGGACACATCTGCTTAGAAGTCATGATCTGGAGGAGAGCAGTCTGAGAGGGAGGAGGAGAACCAGGAGATAAAAGTGTCCTAAAAACCTAGAGAAAAGAGAGTGTGAAAGAGGAGAGAGTGATCAACAGTGTCAGAAACTGCGGAGAGGCCAAGGAAGACGAGGCCTGAGAAAAGGCCACTGGATGTGGCAACTAAGAGATTATTGGTCACTTTGGAGAGAGCAGTGTTGTTACAACAAGGAGGTCAAAAGCCAGATTGTAAGAGGGTAAGAGGAGAGAAAGTGGAGGCCCCTAGTGTAGACAGCCTTTTCAAAGAGTTTAGCCATAAAAGAGGAGAAAGATACAGGATGATAGTGGGGTTAGATGGACAAATTGAGGATTTTTTTAACTGGGGGAGATAGGGGCATCTTTATAGGGAGGAGGGAATAAGCCCAGAGTCAGGGAGAGAGTGAAGGTAAATGAGAGAGTGAGTAGGGATGAGAGAGGTGGCAAACAGGATCGCTTGAGCAGGTAGAAGGGCAGCTTTGGTCAGGGGTTAGGCCGCCTCTTCACATGAGATAGAGGTGAAGGAGGAGATGAGGAAGAGGGGAGAGGAAGGAGCTCGTGATTAGACTCTGTTTTTTCTGTAAATGTGAGACAAGGTTCTCCACTGAGAGAGTGAGGGAGGGGGACCCATGGGAGGTTTGAGGAGGGATGGTCAAGTTTTATAGAGCTGCTGTGGAGGGTGGGAGAGGGAGTTGGTAAGGGAGGTATATACAGCAGGACTACCTAGCGCAGGGAGGGCCCAGCTGAGGTTATGTAACATCAATTTGTAGTGAACCCAACGGTTGGGTGACTGTCTCTACCTTTGTTCAGCAGCATATGTGTAGGAGTGAAGGTGACAGGTGATGGTAGTGATCCCATCTCAAGGCTAAAGCTTGGCCAGAACCCATGGGTAGACAAGACAGTGTAGGGTTTGCTAAGGGGTCAAAAGGAGGAGAGTGTGGCCAGAGCTGGGAAGATGGCCCAGGTGAGAACTGTTCCAATAGTGTATGGAAAGTAGGATTGTTAAGGGAAGGCAGAGGGAGAGGTTATGGTCAAGAAAGAGTTTTAGCGTGTGTGAGCATGGGTGATGCCTTTGTGGGTGATGGCCAGATGGAGGACATGACCATCTTTATGTGTGGCAGAGGGGACAGGAGGAGTAATTAAGGACAGACTTGTAGGCTGTGGGTCCATTGTTTTCCCATTCATCTCCTAGGCTTGGCTTCTGTCCCTCGAAGGCTGTCATCTCTTTCCTCCAGCCTTCATTCAGTTTTAGTTTGGTCACATGGTGTTAGTTGGCCAGTTGAGCAAACACTTATTAGGTCTTTTGACAACGTCCCCTTTGTACACCCTCTGTTGGTTTGCACGTTTACAGCCTTTGTGTGGCTGAGTCTTGGTAAGCGGAATCTCTTCCTTCTCCAGGCCTTCAGTATCCCGGTCATCCAGATAGTTTATGAGACCCTGAAAGACCAGCAGGAGGGCAAGAAGGGGAAGACCACCGTGAAAACTGGGGCTGCAGGTAATCTTAAGATGTGAATGTTTTGTCTTCTCAGTAAGTGAACTCAGGGCGTTTATGATCATTTGAGGGACTTTGGGGTGTGTTTTTAAAATATGTTACTGGTGTGTTTGTTCATTGAGTATGCAGCAGATTGGTTAAAGTTTAAGAAGAGATCAACATTACATTGTGAGGTGGAGAACCAAACTTGTGGTCTTGACTGAATTTAATTGGACTGATGTTTTTGCAACATCTGGTGTATGTGAGACATTGTGGATGCTAAGGCATCGTGCAGGGGGCTGGGAGCATTCTGCTCAGGGGATCCCTCAGCATAGAATATTTAAAATCTAAAGAGTACATATAATTTTTCTAATATTTCAGTGAGGGTGTGTATGGCATGTCTGGGTTTTTCTGATTCACTATCTCATGCGTTCCTTTTAGTCATACTGAATGGAGGGAAGTAAAAGCCAAAAAAACCTCTTCTGGTTCTGGCTTGGGTACCATCTGACCGAGAGACCTTGGGCAAGTCAGTGTATGTCTCCAGGCTCCAAATGTCCTTGTTTGTTACAGGAGAGAGTTACAGTAGGTGATCTCTCAAGGTCTCTTTTCAACTCAGCCTTTTATGGTTTTTAAGATACAATTTAGGGTCATGCCATATCTCAAATATTCACTTGCATAATATAACCTAGTATTATAACAAACAGAAAAGACATATGAAGAGATATTATATATCAGTACATCCTAATTCTGAATTGTTTAAAGCATTGTAATGATGCCACAGCTACGAGTTTCTAATGGCATTGGACCCTCTGACATGTGACTTGTCCTAATATCTGGATGTTTCATGAGCTTGGGCTGCTGAATGACATGGACACATTGGAGAAGGGCCAGAGGAAGTGATGGGGCTCCAAGTGCAGGGAGCTGCTATTGGGTAGGGTGGGAGGGTTGAGAGGGGATTTTTTTCCAGTATGTGAAGGACTCTTCTGGGGGAAGAGTGGAGAGACTTGCTTTGTTGCTTTTAGAAATCACACCAGTGTCCAGGAAGGAGAAGTTGTAGGGGCTAATTTCGGCTCAACATAAAACAGAATTTTCCAGTACCTAGAGATGTGCCATAGTAAAATAGGTTGTCTTTAAAAAAACACTTTTTTTTTTTTCAGTTAACAGCATTCACTTTTCTCTCCCTCTCACTTCCATCCCTCTACTGGAAAAATAATAATAACCGCTTTGTTGCTTTGTAAAGCAGCAAATGCCTCATCTCCTAAAAGTATTTACAAGGAGGGTGCCAGGTGTGTCTGGCATCAGGCTGGGGTGGGGGGCACTCCTTGTAATTTTAAACAATTTCTCACCTTCATTTCTTAGTATGGCCTTTTCTTTCCTTCTCCAGACAAAAAAGGCAATTAGCCAAACTGGTGCCATCTAGGCAGGGTTCTTTGTTGTCATCCCCGCCCCCCCCCCACCCTGGTTCCCCCCTCCTCAGTTTTGATGCCGGCTGGCCAGGCCCAGGCATCCTGGCCTATCCTGCCATCTCCCCATCTACCTCCAGCACTGATACTTCCCTAGTTTGAAACAAAGAAGGGAAGGAGGCTCATTTTCAGATCTTTTCTTTCAGGCCTGTCTTGGTCATTATGATTACATAGCGTGTCCTTTTGTTGGTGGTGGTCTTTCTGTTTGTGGTTGTAGTCACCATCTTTACTAGGTCTGTCTTCACATTCTCTCACTCAGAGAAGTCTTCCTGTGCTTCTTTCTGTGTTTATCACATTTGTCATTTCTTAGAGCGTGGGAACATTCCAATTGCCTTTATGCATCATTCACCATTAGAGAGACATCGACTGTTTCCGGTTTGTATCCTTCTACAGAAAGTGCTGCTTATAAATATTTTGGTGTATATGAGGCTTCTCAGCTCTTTGGGGCATATGCGTGGCAGGGGGATCTCTGGGCCTAAGGGGAGTCACTTGAAAATTTTTTTTTCAACCTTCATTTTCCAACATTTCCCTCCTCCCTCTCCATCCAGATGCCATCCCTTATAGCAAAGAAAAAAAAGTTTAGCCAAACTAACAAAACCTCCATCAAGTGTGACAGTCCCCACACTGAAGAAGAGACAGCGGTGTAGACATCTTCCTGCTTCTCCTTTAGGGCCAAGCTTGGGCGTTAGTTTTGGGTTTTGGGTTTTCTGGTTTGCATTTATGTCGCTGTTGTCATTGTGAGTGTTTTCTTGTTTCTAATCACTTTGCATCATTTGTGTCTTCCTGCATTCTTCACATCTGTCATTTTGTATGGTGCGGTAATGTCCTAGCACAGTCACATGACACAATTTATTTAGCTCCTGCTGATGGGCGTCTGTCACAAAAAAGCACTGCTAGAAAGATGTTGTGGTGTGCAGGGCTTTCTTTGTGTTTGTGACCCCCCCTGTGGTTATGCACTCTGGATCAGAAGGGAGGGGTGCTTGAGTCACTTAGCTGACATCATTTCTAGCTGCTTTTTTGGAACGTTTGGGCCAGTTCCCGGCACCGTGGCTCTGGGTATGTTCAGGGGCCGCACTCTGCACAGCCAACCCTTCCCACATTGACTGTGCCTGTTGTCTGTCGTCTTTGCCAGTTCCATGGGTCTGGGGAGAATCTTGCTTTGATTTGTATTTCCTCTGATTGGTGATTGGGAGCACTCTGTTGTGTGGTTGTTCGTAGTTGGCATTTCATCTTTTAAAGCTGTTTGTTCATGAGCCTTTGGCCTCCCGTCTGCCAGGGAACAAACCTGGGCCATAAATATTGTCTGATACTTCTTTATGTGTTTTGGGCATCAGAGCCTCCTCAGACATCGCACACACAAAGGTTTGATCAGGCTGATCCCTGACGGGGTAGCTTCCATGCTTTTCCTTGTCACATTCATTTAGTTTCTGCAATGGCTTTTTACTTCTATGTACTCAGAGTATCAGTTGTAATCATCTCTCTGCCTTGTATAGTTAATAACTCAGGCCCTCCATTCTAGTATTCATACATTAAAACATTAAGAAAGGAAGCTTCTTTTGCATTAGGAAGTGCTTGTTTCCCTTGTATGGTTAGGCTGTGCTCTGGGAATGAGCCATCTGAGGGGCTTTCTGTATAATAGGCTTGGAAGAAGGGATGTTGGTGATTACCTGACCTAGGCACACTGTTCTCAGAGGGGAGGTGACCTGTTCTGAGCTGCGTCCATGGGGAAGGAAAGCCGTTTGCATTCGTTTTGTGGCCATGACGTATTAGGATTCTGGGGGAGGCCAGGGCCTGTTGTAGTCACACACTGAGGGGCAGAGGGGGGAGGCAGCTCTGCTCCTGGCCCTGTTCCTGACACCTCCAAGCCTGTCCATCTCTGTTTCCCCTTTAACAAAAGAGGAGGTGCTTAGATCTGCCTCCCCACTCCCCTGGGGTATTGGAGGCAGAGAACAGGCTCAGCTAATTCAGTTTGTAGGACTTTAGGCGTCATAGAAACATCTGTTACCTCTTGTTCTACATCAAATGTGGTGTTTGATTTTCTCCTCTCTAGTGCTCAACAAATGGCAGATGAACCCATATGACAGAGGATCGGCTTTTGGTGAGTGGCTCTCACGGCCCCTTTTGGCCCCATTTGCGCTTTCACACTTGGTAATGCCGTGTTCTGTGCCATGCTCTGTGCGGTGACTGTTTGCTAAGGTGACTCAAGGGGCTGAATGACATTTAAGAAGAAATTTGAGGCAGAATTATTCCAAGGTTTTTCTTTTTTAATGTTTCCTACTTGAGCCACACCTTTGGTACGTTAGGTCTCTGTTTGCAAAAGCAGGCGAGTTGGTTGCTTCCAGGTCAATGCTAGCTCGCTAAATGTTCCACCAAAGAACACAGTGAGAATTCACTCACTCAGCAAATATTTGAGGGAGTCCTTTGTGCAAGGAGCTTGTTAGGTCTAGCTTTGTTATGAAGGTTTCCTCCGGCACAGCCTTAGATGGGCAAATGCTGATTGTGTTTGTGTTCACTCAAACTGCCCCCTTCTCTCCCCACTTGTCTCCCGACTCCCTCGGTGGTGGAGAGATTGGGCATTGTCCTCCAGTCTCTATACCCCCAAGCACAGAAGGATAGAGTGCTTTGTGTCTATGCAGCACTGTGCCAAGGGCTCTCTTGTACACGGGAGCTCTGTTCTTAAAGGTGCCTTAAAACAGCAAATAGTTATTAAATGCCTGTGGTGTTCAGAGATAAAAAGTTTGGTCATTAATCAGTAAATATTTACTTATAATAAGTACAAATCAGTCCAAGTGTGACAGTCTCCACCCTGAAGAAGGGACAGTAGTATAGACATCTTCACGCTTCTCCTTTAGGGCCAAGCTTGGGCATTAGACTTATACAGCGTTTGATTTTGGGTTTTGTTGTTTGCATTTACGTGCAAACACAAATTACAAATAAGAGAAAGAAGGACTATCCCTGGTTTCAGTGGGCTTACAATCGAATGGAGAAAGACAGTGTACACAGAGGTGAAAGGGGGATGCCAGAGGGTCTCGAGGGTGGGAGGCGAGATGATTATGGAGTGAGACCGAGCAGCTGAGCTAATGGGAAATGGAGCTGAACCCTCGCTAGAGGGAGGCCCTTGTCCTCAGGTCGCTTACGCTTTAGTAGTGAGGATGGCTGTAGTGGAGCCCCAACACAGTAGGCCTCAGTGCATTCTGGTCTTTTTGGGTTCAGAGCCATTAGAGGTACGGTCCCAATCAGGTGACCAGCTGATTGGCTTCCATGGTCTTCCTTATGCCCTGGGGCAGGCGGATGGGAGCTCTTCCATAAGGCCTTCCTCTCCTCTCCACAGCCCCTCCGGTGCCCCCATCTCTGCCTGCTTCCATGCTTCGGTTACTTTGTGTCGGTGGATGCCTCCCCACAGACCAGTCTTGACATATTTTTATTTCCTCCCTCCCCAACAGCAATCGGGTCAGACGGTCTTTGTTGCCAGAGCCGAGAAGCGAAGGAATGGCATGGGTGTCGGTCGACGAAAGGAGTGATGAAAGGTAACCGTGCCCTCCAGCCATGCTTCCTGGGCCCTGGCAAGGGATCGGTGACAGCGTAGACCAGGAGAGATGGGCTCTCTCATCATGCATTGCCTAAGCACCGACTGAATGCCAGGCATAGTGCCTGGAGACAGACAGAAATGGGACAAAAAAGGCTGGGGGACAATTGGTACCCCAAGAAGTGAATACAGAGCAGTTAGGGCAAGGGAAGGTCTTGGAGGAGCCTTTAAGTAAAGAAAGAGGTGGGAGGACAAAGGGAGAGCATCTGATCCCCGTTATGGGGGCAGCCTGTGCGAGCCTTTCGCCTCTACGTTTGCCCCTCCCAACATCAGAACTCTAAAGTAACGTATGGGTTAGGATTAGCCATTTCTGTGGTTGGATGATACCTGAATGATCTTTTCTGAAATCTTTGTCTTTATAGGAAAACACTACTACGAAGTATCCTGTCACGATCAAGGCTTGTGCAGAGTTGGCTGGTCTACTTCCCAGGCATCCCTAGATTTGGGTGTGTTGGCCCCACAGGTCATGGCTTCCTAGCCACCATGGGTGGGATGCTTTTTTTTTTTTTTTTTTTTCAGAAATAGTTTTCAGGGCAGCAGTTGTAATGATTCCAGACTTTAGCTTCCTGGCATATTGAAAGAACTGTGATTTCCCTTTGACTGGCCATGTATAAGACTCTGACCTGTTAGGTTTTCATGGGGCTACACAGAAATGCTTTTTCCTGGTTTTTTACTTCTGTGACCTCACCACAGCTTTTGTGTGTTTTAGCAGTTTTACACATTAATTTTGAAGAAGCTGGAGCTTTGAGGAAGTTCATGGAGGCTGGAGAGGTGCTAGAAGCAGGGACTTGGCAGATTGACAACATCAACTTGAATTGTGACTTAAAAATATGTGTTTGATCCCAGGTCTTCACCTACCATGAGATGAGCTGATGTGAAGGGTATTTGTGTTAGATAGGACTGCGATTCAAAGGCCTGGGTTTGAATCTTGGCTCCTCCCCTTTCTTCCTCTACAGCCTGGGCCAGTCCTCTTGGCTCTCTTTATCTGTAGAAACCAAGGGGTTGAACTAGACAACTCCAGAGTGTCCCTTCTGGCTATAAAGTCATTGTGCTATGATTATTAAGGCAGACAAAGCTCAAAGAACCACAGACTCTAGACTTGAGCTAGGAATGGCCCCTACAGCATTTCTAGAAAATGGTTGTTCAACTTCTGACCAGAGATGTACAGTGATGAGGAAATCATTACCTTCAGAATCTTTGAGCAGTCATTAATAGCATAGCATTTTTTATTTAGAAAGAAGGTTGTTTCCTTGATTGGTTTCCTGTTTTAGGAGGGCACAGAGAAGATTGAGGGCTGGCCATGATGGGCAGTGTCAGTTCGGATGCTAGAGAAGAAAGAGTGTTGACAAGTGAAAGCGATTAAGTTTGGGAGCGTTAATGTGTGAATATAGAGTAGTAACGTAACTACAGAGCTGGTGAAAGTCTTGACATTTTATCGTTTTATAAGAAGAGTTTTTTCACATAGGTACCGACAAGTTTGGCTTTGGCTTTGGTGGAACTGGGAAAAAATCCCATAACAAACAGTTTGACAATTATGGAGAGGTAAGCTGTTACTTGTTGAAACGTCTCATTCTTATGCAGCTGTTGGTCCCTCAAAAAAGTAACATATGAATAGTAGTATTAAGGAAGAAATTTCTTTTAACATCCTTGACACATTTGGTTTTAGGTTAAGAAACACTGCAAAATTTCAAAAAAAAATTATGTAGTGGCATTAGTTATACTTTGGTCTTTAAAATTTTGCCATTTATTAATCATATGAAAACATGTTAACTTCCTGTCAAATATTGTTCTGATTTTTCCTTGATTTTAATATTTCAAATATTAGAGTCTCATTTTTAATTTTAGGCCAATCTAATAGTGTTATTTTTTGTTTTGCTAGTCCCCTTCAAAACCTAATACTCTTAATTTGTAGTACTAAATTTATACAGTACACATTAAAAAGATTCATATTAAAAATTGCAAAGGAGTTTTTGGAGACGACGTCCCTGAAGTTTATTTTGATGGTAAACTATTAATAACCCATTTATGCTTTTTCATTTTTGCCTTTTTAGGAATTCACTATGCACGATACAATTGGATGTTATCTGGATATTGACAAAGGACAGGTCAAGTTCTCAAAAAACGGTGAGTTCCTTGGGAGTTTTCTGGAGAGGGAGATTTCAGAGTATTCATTTCCACTAAATTTGGCTCTCTTCTCTGCCCTCTCCCCATTTTTCTTTAAAGGAAAGGACCTTGGTCTAGCTTTTGAAATACCAGCCCACCTGAAGAACCAAGCATTTTTTGCTTCGTGTGTCTTAAAGGTAAACATTTAATTACAAAATTGTACTCTGATCATAATCAGCTCTTGAGTCTTGTGCTGTTTGCCCAGTTCTGACTTTTTCCTCTCCTTCTCTTAGAATGCTGAACTAAAATTTAACTTCGGTGAAGAAGAATTTAAATTTCCCCCCAAAGACGGATTTGTTGGGCTCTGCAAGGCTTCTGATGGCCATGTTGTGAAATCTCAGCACACAGGTATTGTGCTGGGGTCTTTGTGATGGGAGGCCAGAGAGCTATGAACAGCTGTCCTGGGGAACTGGTGGGTGAGACTGTGATACCCAGACTCTGAGTTTCTTGGGAACAGTGTGATAAATAGGCAGGTCATTGCTGGCTGGTAGTAGATTCTTGTATCTGTCTTAGATTGGTAACAGAGTGGGAACCTGGCGGTTCTTTTGGCTGGCGGGGGCTGGGCAGGCACAACAGCACCTCTCCATCTTCCCCTCACACACAGAGGGCTCCAGTGGTGTTGGCCCCAGACCTCTGCAAAAACTCTTCCCTGGCCCCTCCTGGGACCTTCCCCCAACCCCATCCCCCAGCAGTTCATCGCCAGTGCTCTGGATGACTCAGCCCTTGTTCAGGGCACAGGCCATGCTGAGGGACCTGACCATTGCCATTTGACATTTTCCACCTGGAAGTGGAGGGGCTTCATTTATGTATTTATTTTTAAATTGTGGGGCTCCCTTCTATTGTATTAGGAAGGGTCACTGTGAAACAACATTAATGAGGTCAGCATTCACATGGGGCAAGGTTAGCTCATCTTCGTAAAGGCCTTTAGGAATTCATTCATTCCCAGCTGGGAAGCTTTTGGGCCCAGGTCTTGTACTAACAGGGAATGCACTGGGTAAATGATGCCTCCCAGACATACTGGACAAGTGCCAAGCCTTTGAAGTGAGCCAACATGGAGCTGGGCTGGGGGCGCCGTCCTGGCCTGCCCTCCCCATCAGGACCATCAGTTGTTTCTTCTTCTCACAGGAAGTGCCCAGGTGGCGCAGACCAAGTTTCTTCCCAATGCTCCCAAGGCCCTCATTGTGGAGCCATCCCGGGAGTTGGCAGAGCAGACTTTGAATAATGTCAAGCAGTTTAAAAAATATGTGGATAACCCAAAGCTGAGGTAAATAGCCTCCCCGGCAGTCTTCCTAAGCACATGTCCTTTAGGGGCTCTTCATTGTGGCTGGGGGTCAGATCTGGGGGAGCACCGAGGGACATGCTGGTGGCTGGGGGTTAGATCTGGGGTAGCACAGAGGGATGTTCTGGTGGTTTGGGAGCCTCCTGAGGGTTGGAGTGACTCAGGTGGTCATCAGGCTCAGCTAACAGGCCCAGAACCAAAGTGTAGGCTTTTTTTTTCTGCCAAGAGGCATTTTCAAGTGTAAAACTGTTTAAGTTTTTCAGAATATGGGCACTGACAAGGTTTGGTGCTAATTTACTGGCAGAGTTCACATCCCTTCAAGAGGCCGAGTGTGGCCTGCTTGCTCCCAGATTACCTCTGCTCCCCAGCCTTTCTTCCTTTGGCCTCTGGCAGCGTCAAGTTGGAGGGTTAGGGCATCTGGTTTTTGTGCAAGGGAAGCTTCTGTCCTGCCCAGTAGAAAGGAGTCCCTAGCTTTGGCAGCCTCTAGAGCATGGATGAGGCCCTTTGACTGAATTCAAACTTCACAAGACAAAGCCCCTTAACTAAAGGATTTGTTCTGCGTAACTTGAACTTAGTCAAAAGGCCACACCCAAGGACCTAGAAGGCCACATGGGGCCTTGAGGCCCTAGGTTCTCTACCCCTGGTCTAGGGCAAATTACTGCCCCATTACTTCCTTGGCATGAGAGCCTCTGCTGCAGCTTCTTGGGCTGAGTGGTGGGCTGTGACTCTCTGCTCCTTCATGGGGACAGATGAGGCACCGGTTTGGTGAATGTTCTATGTAGATTTGTGCATCAAAAGATAAGAACACGCTTTAGACCCACAAAATGTCGTGTGTGTGCAAGCAATTATGGAAAGTCAGGGTGCTGGGTTTACTTTTGGTGGGATAGGGAGGGATGGGGGATGTCTTTCTATGACATGCAGGACTGTCCTAGCCAGCTCAGACCCTGGACATGGAGAGCTGGAGCTCTGGGATGGCGATGGGGAAAGTGCCCTAGTCCTTCCTAATTCTACTGGTTATCACCGGTTATCTTTCCCAGGAGCAGGGCAGACTTGGGGGCCTCCTGCCTTCTGAAGGCTCTTCCACCTCTCAACCTCCTGGGACAGGAAACAGTAGGAAAGAGTGTCAGGGGGTTGTCAGAAGGGCCTGGGAAAACTTTGACTGGTTCCTGATGTGGAGGGAGCCTTGTGGTCCACCTTGTAGCTATGTCCTAATAAAGGGAACACCACCTATATAGTATCCCCACCACCCAAAACAGTATTTAAGTGCCTATGAGGTGCAGACAAATGCTAGGTGAGGCCATCCCAGACTGGGGTGTGGGACATCAGGGAAGGCTTCCTGGAGGAAGTGGGGTTTGGGTAGAAAACTCTGGGGCAGGAGCGGGGGAAGGGAAGTCCAGGATGCTGTGGACCCCTCTGGGTCCTTGGAAGAGAAGACTGTGTGTGTGTCCTGTACCCCCTGACTTGTAGTTTGCTCTGCGCCAGCCGAGGATGTGCTTGATTTTTAGGGACACAGTGGGCCTTGATAAAGGGCCCCAACTGGGCCTGTGTCTTGTTCTCCAGTACCTCCAGTGTGATCTTTGCTTTCTTCTTTCTCTTAGAGAGCTTCTGATAATTGGTGGTGTGGCAGCCCGGGATCAGCTCTCTGTCCTGGAGCAGGGGGTGAGTTCTCTGGCCAGGGGGCCCAGTGGCTAAGTCCACCTGCAAGTCTTCCTCCATCTGCTCTCTTCTCTTCACGTCAGCAGCAACCCTCCCCCCAACCTTGCTGCCCTGCCCATACTGGCCTCCTCCTCCTCGCCTTCTGTGGGAGGGTCTGCCTGCCTTGAGGCGCTCCGTTCTAATGGAGGACAAACATTTATTCATGTCTAATGGGGCAGACAACATACAAAGCACCATGTGTGATGAGACAGATGAGGAGGTGGGAGGGCCCGGTGTATCTGTCATGGGTGCGTCCTCCCCGAGCTCTCTGTGGTCCATGGGCCACAGGGGGGCCGCAGGGAGGCTGCCGGACTGCAGGGGGGTGGGGGTGGGGGGACGCAGCATGGGGGTGCCAGGAGGCAGCGGGGCTCTGCAGCAAAGTGTCATCCTAGACTTGATTTGGACAGGAGCTCTTGGAGAAAAGCTTTGCTTTCCCTCAGTCACTGTCAAATGCTTCCACTGGCAGTGAGGATAATGGTGTGTTTGTGTAGCGCTTTCAGGTGCGCACAGGGCTTTCCAGCACTTGTTTCAGCTGATCCCACAGCAGCCCTCGGAGGAGGGTCTCTTATCATCCCTGTTTTACAGATGAGGAAACTGAGGCAAGCAGAGGTGAAGGGCCTTGGCCAAGGTCACACGGCCAGTAAATGGCTGAGGCAGGATTGGAACCTGGGGCTACCTGAGTGTGGCTCCAGCCCCAGGTCCTCTGGCAGCTGCTGTGCAGACGCTGAAAGGCTGTGTATGGAAGAGGGGACAGGTGGGAGGGAGGAGGAGTTTGCTTACTCATTTGGTAATTTGACTGAGTGTCTGCACCTGTGGATGCCGTGTTGGAACGATACGCTCTTCCATCGTGTTTCCTCAGGGTTAATCAGCTGCCTGTGTTCAGTCTGTAGAGCCATAGGTCAAGAGCCAGGAGAGAGACCCCAGATGTCACCCATTTTACAGATTAGGAAACTGAGGCCTCAGGCGGGAAGGGCTTGTGCACAGTTCAGGCTGGATTGGCGCGTAGCCGTTGAGCCCCACGTCCTCAGTGTGTTCCTGTTTATGGAGGACATGCACAGGGCCGGGCAGAGCCCTGTTGATGTTGGGGGCTCAGGGCGCAGGTGCTCTCTGGGCCCCTTTATGCACAACTGCAGTGGGTTGGCAGCAGCAGCCCTCAGCTGCCCTGAGCGCCAGCATTAATGAAGCCAGGGCATCAGCCCCATAGCCTCAGTCTTCCTGCAGATGTCCAGCAGGCCTGGAGGACCAGAGCTGCCACTCAGTCGTGGGAGTGGCTGACAAATGCATGAGGACAGATCAAACTCTGATTTTCAGAGGCCTTGACTGCATCAGAACTTAAGAATCTGGGAAGGCCCTCGTTTGGGTGCTCTCTCTGCTGCCTCAGATTACAGCCTCTCCGGGTTTTGGACCTCTGGCGTTGCTGACGCCGACTGCTCTGTGGCCATAGCCTGGTGCTGGGCCTGACCAGGCTGCTCCCAGGACAGCTGCACCCTTAGCCCTTGTAGCTAGGTGGTACCCACTAGGGTTGGAGAGCCTGGTGTCCTGTCTGCAGAGCTTCAGGAGGAGATAACAGGATCCTGCATCTTTAGCTGCCTTGGTCTGGCTCTATCATTTCCTAGTCATGTGACATTGAGCATAGTCATTCCACCTCAGTGAATCTCATCTAGTTTTCTCATCTAGGTATCCTCATCAGTATTCTTCTCATCAGTGGGTATTCAGGTTATGGTGTCATTCGTCTGGTTTTTGCTGAAAATTCATTTTAATAGAAATGTAGGGAAGAAAAATCAGCTGCAAGTACAGCTTTTCCTTCCAGGCCTCACGACAGTGATCTCCTTAGCACTCTGGGCTGTGGCTCAGGTTATTAAGGACTCACTGGTTTGCTATCACTTCTCTTACTGTCCGTCCCTTGCTTTGTGCCTGACTGTGACCTTGTGGGCATTCTTCACTGTTTGTACTGACTCTGCTTCTCCCCTCATGACCTTGAGGTGGATATTGTGGTTGGCACTCCAGGAAGACTGGATGACTTGGTGTCCACTGGGAAACTCAACTTATCCCAGATTCGATTCTTGGTCCTGGATGAAGCCGTGAGTAGGAGCCCACCTGGGTTCTTGGATGGGGTTGGGGGCCAGGGACGCATTTGGGAAAACCAACTTCTAGTCTTTGGTTTGGGGCAGGGGGGAGATGGTTTTAGTGGTGGGGAGTCTAAGATCTAATTCATGACTTAGATCTCATAAGAGAGTCTGCTTCTTTTGAAAATAAAAGGAATAATTAAAATTTGGTTTAATCCAAAGACCTGAGTGCTTCCTGAGTCGCCCCAGTGTGGTGCTGGAAGCTGTGGGATCACAGACTGTGGGCAGTAGTTCCTCTCCCACTTGGCTCAGGAGGTCAGTGCTGGGCCCAGATGATGTGGCCTACTTCTGGAAAGTGTTGCTGTTTCTTTTCCCTGCAGGATGGGCTTCTTTCCCAGGGCTATTCTGACTTCATCAATAGGATTCACAATCAGATTCCTCAGATTACTTCTGATGGAAAAAGACTTCAGGTACAAAGCATATCTAATGCCTTTTTCATCCTGTTGAACTCATACTCTCTCTTCTGGAGCAGGGGGCTGGCCCTTGGGGGCTGTTTTCTGTCTTTTCTTAGCTGCCCAGCTCCAATGGCCTGTGAGCCCTGCCCAGCACAAAGGCCACCAGGATGGGGAAGCAGCCTTCAGAGTTCTATGGCCCTGGGAGCTAGGAATAAGAACAGTAATTCTAAAAAGCTCTAGCACAGAGGTTCCCAAACTTACTTGGCTTACTGCCCCCTTTTAAAAAAAAATTACCCAGCACGCCCCCTAGAAATCTACTTTCTTTAATCCTTTAATATTTTTTTTTTGAAATTTGCCTCATTTCAAAAAATATATAAAATATTTTTTAAAAAAATGACATTTTAAATTTAGTAATATATTGTAAAGTGGTGGGTTTTTTCCTGCATTAAAATTTTAATGATGCAACATTGCATCATGTAACTGTATAGTATCATGTTGTAAAACAGTCATTACACACACATATTCCTGTTGATGCATGCTGGACTTCCCAACAATTTGTGACACTCGCCTGCCAACACTTGCTTGTTAAGACCTGTCAGCAGACTTACCACTTACCAGTTATAGATTGTATTTATTTATTTATTTGGAAAATAATGTAATCATTTTGACTTTAACCCTCTTAGACAACAGATGAAACATGTATGAATGGTTTTTCAAAATGTTCTTCCCTTTTTTCCTTACACTTCCAGAATCCCCTTATTTTTATTCAGTGCCCCCCAATTGTACCCCAGGCAACTATCACCCCTCCCCATAATTCCAGAGGATGGTGTCGCCCACTTGGGAACCTCATTCAACCCCACCCCCCGTGCTCCGTAGTGCTGTCCTGAGGGACTCTCCACTAATTTTAGGGGGGCTCCCAGAGGTACATCTCTTGAGTTTATCACAGCGTTTCTTTTGGTGCTGGTGACGTGGTTACAGACTCTGGCCTTTGAAGGGCAGGGGCCTCTGAGGCATTTATAAATGGCCTGGGGTTTGGGGTGTCAGGGCTGTTCATAGGTGGGACTATGGCCCTGTCTTTTTTGCTTTCAGGTCATTGTCTGCTCAGCCACTCTCCACTCTTTTGATGTCAAGAAGCTTTCGGAAAAGATCATGCATTTCCCTACCTGGGTTGATTTGAAAGGAGAGGATTCAGTCCCCGAAACCGTGCACCACGTTGTTGTTCCTGTGAATCCCAAAACGGACAGACTGTGGGAGAGGCTGGGCAAAAACCACATCCGAGTATGTGGCCCTGCCTTTGGGGGTGGGCAGCTCTCTCTGCGGCCTTGGGCAGCCTTTTGTCCTTCATTATCTGTCAGGTGGGGTCAGATGGGCCACACCCTGCGCTCACTTGCCCAACAGGGCAAGTTCCTGCTCAGTAATTAGCGGGTCAGGTTCCTTCTAGGCTCAGTCTTTAGTTAACCTGGTGATTTCATTCTCCTTACCCCAAAAATGTGTGAGGGAAGGGGAGGGGCAGTTGCTGGAGAGCTTGTGTTTCTTTTAAAATGACAGACTTGGCTCTGCCAGTACTTAGGTATGAGGATTGTAGAGTTGAGCCCCAAATTCCATAGGTTAGTGCCTCACACACAGTGGGTGCTTAATAAGTGCTCATGAATAGAATGACTGCTAGAGGAGCCAGCTGGATAGATGGATGACCGGCTTGCGGGGATGCAGAGACCAGGGGAAATGGTCCCTCCCCTCAGGGAGCTTACCTGCTATAGGAGGAAGAGAGGCACGGAGCTGCAGCAAGTAAACACAGACTGGTTTCAGTGGGATGGTGGAGGCTGAGGCCATGAGGACAGGCCCCATGGAGGGGGCGCCTCTTGGGCTGGGCTCAGAGAATGTCAGGTCGGGAGAGGAAGGGGAGGCTTTGTCTGAGAATGCAGCTGTGGAAGAGGAGAGGGAGGGGGAGATTTGGGAGCAGGCCAGATGTGGCTGAATGAGATCCCTGAGGGCCTCCACTGTGTCCTGGAGCATCCCCCGCCCTCCAGGGCCAAGCCAGTGAAGAGGGGAGGGTCACCCCCTCCAGACCTCTGGTCTCCCTTGAACATGCTCTTTTCCTTTTCCTCATACCCCCGTGGCCTGCTTTTCAGGCCCTTGGCTAGCCTGTCACCAGTCTCCTCGATTTGGGGTCTACCCAGAGTACTCTCCTGGCCCCCTCCCCTTTGGTGATTGCCTTGGCTCCTGTCTGTTTCAGTTACTGGCCCTGTTTAGCCTGGAGGAGAGAAGCCTGTGTTCAAGTATGGGAAGGGACGTCCCGTGGGAGCAGGATTAGGCTTGTTCTCTTTCTTGGCAGGCTCGCTGTGAGCTGCCCCAAAGGGGAACAGCTGCCCCAAGGTGGGGGAGGTCCCCATCCTTGGAAGGCTTCGGGTATAACCTGCGTGGCCATTTATTGGGATTCCTTTAGTGTACGGGTTGGCCATGTCACCCCTAAATTCCAGGGCCTTGGCCAAGACAGAGCTCCTCTTATTTGGCCTCTAACCTCCCCCTTTCTCCACATTGTCTGTTTGGTTGAGTCTGTAGTCATGGAGGCGTCCTGGCCTTTTACCCTCGTCTCCAGGCAGTGTCTGAATTCTGCTTCTGCCTGTCCAGTCGAGGTCCCCTTAGTGCTCCCCAGGACCTGTTGTGTAGCTTCCTGGGGGCTCAGGCCTGTGAGGTCCCTGTCATGCTCCAGCACTGTCTGTGGCTCCTGGTTTGCTCTGGCTCGGCATTCAAAGCCTCCTGAACTGGGCTCCCTTGCATGGGGTCTTCCCAGACTGAGCTAGGGGCTGTTTCCCAAGGGTGCCATGCCATCTTTTTTACCTTCATGTGTTTGCACCAGCCATATTGACCTTGAGTCAGTGGTGTGACACAGCACCCCAGAAACTCAGGCTGCTGAGACTTGGGGGACACCCTGAGGGGACACAGGACCACCAGGCTGCCTCCTGACCAGTAGAAAGGGCTTGTTGCCTGTGTACTGACAGCTTTCCAGAAGTGATGAACCAGGAAGGGGCCTGAGGACATCTGGTCCCAGCCCTGATTTCCTGGCTCCTGCTTCGGTGCCCCTGCCGTCCATTATTCGTGGAGCCTGTGCTTTGCGGACATTTAAGAAATTAAAATGCCTGTTCTAAGCCATTTACTTCCCCAAAGACTAAACAACAGGGAGCAAAGTAGCCTAATGGGGTGTGTGTGTGTGTGTCTGCATGTGCATTCGTGTGTGTGTGCGCGTATGTGTGTGCACACATGTTATGTGTATTTTTAAAAATGCTTGTTTCAAATACTGGTTTTTGTTTTTGGTAGACTGATGAAGTCCATGCAAAAGATAACACCAGACCTGGCGCCAACAGCCCCGGTGAGTGAGGGTGAGCTTTGAAGTACACGGTGAAGGATTCAGATCCTGCAGCGCAGGTCACAGGAGACTGAGTCAGTCTTATCCCTCATGGTCCATGGCAGCCTGGCACCCCTTGGGGCCTCATCTGTGGCCAGCGGGGCTCTCCCCTTGCCTCTGAAACCTGCCTTTTGGCCTCTCTGGGCCATTCAGCCGCCAGCTTCTGACCCCATACATTCAGTTAAGCCCCATTATGACCCTGAGGCTCTGTGCCAGGCCCTGGGGTTAGAAAGACAAAATCATTCCTGCCATCAGGCTACACTGGGGACTGCACTGTGCGGAAGGGGAAGGAGGTACTGGATACCTTTATACAAATGCATTTATTAAGCACCAAATATGTCCCTGTCCTCTCAGAGCTCATAAGCCAATAGATAGATAACAGTTACAACAAGATAGAGTTAGGATAAATCAGGGATAATCTTGGAGGGGACGCTGGTAGAGTCTGGGAGGGCAGGGAGGCAGCCCCTTTGCTGAGCTTTGAAGAAGGATGAGCAGGGAGCATGCTGAGGGCTGGTTTGTAGGCACTGGAGAAGAAGCTGAGATGAGGAATAGAGGATGTGACTGAAAGAATGATGGGAAGACCCAGGTGCTTACAGAGGTGGGAGGGTGTAGACCCAAGCCAAGGACCTGCCTTCAGAGAAGGGAAGAGTCACCTTGCTCTGAGGCTGGAGCAGAAGGTGGGGGACATTTGGGGATTTTGAAGGGTAGGGGAGAAGAGATGAAGGCGCCCTGAGTGCCTCTGTAAATAATTAGGGGGCTAGACCATCTGACAGCAATGGTGGCCCAAGGGGTTCGTGGGAAGAGAAGCTTTCTCATGGTCACTACTACAGTTTAGGCCCAGTAGCAATAAAAGATGGGCATTTTTAGCAGATGTGTCCTTGGAGTGGGGAAGGTAGGTGTGTGGGTGGGTAGGGGCAGTGACTGGGGAGGAGGTTTGGCAGGGGTTACTGCAGCCAACCTGGCCCCCCACGTGTCTCTCCAGTGCCATGGATCACCACTCATGCCCGGGCATCAGCAGTAGAGTACTGGAGATAAGAGATGGCTTTTGGTGTGGGCCACCTGGCACTCTTTCTCCATTCCTGGGCCTCCTCACTGGCCATCTCTGGTACCTGTCTAAGCATAAGGTCCTGGTGGACCAAGGCAGTGGAATGTCCTTCATTGAATTGTTTGTCCTTGTCTGGGCAGTGGACTTTCTTGGGCCAGCAAAAGGGCCATTTTTCCTTATGAGGATTGTTAGGCTGATGTCTCTGCAGTGGGCATGAATTTCATTTGAATCTAACCATTTAATCTAAAAGAGTGAATCACCTGAAAGTTATTTCAGTTTTGAAATGCATGATACATTCTCTTCCCCAGTGCTCTTCCTCCTCCCAGTGTACTTTGTGATTAATTTGCTTTGATTAATATTAAAATAAAACTGTACTTTGCAGCTAGGTGGTGCAGTGACTAGAACGTTGGGCCTGGAGTCAGGAAGACCTGAATTCAAAATTGGCCTCAGGCATTTACTAGCTGTGTGACCCTGGGCAAATCACTTCACCCTGTCTGCCTCAGTTTCCTCCTTTGTCAGATGAGCTGCAGAAGGACATGGCAAACCACTCCAGTATCCTGGCCAAGAAAACCCCAGAGGGGGTCACAGAGTCAGACACAACTGAAAAATGACTCCACCACAACATACTTCATTTAGGGCCACCAGCAGGTTGGCCACTGGCCTGATACACTTGGTGATGGAATTTTAAAATATTGCAGCAGACAACTGAGAGCTGCTTCTAGTTATTTCCCATTGTGAGGCAGAAGGTGGGGTAGAAGGTTTTGTAGAGTGAAGAAATGTCTGTGAGAGGCAACACAGTGTGTCTTTGGAGTCAGGAAGGCCTGGGTTCAAGTCCTGCTCTGACACATGATAGCCATCTGACCAAGGGCAACTCATTTAGTGCCCAGGGTAGCTCTCTAGGACTAAATTATGCAGGAGCTGCTATCATTTGCCATCGATGGAGAGGGTTTCCATGCTAGGAGTTCACAGTAGAGATGAAATCATAGTCTGGTCGTCCCCAAAAAAGCTGTAATTCTGTTTTTCAGTAATCTTGTCACATTTAGCATTCCAAAGAGCAAAAGGCTCACAGATTACTTTTCAAAAATGACAAACAAATTTGGCCATTTTGTGGGTCACTTTGCCAAATAGAGATAGCACAAGAGTCAAGAAGAAGGCGGCATGCACAATTCAAGGTGGATCCTCACTGGAGTATACATGAAAAACTTAATAAGACTTTGTTGTTGTTCAGTCGTGTCCGACTCTGTGACCCCATTTGTGGTTTTCTTGGCAGAGATACCGGAGCAGTTTGCCGTTTCCTTCTCCGGCTCATTTTGCAGATGAGGAAACTGAGGCAAATGGGGTAAAGTGCCTTGCCCAGGGTCACACAGCTAGTAAGTGTCTGAGGGCAGATTTGAACTCAGGTCTTCCTGACTCCATGCCCAGCCCTCTACCCACTGTGACACCTCACTGCCCAGGGATTTAGCCAGGATGAGAAGGCTGACCGCTGACCCATCTGACGAAATCCCAGCTCCATCTAAGTCACAGGCAAAGCTCAGCACACAGCTTGCTAATGTTATCTTTCAGATTGTTTTAGCTACAGCAGCATTAAGTTGGGAAGGAAGCAACGTAGGGCTGGGGATTTTTACACACACACACTCTTAGTGTGTTTACATATAGCACATGTCTGCATTTTCTGTGTGTAAACACATTCATCTGCCTGTATTTTCCAGGCCCCGGCATGGCTGGAGGCTCGAGCCCTGATTGTTACCGTAGGGCTGTCTTGGTGCTTGCCAGTGTTCAGCTGGAGTCTTGTCTCTTCTGTGTTTGCTTTCAGAGATGTGGTCTGAAGCCATAAAGATCCTGAAGGGGGAGTACACTGTCCGGGCCATCAAGGAACACAAGATGGATCAAGCGATTATCTTCTGTAGGACGAAGATCGACTGTGATAACTTGGAGCAGTACTTCATGCAGCAAGGAGGAGGCAAGTTTTTCTCACTCAGAATAGGCCATGAATGTTTCTCTGATTGACTGGTTAGACACCTTGCAGAAGTGCATAGTCAGAATTCCAAGACATTTGCTACCTTTACTGGCTTGTATGGTAACCAGGTCTGGATCCTTACCTTTGGCTCCCATGCTGGGTGGGGGAAATTTTCCCCCGATAAACTTAGGCAGAACAGCCTGTCTGACGTTCTGATGCATGGTCTCTAGAGAAGCATGTCTGCCTTGTTCCAAAGGGATGCTTCTTTAACAGATGCTTCCTTCTTGTCTGCCTGGGTTTCTAAGGGTCTGGTGTTTATGGAGGAAAAGTCCCCAAGCTTGAGCAGCCCCGCCCCGCTCCAGCCTCTCCTTTGAAGCTAAGGGCAGCATCCACACCCAGACCCAAGGTCTGCAGGAGCTCACCGTGTACCCAATGAATTTGGACTTTCCCTCCCTGAGAAGACATCCTTAGGAATTTGGGGGCACTGTTAGGTTAGGGGGCTGTACCCTCATCCTGAGCAACCTGAGGAGGCTATTGGGGGTTTAAGCTCTTGTGTCTACTTTATCATTTTTCTGTCCCAGCCTTGGTAAGTCCTGCCTCTCCTCTAACCAACATCGGCACTTGGTGATTGAGTGCTGGATGTTGTGAAGACCCCTCAGCTGGCCTGAAGCCTTTGGGCTTCCTCCCACTCTTCCCTGGCGGTCCACATGGGCCAGGGTGCTTGGCAGTGAGAGACGTGCTGCAGAAGGGAGGCCCATGCACTGGCCTTGGCCCTCTTGGTCTCTGCTTCCTGCCCTTTGGGGTTCATCTCGGTTGGATTTCCCCTCCATCCAATGTTGGGCTTGCCATGCTTGGTGGTGATTTGGGGGACCTCCTGAGACAGTCATCTGTGTCACAATTCTTAAGGCTCGGTGTTGAATGTGCTTTTCGCTAGGTCCAGACAAGAAAGGACACCAGTTCTCTTGTGTTTGTCTTCATGGTGACAGAAAGCCACATGAGAGGAAGCAAAACTTGGAGAGATTTAAGGTACTGAACCCTGGAACAGACTGTTTCTTGGTCCTCCCATAGCAGGAAGGGCTGGCTCCAGAGCAGGGCTGCTGCCAGAAGGTGGCAGGCCCTGGGATAGATGAGCCCCATTGTACAGGATGGGGCAGTGAACTGCTCAGGGTCACATGTGTAGGAAGTCTTGGAGCCAGGACTTGAATCCAGGTTTCAGATCAGCCCCTTTTCCCTGCCCTGGGCAGGCTCATTAGCCTTTGGGTGCATCCCCACACTGCTCTGACCATGCTGGATCTCCTCCAGGAATACTGATTGCTACCACCTGTACCTTCTCTTCCTGTACTCCCCACACATCTGGGACCTTCCATGAGGGCCTCCTGGATTGTCTGTCTGTCAGTGGTTCCAGGCCCCCCACCGCCTTCCTTCCCAGTGTGCATCTCTCTGATGACAGTCTTAGGACAGATCATTGCCAGAGGACAATGTTGCTGGAGGCCTGGCTTGTGATGATGGGTGGGCTATTAGACTCATTAGTCATTTTGTGTGCTCTGGGCAGTGCTGACCTGTGGTGACCACGGGCTGGGGAACAGAACATGAAAGGGGGCTAGAGTGCCTCCAGCCCTTTCCCAGACTCCGTTTACTTCTCTTCCCCATGGGGTTAAGAACAGCATCTCCCTGCCTAGGTGGTTGTGAGGCTCTGATGAGATATTCCATCAGTACTGACCATGGGGCATGGCCTGAAGGAGGCCACTGTGGCCTTGGCTTTTGTGTATTGGACATGGTCCCAAGAGAGAGCAGGGCCTGGAAGTCCAGGGGGTGCTGCTGTTGTGGGTCCTGGGTTCTGGGCTGGCTGCCCCTCCTCCCTTCCAGCTAGAAGGTCTTTGCTGGGGCTTCGGTGCCCACGGGAGATGGCAGCTTCTCTGCTCCTCCCCTCCCATGCTGGGTCTTTGAATGGGCTCCTTTAGTCCAGCTGCCCTGATGAACGCAGGCCTGGAAGCATCAGGGAAGTCATTTCACTAAAAGTAGTGAGCAGGTGGACAAACAACCCTCATGCTTGGTACCATTTCATCTTACGCTACGATGGCCAGTTAGTGACTTCTTGCATTCATAGGACTTTTAAAAACAAACAGAGTTCCTCCCTTACATGCTGTGAGGGCCGTATTGGGTTATTTCCATTTTACAGATGAGTTGGTTCAGAGAGGCCAGGGAGGGAAAGCTCATGGGTCCTGGAGCTGGGTGGGGCCGGAAGCAGGTTTTCTGATTCCAAGATCTGAGTTTTTCTCACTCCATTCTATGCCATGTATGTTGCCTGTTCTAAGTTACTGTTCAAAGAAAGATCTTTTAGGTAAGGGAAAGGAAAGGAAAAGTGAGAAGGGATTGATTTACTTGTCAGAATTACATATTGTAGCAGGTCAAGGACCTGCTTGAGAATTCAAGGTTTGGTCCTCCTTGTAAATCACTGGCATCTGGACTTCTTGTCTGCTGGTGACTCATTTGTCATTCGAGGACTCACTTCCTTGGAAGGCAGGTGTTTGTGCTGGTCTCCAAATGGGAGTGAACGATAGCCTTACCCTCTTCTCCCTCTCTTTGCAGAAAGGAGATGTACGGTTTCTGATTTGCACTGATGTGGCTGCCAGAGGGATCGACATCCATGGGGTTCCTTATGGTAAATGATGACTCTGTGGTTCACAGATAACTCAAACAGTAACTTACTTTGTAGACCGTCACTTGAAAGGACTGCAAGGCATACCACTTAAGAGCGTATGAAATGACCTTAGGATGGAGAGAAGGCAGAGGAGTGGATTTGGGAATGTGGGGGTGGGGGCAGCTGGTGGCTCGTTGGTGATGATTGTTTATACTTTCAGTCATAAATGTCACCCTTCCCGATGAAAAGCAGAACTATGTCCATCGGATTGGCCGAGTTGGGCGAGCAGAAAGGTACCGCTGTCCCTGGGGAGTTGGCTGGGGTGACTTGGGCCACTTGCGTGCTTCAGGGTAAATTCTGACTTGGGCTCTTGAATCATTTCAGAATGGGTTTGGCTGTGTCCCTAGTGGCGACTGAAAAGGAGAAGGTAATCTTTCTGCATGACCGTTCTTTGATACATGCATTGGACAGTTAAATATTTGAAATGGAGGGGGTATTTGGTTTGGGGTTTTTTGGGGTTTTTTTGCATTAAACTGAATTTGGTTATATACCTTCTAAGAATAAAGAATTTTATGAAGAAGTCTTTCCTTCACATTCTTAAGGCAAAAAAGAGAATGAACTTCTGGAATAAAAAGTGCAGCATCTGATTTTTCACAGTAGCTTTAATAAGATGTAAACCAATGAAAAGTGTTAAAAGCATTCATCCAACGAACATTGCAAAAGATTCTTGAGCCTGCCTCCCTGGGCTGCATTTCTCCAGCATGCCCCCAAAGCCGAATGTTTTTCCTTGTTTCATTTCTTTGAGAATGTCAGCCTGTGCCTGCCACCAGCTGGAGACGTTTCTGGTTGGCTCTGCAGAGGCTCTTACTGGTCTGAGCCCCTGGACTTGGGGGTGGTTTCTGGCCTTTTGCTCTTGTCCGTGGGAGCACAGCTCATCGACCTGCAGAGGCTGAGGGAAGCCTAGCATTTTGTTTGGTCCTGAGCTTGCTCTCCACTCCCTTCCCATCTCACTTAGGTTTGGTACCATGTGTGCAGCAGCCGTGGGAAGGGATGCTATAACACGAGGCTGAAGGAAGACGGTGGCTGCACCATCTGGTACAACGAGATGCAGGTAGGAGCGCTCCCTTGCTGGGCAGCCACAGACGTGATCACTGACTTCCTAACCTCAAACCCCAATGAGTCCACAGCTCGTTGTGGGCAAGTATGTTGACAGCTGCTGTGCCTTTGAAACAAGGTCTGCTTTCAGCTGGACATGGACTTGGGAGTTGGGGCTGCTGCTCTTCAGGGGGGTGGGTATTGCAGACCCCTGCACAGTAGGTCACGATGGGACAGGCAGAATCTGTCTTTGGGGGAAAGGAAATTTCTCCTTAAAATGAATCTGCTTCTGCTCTTGTGTCTTTAGCTGCTCTCTGAGATTGAGGAACACCTGAACTGCACCATCTCTCAAGTTGAACCAGACATCAAAGTCCCTGTGGATGAATTTGATGGGAAGGTGACCTATGGGCAGAAGAGAGCAGCTGGGGGTGAGCTAATGCCCGGCCTAGGGTCCTGGAGCCAAAAGGGGAGGGGGGGGTCCCTTTGTTTCTGTGCGTGTGATCTGGGGCTTGGCAGAAGTGAGCACTGGTGGGGAGTGGGGTGGCCTGGATTCTGGGGAGAGGCCTCAGTGGTAGCCACCTGGAGGTGTGTTCCAAAAGCTTGTTTGTGATCCCTGGAGGCAGCTTTAGAAATGATTAGGTTTAAGCCAGCATGCAAACCTCATTTCCCCCAAAGTGCATTTGAACCGCTGTACTCGTAATGCCAGTCTGGGTTGGAGTCACTGGGAGAGGGGCCATGTGGCAGAGGGATCAGGAGGCCAAGAGGGGGAGAAGCGGTTTCCTTTTTTTTCCTGGACACAGACCCTCTCATATTGGTCCATCCTCAAGAATTGCTCCTCCCAACAAAATCAGGGAATTCTTCCTTCAGGGTGAGCTCATCTAGGTGTTAGCATGGGTTGGTTTAATCAGCCGGCTTTGCCCAGGTATTCTCTGCTGGTCAGCTTCTGTTGCAAAGGGGATGCTTATGACCCCAAACAGACTCCCGCTTTGGTCTCAGAGCCCTTCAGACTGGGAAGTGAGGGAGAAATCTCAGGCCTGTCTCCCTGCATCTAGTGTGAGGAGTGGCCAGCAGGTTCCCTCTTCCTGGATCCTAAGAGCAGGATCTTCTTGGGAGCTGTGGGCCTTTCATGGCTTCTTCCCTTTATGTCTGGGCCAGAGATTGAAAATCCCAAGATGAGGGAGCCCTCACCTTGTGGTGACATGCGGCTGGCAGGCGAGGCTGGAGGCTTCCTGACCTGTACAGAGGCAGGAGGTTTGGAAGTGAGGATGGGAGGCAGCTAGAGATGGGGGTGCCTCGCTGACGAGCTCTTTGTGTGCATGTGTATGGCGCAGGGGGTACCTACAAAGGCCACGTGGACATCTTGGCACCGACGGTACAAGAGCTGGCTGCCCTGGAAAAGGAGGCTCAGACTTCGTTCCTGCACCTCGGCTACCTTCCCAACCAGCTTTTCAGGACCTTCTGATGGGGACAAGGCAGGCGCATGTCTGCATCTCTGGGGATGCTGGGCCCAGGCTTCCAAGGCCACTCCACCAGCGCTGGCCTTTCTGGTAGTATTGCTAACCTTCCTGCATGTCAAGGAGCTTGAGTCTATGTTCTCCATAACGATAGTCTGAAATAAAGATGGCCAGCCTGATGACGGTATTTTCATGCATTTTCTTTCATTGTGTTGTGACCACTTTTTCTAAAAACTTGACCACTGCCTGAGCTGGGAGCTAATTGAAGTCAGGTGGGGATAATGGGATGGGCGCTAGGTGGCGCCACAGTGCACAGAGCGCTGGGCCTGGAGTCAGGAAGACTCATCTTCCTGAGTTCAAATATGACTCCAGATATGTACTAGCTGTATGACCCTGGACAAGTCACTTCACCCTGTTTGCTTCAGTTTCCTGATCTGTGAAATGTGCTGGAGAAGAAAATGGCAAAGCACTCCAGTATCTCTACCAATAAAACCCCAAATGGGGTCACAGAGTATCAGTCATGGCTGGAATGACTGAACGCCAACAACTAGGGATAGCAGGCACATGAGTGACTCTGGTGTCCATCCCCCAGGGGCCCTCCTGAGCTGGACAGGGCTGTGGGAGGTGGCCAACTGGCCGGGGGCCTTGTGGGACAACTGCCTCTGGTGTCTGCACTACATTTCAGAGGTCCTCTCCCAAGATGGGGAGAGACAGGAAAGAGCAGGGATGTTCTCAGGCATGTAAGCTTAATTTGGGAGCAGAGAGTGTGCCCCAGTGAGGAGTGGAGGCCATTGGCAGCGCTTGGGATCATGATATTCAATGATAAAAGTGCCAGAAAGGAGGGGGCTTTGCAGGTGGCTGCAGAGAGACTGGGTCACTTGGATGTGAGTAATGCCTTCTGGGGCTTGTGGAGAGAAGGAAGACTGCTACCTCCTGAGTTAGCCCCTTCTATCCTGGGACAGTTGCTCTAGTCTTCAGGGGGCTTTCCCCATCAGTCCCCTGGCTCTGGGTTTTTAACTGAGGGTCTCCACTGGAGTAAAGCTTCTTGTTTGATCTTGGGTTTGATGGAGAGGTCCATGTCTCCTGGTGATTGATAGACTTTTGGAAGTGACTTTCAGCTCTTTGGGAGAAGAAGACAGGCTGAAAGCACAGGAATGTTCCTCCCACTATGTGCAGGATACAAGGAGGGAGGGCCCAGGGCCACCTGGAAAGCTTTGGGTCTGTATACAAGGGCTTTGGGGCTTGTCTTACTCAGCCCCTTGGAGTCTCATTCTTGGCCATCTGCAGCTAACTACCAAGCCAGCAACTCCCCCTGGGCTGCTCTGAAGGAGCCAAATGAACACACCAGTCTTCTCTCTCCCTCTTTCTTCCTCAGTAATAATTGGTCTACAAGCACGCATGAAGGTGTGTTTCAGAGAGCAGAGAAGACTTCTTGACGGTAGTCATGCATAGAGACTGTGAGAACTCTTCAGATGAGGTTGTATTGGTGCCTGGCCAACTGCGCAGGTGAGAGTCATGAAAGGCCCAAGGGACGCCAGACAGACTGGCAGGGAAGGAGTCCTTCACCCCAGCCTCACAGGGGAGGTATGCTGCCCAGGGGAAGAGTCTGCAGAAAAAGGGGGTGTCTGAGGATTCTGACTGCGCCTCCACGCGAGTGCTAATCCCTTCTCCCTCTGCTCTCAGCCTTCCTCTCTTCCTCCCTTTCTCTCTCTTCTCCTCCCCTCCCTCCCTTCTTTCTTTCTTAAAATAAAAGTTTGTTAGGGAAGAGACCAAGCTGAAGTTACTGAATGTTGTCTGCAGCAGCAGCGCACGCACACGGGCCTCCCCCAGGATGAAGGTTTCTGTGGGCTGAGATGCCTTTGCTGAATGTGTTTCCACAAATGACATTTGCTTTTAATTAGATTTGATTGTTTCTAGTAAATGCAGCACAGAATATTTCATACAGCTTGGCTTAAAAGAAGGTCCACATGTGACTTCCCAGTCTGTTCTAGAAGGAAAAATGAAATTGTGATTTTGTTCCGTTAAGACTGCTGACCTCAGGACATCTGAGGAATTAAAGCGGCCAGATTTATTTCTGACCTTCTGAAATTAATGGGGAAACTTGCAACCTTTCATATTATAGGCAGAAATTTGCTCCATCACAGAATTCACTCAGCGTCCACTTGGGAAGTATGCTAAACAATCAGCAAGCATTTATTAAGCACCTGCTGTATACCTGGGTAGCTAGGTAGCGCAGTAGTTAGAGCCCTGGGTCTGGAGTCAAGAAGGCTCTCCCTGAGTTCAAATCCAGCCTCAGCCACTTATTAGCTGCATGATCCTGGACATGTCGCTTCACCTTGTTTGCCTCAGTTTCCTCATCTGTAAAATGAGCTGGAGAAGGAAATGGCAAACCTCTCCAGTATCTCTGTCCAGAAAACCCCCAAAAGGATCATAGAGGGTCGGACACGACAAAAATAACAAAAGCGTTAGTCACTGTGCTAAGCGCTGCGGAGACGAAGGAAAAGTGAAAATTCTTCCTCTCTGATGAGAGAAACAGCATGTAAATCACAAGGACATAGGAGGTGAAAGTATGGATGGAAAGGGATTAAGGGAACCAGATTCAGAAGACAGGATTTAAGCCGAGAGTCTAAGAGGTGGAGATGAGAAGGGAGAGTAGACCAGGCGTGAGGTACATCCAGGGCAAAGGTGTGGAGTCAGGAAATGCAGTAGCAGCAGTTAGGCCAGTATGGCCCGCCTGAAGGGTGAATGGTAAGCAGGGGCTGGAAGCCAGGCGCTGTGCTAGAAATCCAAGTGGAAGCAGCCTCTGCCCTCAAAGAGAGTACATTCTAATAAAAGGAGCTGCGGAAAGGCAGATGAAGGCATCTTTGGCCTGGACCTCCTCCAGATACCTGAGGTCCCACGATGAAGAGATTCCTATAGCTTGGTAGTCCTACAGAGATGAGTCGGCTGGTCCTGCTCACCTAGAAAGGTCACAAGGAGCCATAAGGAGTTGAATAGGACAGTGACTGCCACAGAGCTGAAGGGGGGATGCATTAGAGAAGGAAGAGGTTGGAGGCTGGGAGGAGGCCATCCCAATATTTAAGACTGACCGTAAGGAGGGCCCGGCTTGGGGTAGAGGCCGGGTGAGCAGAGAGCCAGGAACAGACCGAGATGTGGAGAAACTCCTCAGTTTTGTAGCGGAGTGAGGGTAAGAAAATGAGGACAATGAGTGTCCCTAGAGTGGCTTTGGGGAGACGTCCAGCTTGAAATGGCCAAGAGGTGGCCGTGGGACTGGAGCTCTGGAGAGGTGTGGGACCTCACCTCCTAAATCAACTCACCCAGCCTGTACAGAATGGCCAGTGTCCTCGGATCAGTGAGGATTAAGTTCTTGCTGCAGACAAAGAGCACAGTGCTAGCAGCTGTGGGGAGGGCGAACATTTAGGCAGATGATAGGCCCTGGAGATTGGTGAAGAGAAAAGGATCCACACGGACACGGAACAAACAAACAGTCACAGTGTCAGGAGGACGCAGGAGGGGCAGCCTGAGCCGGACCCAGGCCGAGCGAGAAGCAGAGGCTGCAGCTGTAGTGATGGTGGGTGGCTGGCGGAGGTTTCCAGCTACAGGTGGGGGAAGAGGGCAGGCCATAGCTGTTGGCCCTATAGAAGTCTTACAGGGGAGTAGCCAGAGTGTGGAGGGCCTCCCATGCCAAGCTAGGGGGTTAGTTTATTCGGTTTCTGCTGTGTTATTTAAGAACAGGTCAGTTAGTGAGGGTCTCTCTGCGGCCTTTCTGTGCAATGCACAGGATGGACTGAAGAGAATGGCTTTAGGTGTGATGTAGTGTAGTGGGAAGAGGGCTTCTGTCGTCTTGCCTCAGTTTCCCCAGGCCACTCCTCTGCAGTCTGCCTGCCCTCCCACCCTGCTCAGCACACCATCCAAACAGGCGTTCTTAAAGCGGCAGATCAGAGCCGCTGCTGCCCCGAACCTCCCAAAGAAGCCGGCCAGGAGCGTACAGGGCAGAGTGCAAGGAGTGGTGCTGCTGGCTCAGGAGGCGGGCGCTGAAGTCAATAAGCTCGGCCCCAGGGACCCCTCGTGGTCGGGAAATTATACCCAGAAGCTTCCTTTTGAAACATGTACGTGAGAGTAATGACTTCTGGGATGTGTGGAGAGAATGAATGAACAAATGAATGAGTTGATGAGGGAATGAAAGAAAAGTCCCTGTGTTCCGGGAATTGAGCTAAACTTGAGGGAAAGGAATCTGTTAGTGAGATGATCCCTGTCCTCATGGAACTCCCATTCCAGGGGGGTGGTGAGGTGGGGCTGGACGGCACGTGCAGGCAGTGATGGCCAGGGAAGGGAGTTGGGCTCTGGAGTCCCCCGAGTGGTCAATGGAGTCATAAAACGGTGGCCAGGTACCCAGAATGGCGGTTGGGATTTGCGGGTGGGGACTGGGGTCTTCTTCGGTGGTCCAGGGCAGGCTGAGTGTGCCGGCCCCAATTCAGCAGCCCTGCTCAGGTCCAGTTCAGAGTGGCCCGATGAAGTGTACTGCCTGGGGGCAGGCACCCTTTCCTGTCTGCTTGTAAACCAAACAGTGGCAGAAGCCTCAACTGTGCACGAGGCAGCCAGGGGAAAACACAAGAGCCAGGAAGACTTGGCTTCGAATGGGGGGGGGGGCCTCCGGCATTATCAGCTGGGTGTCCCTGGGCCCTTAATCCTCTGAGCCTCAGTTTACTCATCTGTAGATAATCATGCTTAGTCCCGAGACCTTCCCAACGTGCTTCACAAACCTTAAAACTCTAGACAAGTGCTAGTTGTTACTATGAGGAGTAACTCCTCTAAACAGGGGTTGGGGGGGAGGGTGCGGGGGAGGGAGGAGGGCAGGGAGGGTCCTGGGTTAGGAATCAGGAGCCTCTGTACCTGTTTCTGTCCTTCTCCCTGTCCCTGCCCTTGCCCCTGCCCCTGCCCCTGTCTCTGTCCCTGCTTGTCTCTGTCCCTGTCTCTGTCCCTGTCCCTGTCTCTGCCCCTGTCTCTGTCTCTGTCCCTGCCCCTACCTGTCTCTGTCTCTGTACCTGTCTCTGCCTCTGTCTCTGCCCCTGTCTCTGTCCCTGCCCCTGTCTGTGTCCCTGCCTGTCTCTGTCTCTGTCCCTGTCTCTGTCCCTGTCTCTGTTCCTGCCCCTGTCTCTGTCCCTGTCTCTGCTTCTGCCTCTGTCTCTGCCCCTGTCCCTGTCCCTGTCCCTGGCTCTGTCCCTGCCCTTACCTCTGCCTCTGCACCTGCCCCTGTCTCTGTCCCTGTCCCTGCCCCTGTCTCTGTCCCTGTCCCTGCCCCTGTCTCTGTCCCTGCCTGTCTCTGTCTCTGTCCCTGTCTCTGTCCCTGTCCCTGCCTCTGTCCCTGTCCCTGCCCCTGTCTCTGTCCCTGTCTCTGTCCCTGCCTCTGTCCCTGCCCCTGTCTCTGTCCCTGTCTCTGTCCCTGCCCCTGTCTCTGTCCCTGCCTCGGTCTCCGCCCGGCCCCGGCCCTGCCTCTCCCTTCCCCCCCGCACGGTGGCGCTCTCAGCCCGTTCCGCAGCCCCGCCCCGGAGGCTGCACTGTCCCGTTTTGGCCACCCGGGGGCAGCCGAGCGTCGTCCAACTCCCTTGTGGTTCGAGGCCCATACGCTTCACGGTTGGAGCTTCGCCGCATCCGGTCCGCTCCTGAGCCTTCTCTCCTGGCCAGGGGGGCCGCGGGGCGGGTCTGGAGCCGGGCCTCGGTCGCCCCCTGCCGGGCCGGCCCCCCTCCCCCAGCTGCACCGCCCCTCCTCCCCCGCTGCGCCCGCCCCAGGGATCTCCCTGTGTACACCGGCTCCCTCTCTGTGCAGATCGTAGCCCGACCTCCCGGTCGGGGAGGGGCAGGGGCTCCCCAGAGACCAGGAGGGAGCCCTGCCCCGGAGGGGCTCAGAGGCCTCTCCCAGAAAAGACAGGTGACTTGTTCGAGGTAACACAGCCGGCCGTGGCAGAGTCGCATTCGAACCCAGCTCCTCAGGCTCCAAATCCAGCATCTGCCTGAGGAGGCCACCTGTGCCTGACCACGAAGCCCCTGCCGGGCGGGGCGGACCCCCTCCCTCCCCGGGACCCAGTCCGCGCGGCATTCAAGGCTCCTCCTCTGTAACCGAGGGGGAGCATCCCCATTCCGGACCCCCGAGGGCTGGGGCCTGGGGAGGCTCTTAGGCTTTTCTGAAGAAGAGGAAGCTAGAGCTAAGAAAAGGGAAATCAGGGCAGGGAGGTCAGGGTGTGGCCTGGAGCTCTGGCCAGGCTGCAGCCCCTCGAAGCCCCTCGGAGTGCAGCCACGTGCTTGTAAAGCACCTACTGTGTGCCGGGCACTGCGGGTGCCCCCCTGCCCCACAACAATCACCGCTCCCCGCCCTCAGGAGCTCACAGCCTGATGGGGAAGACAGCCTGCGAACGACTGTGTGCATGGATAGTAACGTTTGGAAAGCGCCTACTGTGTGCCGGCACAGTACTAAGCGAATTATAATCATTATCTCATTTGATCCTCTCCATGACCGTGGGAGGGCGGTGCTAGGATCCTCTCCATTTCACAGACAAGGAAACGGAGATAAACGGGCTAAGTGACTTGCCCAAGGTCATGCAGCTAGGCAGTGCCTGAGGCAGCATTTGAACTCAGGTCTTCCCTACTCCTCAGCACCAGCTAGCTGCCCTAAAGAAGATGCTACATACAAACGACTGCGTACTTACATACAAACAAGATTTTTACAGGACAGATTGGCAATCATCCCGGGGAATTAAGGGGGATCAGGAAAGGCTTCTTTCATAAGGTGAGGCTACGGCTGAGGCTCGAAGGGAGCCGGAGAAGCCGGGAGGCAGAGATGAGGAGGGAGGGCGTTCTAGGCAGGGGGCACAGCCTGTGCAAAGGCCCTGAGTCAGGAGATGGAGAGGCGGCCGGGGTCGCTGGTTCGTGGAGTACTTGGGGGTGTAAGGTGCGGGAAGACGAGAAGGGCGGGGAGATCAGGCTCTAAGATCTAAGTGGGGGATTTTGCATTTGATTCTGGACTGGAATTGATTGAAGGGATACAATGTGGCCAGCTGTCGCTTTAGGAAGATGGGTTTGACAGCTGGGTAGAGGTTGGACTGCAGGGGTAGAGACTGAGGCAGGCAGACCCCCAGACAGCGGCTGCCATGGTCCAGGTGTGAGGTGGTGAGGGCCTGCTCCAGGGTGGGGGCAGCGTCAGAGGAGAGGAGGAGGCCCATGGGATGGGAACCAGAGTCTGGACCACTCTCTGATGGGGGAGAGGGAGGGTGAGGGATCAGGGAGGACTCTGAGAGCGAGGAGGTGGTGACCGTGAGAGGAGCACGGAAGGTCTGGGGGGAGAGGAGGAATTCACACTAGGACGTTTGGTCAGCGTTTCTTATTGTCCGCCGTATTTGCGCTCTCATGCCTTACTCGCTGATGCGCTTCCCGAGGAAGGAGCTCTTGGTGAGAGGAAGGGGGCTGAGCGGTTGGACCGGGCCGGGGTCGTGCACAAGAAATACGGGATGAGAGTGACCCAGTTTGGAAGTGCGAGGGATCGATTTTCAGGGTGACTTGGGTGGGGGCGGGGCGCCAAAGGAACGGGCGATATGATGAAAAAAATACCTAGGAAAACATCAGCAGGGGCCAGCCGCGTGCCTGCTTCATCCTGTCAGCGAATCTTTATGAGACTCATCAGGGCGTCTTGGAGGGGAGCCGGCCTTATATAAGCTTTTCAAAGCGCTTCACGCACCCCATCTCAGAGGAGCCACAAACAGCCCTGGGAGCCACATGCTCTCTCCCCCACTTTTGCTCTTGTTATCTCTGTTTTGACAATAAGAAAACTGAGGTAGAAAAGGTTCAGTGACTGGCTTGGGGCCACAGTGAGTGTCTGAGACAGCATTTGAACTCAGGACTCTCAGACTCAAGTCTACAGAGCTGCCTCTCACCTTTTATTGGTAACAGACAAGGGTGAAACATCTTTGTGGGTCTGTTTTATATCCTGCTGCTTTATTGAAGCTATTTGTTATTTTTATTAATTTTTAGTCAAATGTATGTGAATCATTTCTACAGCGGACCACAGCTACACCGTCATTCAATTGACCAAAAATGGTGGAGATAGAAGATTCTGTGGAGTTTATAGCTTGTTACTGGTAAAAACTCAACTGCCTACGAGAGCAAAATACAGCCTGGAAAGCCTTCTCTGGTGTCGCCGTTCTCACGCCGTTGTTAAGGATCAGACCGGATTCCTTCATAGATGCAACCACAAAGAAGATGTCATTAGACAATCCCTGGGTCGTCCTCCCATTGGCGTCCACACCACAAGAGGAAGCACCCCAGCAGTCAGACCAGCTCTCCACCTTGCCCCTCCTGTGGCTTTATGTGCTGTCTCCCTCACTAGGATGTGAGCTCCTGGAAGGCAGCGACTGTCGTTCTGTATTCCTAGCACTTTGCATTGTGCCTGGCATGTAGTGATTAATAAGGGTTCTATCTGTCTGTCTGTCTGTCTGTCTATCTATTGAATCTACCTGTCTATCCATTCATCTCTCTATCATCTATCTATCTATCCGTTATCTACCCATCCATCATCTATCTATCCAACTATCTATCTTTACATCCACCCATCCATCCATCCTTCTATCCCCTCCTCCTTCCATCCATCCATCTGTCTATCTATCTGTCCATCCATCCATCCATCTACCTATCCATCTATCTATCATGTATCTATCTATCCATCTCTCTTTCTGTCTTTCTGTCTGTCTATCTGTCTATCCATCCATCCATCCATCCATCCATCCATCCTTCTATCCATCTACATATCTTTCTATCTATCCATCCATTAGTCCATCCATCCATCTCCCCACCCACCCACCCATCCACCTGTCCATCTGTCTGTCTATCCATCCATCCATGAACCCATCCATCCTTCTATCTATCTATCTATCTATCTATCTATCTATCTATCTGTCTATCCATATCAAAGGAAGCCTACAACAGGAAGGGAATTATTGTTACTAAGGTGTTATTCACTGTCATGGTGGATATCCAACACTGAGTCTTGCTGGGACAGGGATTCTGCCTATATGGACATGTCTTCCAGATGCTCCTGTTTGGGGCTAATGTACCGAGCACAACAAGCCTGAGAGCCTGCCTGCTCTTACTATCTATCCTGTCTTTCTGCTTTGGGGGTTTGGCCATCAAGTGAACCATGGTGCTGTTCCAGCAGCAAGAGGGAGTTCGACGTCCCCACCCCAAGCCCATCACATTCCCTGACAGCCCAGCTCTGGGCCCTGGGTGGCATCAGAGTGGAGCCAGATCCTGCCTGAGGGGGCCCAGGCAGGGTCCTGGCCCAGACCAGAGGAAGCTGCTGAGGGGAGAGGGCTATCAAGGGCGCCTGCTATTCTCGGGCCAGTGGCTGAGCTGGGTCACGCTTCATGCCGCATCAAGGTTTCTCAGACATTTTATAAGGGGTGAAATTGGAAGAATGTTGATTTTAATTAACCCAAGTGCACAGATATGGACTGAAAGACCAAGGGAGGAGGAGATCTGTTTGCTGGCCTGGGGACCCCCTGTAGATTACATGCCTGAGTACTACCATATGTTTGGGTCAGAGGGACATGGCCACCTGCCTGGGGGAGGAGGCCAGAGCTGGGAGCTAAAACCACCAGCTCCCTTCAGTGCCCCAGTCAGCTCCCCCTCTGGGGAATTCATCTGCTGATGCTCCCTTAGGGAACCTGGGAGAGGCAAGTTTCCCACATGGGGGAGTATACTCAAGCATGTTGGTGTGTCTGTGAAGCCAGTGGCATTGGCCAGCTTGCTCTTCTTTCCATTCGATACCAGCATCTCCCAAGCCATACCTTGACCTGACTGTCCTTCATGCCTGACATCCTCCTCGTCCTCCCCCTCTTGGGTTTCCTTCCAGATTCACCTCCAATCCCACCTCCCACAGGAAGTCTTTCCCAGCCCCCTACCACTGCCAGCACCTTCCGTCTGGGATGACTTTCTACCAGGCTTGTAGCTGTCTGCTATGGACCTGGCTGTTGCCTCCCCTGTTAGGAGGTGAGCTCCTAGAGGCAGGGGCTTTGCCGGTCAATGCTCGGCACATAGTAGGTGCTTCATGCATCTCCTTGTATCTCTGTCTGTTGGGTTTCTTTTATATTTGCTTGTGAGTCAGAGTGTGTGTCTTTGCACATTCTGTCACAAGACAACAGGACCCTCATTATCAGTGCCCCTGAGGAGATGACTTTGCACTTACAATTGTAAACATTTTGTGTTTACTCATCTGTGTACCTGGCATTTCCCCCAAGAAGGATGGGGGCCCCTTGAAAATAGGCACTGTTTACTTTTTCATCTTTGCATTTAACACAATGCCTGGCACATAGTAGGGCATAAATATAAGTGCTTATCAAATGAGTGAATGTATGGTTATGATCCATGATCAATCAACAAACATGTATTAAGTGCCTACTATGTGCTACGTGCTGATGACACAAAAGTGAACTGTTTCCTGCTGTCAAAGAACTTACATTCATTCATTGAATCAGTAATCATTTATTAAGCACTTCATTTATGCTAGGCACTGTATTAGGTGGTGGGCCTGGAGTCAGGAAGACTCACTTTCCTGAGTTCTAATGTAACCTCAGACACTTACTAACTGTGTGACCTTGGGCAAGTCACTTAACCCTGTTTGCCTCCATTTCCTCATTTACAAAATGAGCTGGAGAAAGAAATGGCAAGCCACTCCAGTACCTTTGCCAAGAAAATCCCAAGTGGCGTCACAAAGAGTCGGACATGACTGGAATGACCAAACAACAAATGTATTTTGTGTGTATCTGGTACACGCCTAATTATTTGCATGGTGTCTCCCTCCACAAGCCTGTGTTTTTCTTCCTTTGTGTCCTCAGTTAATTGATCGGCACAGCTGAGGGATTAGTGCCGCTTATGGACTGACTGACTGGTCTTGGGCTGGTGGAGATAGCCGCATCATACAGGTACATCCAGGGGCGTCCTGGGGAAAGGCAGCAGTCCCTGGGTGGGTCAGAAGAGGATTCCTAAGGGTAGAAGGTGGTGTCTGAGTTGAGCCTGGGAGGAATCTCGGGTTCTGAGAGGGGCACATAAGGACGAGGTTTTATGATGATGGTGATGATGATGACAGGCAGCATTTCTGCAGTACCTTAAGACTTTGGAAGCATTTCACAGGTATCGCTTTTGATTCTTGCAAGAATCCTGGCAGCTGCTATCATCAGTCTCATTTTACAGATGTGGAAACTGAGGTTCGGAGAAGAGGGGTGAAGTGGTTTGCCCAGAATAACACAGCTAGCCAATGTCTGAGGGAAGGAGGAGATGGGGAGTCAGGAGGAGGAGGAGAAAGAGGAAGGAGGACGTGAGGGAGGAGGAGGAGGAGAGGGAAGAGGAAGAGCAGGGAGGAGGAGGAAGAGGAGGGGGAAGAAGAGGAAAAAGTGGAGGGGGAGGGGAAAGCAGATTTGGGGGTGGGGTTGATAAGCTCAGTTTAATGAGCTCAGGGCCCAAAGACAGAAGGTCTTGGTTGCTGAGTTGGAAGTGAATAAATGAATGCATCATTAATCACTGAAAACTGTGCCAAGCACTGTGCTAAGCCTTAAAGACTGTGCGACCCCCAAAGAGCTTACATTCTAAGAGGGAGTGCAGCAGATGTGACCAGGGAAGGAGTCACCAAGATGATGAGTGGAACAATGGGGCCCTCCATTGGCATGGCCTCAGTGGCAGCCAGCACTAATACAGCGGCCTTGCTCAGAGGAACGGGCGGGCTGTGGACTGGGGGGAAGACGGAAAGGTGTGGGGCCTGGCAGAGCTGAGCCAGGTGGTTTGGTGGTCCCGGGTGTGGCCTCTGGTGCTGGGAGAAGCCCATTGTGAGCCAGCCCAGGAAGCAGCTGCTGAGGGCCCCGGGGCTGATGCTCCCCAGCCTGGACCAGAAATGCCTCTGTGTGAGTGTGTTTGTGCTGTAGGGAGATCTGCAAGCAGAGAACCTAGGTTCAGATATTGCCTCTTACAGGTACTGGCTGCGAGACCACAGGTAAGCCACTCCCCGGTGCTCAGTTTCCCTATGTGTAAAATGAGAGGATGAAATGAGATCATCCCTAAGTTTCCCTGGAGCCCTCTGAGTCTGGGACTCTTTCCTTTTTGATAGATCTGGGATCGGGGAGGTCAAAACCCACACAACCTACTCAGGCCCCAAACCCCCCTGGGGGGAAATGGAGGCCCTGAGCAGGCTGATGACCTGGGCCACCTCAGGAAGTGATTCCTGGTGTCTGGAGGGTGGCTGGACTCTGGCTATCCGGCCTGTCCACTCCCACTTCCTGACGATGGGGACCCAAGGGAGCAGGCCCCAGCGCATTGCGGGGCTCGGTGAGAGTGGGCAGGGAGGGCAGGGCTCAGACTATTTCTATATCACATGCGTACAGTATACAGAATTACAGCAAAGACAGTGAAAAGGTCCCTAAAGGGAAGTGAAAAAGAAAGAGTGAGGGTCTCTGAGAAGAGATAACGGACCTTCCCATTCTATTGCAGAGTTGGAGGGCTGCGGGGGAAGAGTGTTGCATACATGATATCACCATCGGTAAACATAAAGTGCCTACTGTGTGCAGGGGCACAGAGCTAAATGCAGGGGATACACAAAGAGGCAACCCTTGCCCTAGGAGCTTACAATCTAACCGGAGACACAAAGGCAGAAGTCCCCGCAAACAAGCTAGGATACAAACAAACGAAGAAATAGCGAAGTTTTGCTGGTGAAGGCTTCCCGGAGGAGGTGGGATTTTAGCAGGGACTTGGTGGGAGCCAGGGAGGCGGAGATGAGGAAGGAGAGTATCCCTGGGGTGCGTGAGCATCCCGGGGGTGGGGACCACAGAGAAAGAATGCCCGGAGAAGTGAGATCAGACAGCGGCCGCCGCGGACCGCTGGGCGCAGAAGCGGACCGAGGTCAGCCTTTCCTTCCAAGGCAGCGCCTGCAGCAGCTGCCCCGACGGTCGTCCCCTCTGTCCTTAGCTGGAGGTGGCTTCTCCGCAGACGCCTCTTCCCTCGAGGCAGCTCATCACCATGGGTGAGCCGTGAGATTCGCACGCACTCTGAAAAAGGTTTGCAAAGCCCCCGCTCGGACCCTGACGGCGACCTGGGGTGGGCGGTGGGGGGCTGTTTGCAGGTGCTTTCATCTCCTGGAGCCTCAGACGGATGGGACGTGCCCCGGGACGCACCCACCTCACTGCGTAGAGACGAGCCTTCCTCACTGCCTAGGCCAGCCTCTTTCCACCAAGACTGGTCCTTTACTCAGACCCTGCTAGCCGATCTCCCCTCCCCTCCCTTCTCGGAAGGTCCAGCTCAAAGGCTACCTCCTCCAGGAAGGCTGCCGGGGGCCCCCACCTCCTCAAATGATCATGCAGATTCTTAAAATACTAACAGTCATAGAGGTCATTTATTTACATAGCACTTAAAAATCTGCAAAGTAATTTACAGACGTTGGCGCATTTGATGATCACAAAAGCCCTGAGAGGTCGGTGCTAATAAGATTATTCCATTTTACATATGAGGAAACTGGGGCTGAGAAAAAGTGAAGTGGTGTGCCGGATCACGTGCTAATAAGTGGCCTTGAACTCGGGGCTTCCTGGGTTGGGGTCCAGAGCTCCGGACGTTACACCACCAGCTGTCCAGCCATTTACTTGTGGTAGGAGAGGAGGAATAAACCGACCTGGTGGTAGGGAGCCAAAACCCAAAACATTCCCTGAACTCAAGAAAGCTTATATTCTATCAGAGGAGGAGGATTTACCACAGGAAGAGGCAGTGAATCCCATGACTAAGGAGATGAGGAAAGAGGAGGGAGAGCACACCAGGCGTGGGTATGGTCTGTGCAAGGTCCTGGAGGTGGGAGATGGGATGTTCAGGCCATAGTACCATAGTAGCTAGTAGACCAGTTGGGCTGGACTGTGGAGTGCACGAAGGGAAGAGGAATGCTGAGGGAGGCTGGACAGTAGGCTGGGGAATCAGGTTGCACAGAGCTTTCATGGCAGAGAGAAGCAGGAGATAATTTTTCCTAGAGGCAATAGGAAGCTGTTCTGGAGCCTGGGCTTGAGGAAGATTATCTGATCTCTGTGTCAATCAATGAGCATTTATTGAGTACTCACTGGGTCCCAAATCCCACTCTCTAGGAGACTCCCAGGGTAAAATGGTGTGGGCTGTGGCCCTGGTCTCAGTGGCTCAGCTGGGATGTCCCTGTCCTGCCTGCCTGGGCTCCTCCACCTTGTTTTCCCTCCAGCAGCAGGATAAGTGGCCAGGGCCCATTGCCAAGCCCAGGAAATCCTCCTTCCTGCTTTGATGACAACTCAGTGGCCTGGGAAGGGAGTCTCTCTACTTTCAGGATCCCTTTGGCCCTATGGGCCTGAGCTGCCTGGGCAGAGTTTCAGGATCACACACTGCTCTGCCATCCCACAGAAGCCTCAGCTGGGAGGGCATCTTCTGTCACATGTTCTTTGGGTTTGGGAGATGGAATGAAGCGCAGAATCTCAAAAGAGATGGGACCTCAGGTAGCATGTGGCCCACCCCCAGGGGCCCAGGAAGCCCTAATGTCTGAAGACTTCCAAGGATGGGGAGCTCACCATCTCCCTGTGCCAACAGCCAGAATCGTCTAATAATATTCCCTTCCACTGAGCTATGTCTGCCTCTGGATTTCTCCCCTTTCCTCCCAATTTTGCCCTCTGGGGCCATGGATATTACTTAGATAATCCTAACTGCATTTGTTATTGGAAGGATTCTTTGGATCAGGGACCTCTGGGCTGGTTCATCCTTCCCTTACAGGAGGTGCCTGGCCTCCTACGAGTGCCCAGCCATCAGCTTCCTGCCAGCCAGGCACAGTGCTACCTAAGTGCTGGGATTTCCGGTGGCCACATTGTTCTTCCCATCTGTCCCGTGCCCAGGCTTGATTCTGGTGCCTTGGAAGGTGACAGAACAGGCCCTGAAACCTTCCAAACCCTCGGGGCTTTAAAAAGGGAAGTTTCTTCCTCCTTAAAGAGGGGATAATGGGCCCTGCCCTGCGGGAATGCCCAGTCCAATGGGGGTGACCACTTTCCAGTAACATGTACAAACTGGCCCTGGAGAGGATGATGGGAAATAACCCAGAAGATGGGCTGTGATAGGGCACAAAGGGAGGGATCTCCAGAGGGGAGCTGTGGCGGCCTGTGGAAGCCATGATTTTCATTTCTGTTGATTATGGCGCCTCTGGCTGGAATGGTTCCTGTCTTCGCCTCCTTAAGACACAGCTCCGGGCCCCTTCATGAAGCCCTCTCTGCTGTCCTGGCTGAGGGGAGGGGTCCTTCTCCCTTTCTGAACCTCCTCTTTGACCCTTTCTTCTGCACCGTGTTCTGTGATTCCAAATTCCAGCTAGTTTTACTTTTCCCTTGTTCCTTCTGTTCTAGGTATGGAGAACCTGTGGCCTTGAGGCCACATGTGGCCCTCTAGGTCCTCAAGTGCAGCCTTTTGACTGAATCCAAACTTCACAGAACCAATCCTGTTAATAAAAGGGTTTGTTCTGTAAAACTTGGACTCAGTCAGCAGGCTTGTAGACTATTAGCTTCCTGAGGGCAGGGGCTGTTTCTTGCTTCCCCTTTGTCCTTTTCCCCCTTATGAGCATGAGTCTTCCACGTATAGGTGGTTAAATATTCATTGATTGTTGTCTGGTTGCACTGAAAGAGAAGGTTGAGGATGTGGTCTTCGGACAGCGCCAGCTTGGAGGGGCCCTGACACCGAGTGGGAGGGATTTTTAAGTCCTCTCAGGAAGGCTCAGGAGGCTTCGGGCCAATCAAGATAGCTTTGTTGCCTTTTAGTGAAAACTGATCCCTCTTAAGAGAACTGAGGGGAACCCGAGTCCTACCCCAAGAAGGCTGGGCTCTGTGGCTCCTTCCGGGCTCCCCCGACCTGGAAGTCTCTATTCCCATGACCTTTCCAGTCTACAGGATTTTAGTTTAGCTTCTCCCAGAGCTATGTGAAATGAAAGACACATTTCCAATTTTGACAGATGAGGAAACCGAGGCCTTGGATAGAAAAGTGGCTTGCCCAAAGGCATTTTGAGATTCTGGCAGTTTGAGACTTCTATGGGCTGACTGGAGGAGCTCTTCTAGAGAGAGCTTCTGCTGGAGAAACCCCTTGCCGTCAGTGGCTTGGGGGGATGTTGGGGTCTGTTTGGTCACTTTTCATGGGACTTTGATCAAGCTGGCCATGGGAATGATGGGAAAAAACAGTGTGCCTGGTGGAAGCCGTAAGTGGGCAGGGGGAGCTGGGAAAAGGGGAGAGGAAGGGATGGAGCTGATTTCTGCCAGGCCGTGTAATTATCCCAGTTGGCCCCGGGCCAGTCATGGGGTTAATTACCAAACCATCAGGTAGAAAACAAATCTCTAAAAATATAAACAAAGTTCCCCAGATGCCTGCTGAAGGGGTGCGCTTCCATATTGAAAACACATTTGGCTTTTATGGATTTTTTTTTACGGGTTGGACCAAGACTGGGAAATGAATATATAATGTTAGAGGTGGCAGGGACTTTAGAATATAAGAATATAAAAGACTCAACCAGCCAGGAAAGAGCCGAGAGACATCTGCTTACAAGGAGATGCAAAGTGGGCGCAACTAATTAGAGAAGTGGATTTCTGCTTATTCATTAGGGGAGGCCAGGGGGCACCATAGTGCACAGAGCGCTGCACCTGATGAGTTCAAATCCGTCCTCAGACACTTCTAGCTGTGTGACCCTGGGCAAGTTACTTCACCTGTTCATGCCTTTATCAACTCTGGAAGACTGTGAACCTCAGAAAAGATGCCAGCCTGCATTGGTAGAGGACGTTTCTGCACTGGGAGCCCCCGATGGCTGCAGCCTCGGACACTGTTGGTCACTCTCTACTCCTTGGTGGCCTCTTCTCCCTAGGTTTTCAGGATCCTTCCTCCCCCATTCTCCTCCTTCCTCTCAGACTGCTCCTTCTCTGTCTACTTGGCTGGCTCCTCCTCCGGACCATGCCCTCTAACCACAGGGGTCCCTCAGGACCCCCTGCTTTTCCTCCATACTACTTTCGTTGGTGACCTCATCAGCATCCATGGATGAAATGACCATCTCTATGGTGATGATACTCAAATCTACCTTTCCTGCCCCAGCCTCTCTTCTGAGCTCCAATGGCTCGTTTCCAACTCCCCTTCAGCCATCTCCAAATGGATGTCCCGTAGTCCTCTTAAACTCAACATGTCCAAAACAGAACTCATTATTTTTCCTCCTAAACCCCTCCCCCACCCCCATCTTCCCTGTTACTGTAGAAGGCACCCTCATCCTTCTAGTCCCTCAGGCTCCCAACCTAGGGGTCGTCCTGGGCTCCTCACTCTCTCTCACCCCCCCCATCTCTAATCATTTTAAGTCATTTTTTAGTCATTTCCGACTCTTCCTGACCCCATTTGGGGTTTTCTTGGCAGAGATACTGGAGTGGTTTTCCATTTCCTTCTTCAGATCATTTTATGGATGAGGAAACTGAGGCAGATGAGGTTAAGTGACTTGCCCAGGGGTCACACAGTAATTGTCTGAGGCCATATTTGATCTCAGGTCTTCCTGACTCCAGGCTCAGCCCTCTATGCACTATGGCACCCCCTGGCCGCCCCAGTCATTTTCCTACTGTTTCTTCCTTTTTAACCTCCCTGCTCTGACCCAGCCCCAACCCTGGTGCAGGCCTTCATCACCTGAGGCCTGGACCATTACAGTAGCTGCTGCAGGGTCTGCCTGCCTCAGTCTGTCCCCACTCCTGTCCACCTTCCGCTCAGCTCTCAACATGATCACCTCCCCTCCACTGTCTTCCTATTCATTCAGCTGCATGACTCTCCTGTTACTTCCAGGATCCCAAACAAAATCCTCTGTTCAGCTCTAATCCCTCCCTAACTTGGCCCCTTCCTGCCCTTACACCCCCAAGTATTCTACAATCCAGTGACACTGGCTGCCTCTCTATCTCCCGACTCCAGGCCTTTGCAAAGGCTGTGCCCTCTGCCTGGAGTTCCCTTCCTCCTCATCTCTGCCTCCTGGCTTCCCTTATGTCTCAGCTAAAGCCCTACCATTTGCAAGAAGCCTTTTCCAGTCCTGCAATGATTTTCTCCAAAATTATCCTGTATATATCTTGTTTATACTGAGTTGTTTTCATCTCATTTCACCCATTAGACTGGGAGCCCCTTGAAGGCAGGGACAGTGTTGGTCTTTCTTTGTATCCTCAGTAGCTGGCACTGTGCCTGGCACATAGCAGGGATCTGATACATGCTTGTGACTAGACTGGTCCTGACAATCTCTGGGTTTCCTTCCAACTCTGAATTTCTTCTAGGAAGACCTCATTCCTTATTTGTGCCTTGGGGAGGGGGAGTTCCACAGAATCCTAGCTTCAGAACTGGAAGAGATCCCAGAGGCCCCTGAGACTGAACTTCATTTTGACACATGAGGAAACTGAGGCACAGAGAAATGGGACACAGCTCCTTTCCTCAAAGCAGAATTTGATGCTTTGCAAGTGGGGGCAGGGAAGGAAGAGGAGGAGAGGGATCCGGTTCCCCTAGCGGCTTGGAGGGAAGCCAGAGGAGACACAGGGACCTTCCGAAGAGTTGGATGCCACTCCCCCAGAAAGACTCCTCTCTCTTCTCTTTATAATCCCTGTAATTTCCATGCCTATAGGCTAGAAAGCTGTGTGGACGCCTCTGATTGGTGGGGAAGGCATGTATCAGTATTGCCTTTTTATAGATGTGGAAACTGAGTCTCTGGCATTGAAGTGACTTGTCCCTGTCACAGAAGCAGGAAGGGCAGAGACACCCACAGGCCCTGAAGAGCCAATGCTCCTTGTCTGTGGAGTTCAGGGGCCCCAAACCTCGTGGCAGATCTGGGCCAGCATCCTCACAAAGGGGACTGTCAGGAAAGGCATGGGGATGGATTATGTGATGCGGGTTTTCTGAGGCGGGAAATCTAGGGTCTCCTTTGCTTCCTCAAGGGGCCCTCTCCTCCCCTGGAGTCATGGTGGAGCCAGCCAGGAGCCTGGCTCACCCAGGTGCTTGTTTACCGAGTGACCCACCCTGGCCAGAAGGCCTTCCCCCTGGTCCTTGGCCCATGAAAGGGAGACAGAGACCCACCCAAGCAGAGCTGGGGCCTGGGGAGAAACAGGCATGTGGCTGTAAATCACAGTTTCAAAGCCAAATCCGCCCCCCTTTGCCCACCGCCAACAAGCCACCAGAGGTTCTCATAGACATTTGACACCGTCCCAGTCCTCGACCCTGACATCTGGGGCACAGGGGCAGCAGCCAGGGCCCTCCTGGGAATCTGGGTAAGAGCGCGCCAGCATGAAAGGCGAGAATGCCAGGCTGGGGAGGAAGCCTAGAAACCATCAAGCTTCCCATTTTACAGTACAAGAAGGGCCTTAGATTCCCCTTAGCCTAGTCTCTCACTTTATACAACAGGAAGCAGGGCCCAGAGAGATCATAGCATCTCAGACTGTGAGAACCGGGTCATCCAGCTCTACAGTTTCATTTGACACATGGGGAAACTGAGGCCACTAGAAGTTAAAAAGTATTGGGGATGGGAGAGAGGGGCTGTGACTATCCGGAACACTGGGCTCAGTTCTGGGGGCCATGGTTTAAGAAAGACCTGAGAGGGGTAACCAGGGCAGGGAAATACCTGGGGTGCATATGGTATGAGGAAGGAACCGGGGTGTTTGGCTGCCTGCCTAGGTCCGGGTTAGGAGTGCGGTGAGAACACTTGCTTTTTGGTCCCCTTTACTACCGGGGCCTCTGTTTACCGCTCTGTGCCTCAGTTTCCTCATCTGTAAAATAAGGGGGAAGGATCCTTCCATCCCCGAGTCTTAGATATGGATCCTGGCGATGCTGCAGCTGGCGGGGCCACAGCAGGGATTCTGACCGAGGAGCCTCAGGAGTCACTGAAGTCGCGCCCTCCCTTCTTTTTACAAAGGAAGCACCTGCGGCTCATAGAGGGAGAGAGAAGCACCCGGGGTCCACCAGGGAGGCGGCACTCGAACCCAGGGCTCAGGGTCACTTGTTCTGGAGTTCCCCGGGTTCAGTGAGTCCTTAGCGTGTGGGAGGGGAGAAGAACTCCCCATGGATTTCTGAGCACTACTTTTAACAGACATTTCTTCTCCCCAAAGCTCATTCTGAGGCTCTGGGCAGTGAGAAGCCGGCGACTTCTCAAAGGCGTTCGCTCCCTCTCGGGCGTCCGCGGAGCGCATGATGAGCAGCGATGCCTCGTGCGGCTTCCGCACCACCCACCGGTGACGCATCTTTGTAGACCTCATTGTTCCGAGATGATCAGCTAGGGGATGATGGGGAGCAGAGGCTCCTGTTAATGCGTCTGTGGCATCGGCTTCCTGAGCCCACCCTGCCGATTCCTCCACAAATAAGCACCAAGACTCATGGGGTGTTTACCTTTCTCCAGGCCCCCCTCCCGGCTTGCCGGCCCCTCTGTGGTGGAGAAGTAGTTACCATTTCTCTGCTGGGAGGACATGGAAGGTCCGAGTCGCTCAGTGACCCCCACTGGAGCGGAGCCTCCCTCTTCACTCCTGGGAGCCTGCTTCTCCTCTCCCGGAGTTCCAGGGCATTAACCTACATCCTGGATAGCGGAGCAGCAAGGGACTGGGCCAGCCCGTCGGAATGAGGAAGCAGGAGGGTCCAAGGAAACAGGCACTGGGTGGTTGGAATCATCGCCAGGAACTAGCAAAGTCACATTTCGGGACTTGGGGGACTTCCTAAGAAAATTTGCTTCTTTCTTGAACTGTACTAGAAATTGGATCCAAGAAGACCTGAGTTCAAATCCAGCCTCTGATACTTACCAGCTGTGTGACCCCAGAAAAGTCACTTAACTGCTGTCTACCTCAGTTTCCTTGCTGTAAAATGGGGATAATTAATAATAATAGTACCTGCCTTCCCGGGCTCTTGTGAGGATCATATTAGATAATAAGTGCTTAGTCAGCAGAGTGCCCAGCACACAGTAGGTGCCTAGTAAATGCTCATTTCCCCTCCTTCTTCCCTGTACTAGGGAAGTTCTCAATTGCCGCCTTGGTAGGGTTTCCTAGAGTAGAAAGAACAGTGGGCAGCGAGCCACCATCCTAGGACTGAGTGCAACCTCTGGATAAGAACAGCAATAATTAAGGATGATGATGGTAGCATCAATGAAGTGCAGTCAGTTTCACAAAAGGCTTTCCATATGTTCTAGCATGGGGCATAAAGGGCTGGCCTGAGAATCAGGAAGGCCTGGGTTCAAATCCTGCCTTTGACATTTCCCTGCTGTGTGACCTCTCTGGGCTTCAGGCTCCTCCTATGTGAAATGAGGGGGTCTTTTCTAGCCTCAGATCTGGGAGCCGCTGCTTCTTCCCTGATCCTCGAATCCCAGAGCCTGGCACATTTGCGGCACCTTCCCCTCTGAGGCCACCATCCATCTCCTCTATGCATATACAGATCTCTCTGGTGGACCCAGATATTTACATGGGATCTCCTCAAGCAGGGCTTGGGGCTTGATGATTTAGATCAGCAATTCAGCCCCACAGGAGCCCTTTTTGGACTTGGTCTCTGTTGGCAAGTTTTTTTTCCAGCTCGAAAAGTCTAGGACTTTAGGATGCAGCCCCCCAGGTTAGATTTGGCCATTCACAAAGTCCTTCGAAAGTTTCCTTTAGGTAGAGTCATTCATGCAGTAAGGAAACCTCGTTATTGATGGTGATAATCAGGGTCCTTTGGCTTCTGAGCAGAGTCTCTTGGACTGCTTAGGACACTGACCTATCAGTGCAGATCTCTTGCCCAGGATTGCCCAGAGCTGGTCTTCCAAGAGATGTCTTGTGACTCCAAACCCAGCTTGGACTCACTGGGGCCTTCTCTTTCATTTAATACAAGTTGCTGAATTTGCTTCCATCTTGTTACCACAGCAGAGACACAAGGACCTTGAGCTATGGGGGAATGGTTCCAAGGGTGCCATTGTCTTTCCCACACCGAGGCTGCTCCCAGGCAGTAGATGGACACATGGAGACATTGCTTGGTGCTCCCTAAACTGGCCTTTGGACTGTGGCCAAAGAGTTGGTTTTGTTAGAAGGAGGAAGGGGAAGAGATCCAGGTGAGGCATCTGTGTGACAAAGAAGTGTGGTTTGGGGGCATCTGGTCACTTGGGTGGCTCCTCCTGAGTGTCTTTAGGGGTTGTGTGTGGTCCTGGGGACAGTCTCTTGCATCGGGCTGTGTTGTAAACTGCCTGATGGCTTGAACACAGAGTAATTCTGAGAGGTAACAATGTCATGTTTCGGGACATGGGTAGCTTCCCATTCTAGTTCCTGGCTATCTTCTTGGTGTCTCTCTTAGTTGATCCTTGTGGCTTATTCCTGGGTTTGATTGTTTATTTGTGAAATGTGAGGCATGAATTAATAACAATCAGCCTCTTCTATCTATTTTTGGGCCACTAGGCTTTCTCTCCCCACAGTGTGCATGTGTGTGTGGGAGGCCAGGAAGGGGTGAGGTTTATTTAGCAATAGAAGCCAATATGACACAAGGACAAGAGACAAATTCTATTATTGGATGAAATCTATCTTGTCACTGAGTTCCAGCTATCTTCTTTTTTTAAATTAAATTTTATTTTTTTAAACAACAAAAATCCTTCTTTTTCCCACCTTCCCCTCCCCTCAATTTAGAAAGAAAAATAACCTCCTGTTACAAACATTTATAGTCAAGCAAAATAAATCTCCAAATTGGCTATGTCCAAAAAAATAGGCCTCAGTCTACCCTCTGAGTCCTTTGCTTCTCTTTCAGGAGGGAGGAGGAATAGTGTGTTTGGTATGAGTCCTTTGTAATGGTGGTTGATTATTCACTGATCAGAGTTCCTGAGTCTTTGAAGCTATTTATCTTGACAATATCATTGTTGCATAAACCATTTTCCTGGTTCTACTCACCTCAGTTGATACAAATCTTCCTAGGTTTCTTTCAAACCCTGCCTTCCATCATTTCCTACAGCAACACAGTATTCTCTTGCATTCATACACTACAACCTGTTCAGCCAATCCCTGATTGATGGGCACCCCCTCAGTTTCCAATTCTTTACCATCACAAAAAGCTGCTCCAAGTGTTTTATACTTCCTTAGAGTTTGTTTTGCTTAAATTAATTCTTCCTCTGTCTTTCTCACTCTCTTTTCCTTTCCCCCCTTTCTCTCTTATTTCTTGGTTAAATGAGATGTATTTCTCTCTCTCTCTCTCTCTTTCTCTCCCCCCCCACCCCCGTGTGTGTGTGTGTGTGTGTGTGTGTGTGTGTGCTTGCTTCTCTCCTTTAACCTCTTCAGCTGTGTGTGTGTGTGTGTGTGTGTGTGTGTGTGTGCTTGCTTCTCTCCTTTAACCTCTTCAGATGTTACACTCAGTTTTGGGGGCTAAGTTATTCTTGGCTATAAGCCTATATTCTTTGTCTTCTGGAATATCACATTACGAGCTTCTCACTCTCCTTTTGAGTGGTGGCTGCTAAATCTTGTCTGATGCTGAGTGTGACTTCTCTGCACTTCAGTTATTTCTTTCTGGCTGCTTGAAGGATTTTCTTCTTGAACCTGAAAGCTCTGAATTTGGGCTCGGATGTGCCTGGGAGTTTTCATTTGGGGATTCCTTTCAGGAGACGACCGGTGGACTCTTTCCATTTCTACTTTGCCTTTTGGTTCTAAGAGATCTGGGTCCTCTTTTTGAGTTTACAAAGTCCGATAGATAGTGTGGGTTAGTGGAAAGAGGGCTGGCTCTGGGGTCAGATGACCTGGGTTCAAATCTCTCACTACTACCTGTGTGACCTTGGCCATGCCACTCCCTTTCCACATCTGTAAAATGAGAAGGTCAGACTCGATGACCCTTGAAGTTCCTTCCAACTCAGTACCTAAGATCCTGTGATTTTTGAGGCTCCTCCTGACCTGGACATAGTGTTCTAGGTCTCTGGTCCTTTCTGTTCCAAGGTCCCTCCCAGTGCTGACATTCTGCGATTCCACAAGTCTGTGAGAGCCCCTGCTAAGCAGCAGGCCTCAGCCAAAGAGTGACCTACGGCCCTGGCATCTACCTGGCCCCTTGTTCAGCTCCTTACCAGGGAATGCCCACCCTGGCTCCACAGAGAATCAGTCCAATGACTTCTCCCACACAATCAAACAGGGGAACCTCATGGCTTCTGCTTCTATTTTTTTTAAGTCGAACAATAGTGCAAAATAATTGCTCATTCTTTCTTTTTAATAAGAGAGGAAATTTTTTCGGAAGGCAAGGTCTTCAAAAGGCCATTTCGTCAAATAGAAATACACTTGAAAGCCAGCAATCTTGAGCCCTGGGGGCCAGGCTTCGTCTGGTTCTGATTAAGCTTGGTGACCCTCACCCTGGAAACTCTTTGTAGATGTGCCTTTTCCCGAGACAACTGACTGACTGGCCAGGGATCTAACGGGCTTCACAGCACATAAATTTATACCTAATAAACGGCTTCAGATCCAGGCCCTTCGTTACAGAATTGGGGAAGCCATCTCTTTATAGTCGCCATCAGGTAAACAATTAGGAAATGCAACGGGGCATGTTAGAGAAGGGGGAGGCTTTTCTTTCCCACCCTTAGTCCCCTCACTCCCACCCCACTGGACCCCACCCCACTGGGCTTCAAATGATTGGATTCATCAAATCTAATAATGGGAAAGGACCCCAAAGGCCAGGTGCTCCAACCCTTGCCTGGGGCAGGAATGATCCTAACGATATCACTAACATCTCTGTTCTAGAGTCCCTCCATGTCAGAGCTGGGAAGGACCTTAGAATGTGGAAGGTGGAATGTCAGGGTTGGGAGGGACCTTAGAGCATGGAATATGGGACGTCAGAGCCAAGAGGGACCCTAGTATACAGAACATGTTCAGCCAAACCTGGCAGAAACTTTAGAAAGTCTAGTTCAACATCTCATTTTGTAGAAGGGAAAATTGAAGGTTAGAAAGAGAGAGTGTTTTGCCTGAGGACATAGAGAGAGACTCCCCCATTGGAGGAGGCAGAAGGAGAATCCAGTACTCTTAAGTCCTGCTCTAGGGCACTGTTGCCTCTAACTTTAGCTAGGGGGCCCAGGTTTCTTTATTTGTAACGTAATGGTCATACTTGGCTCAATACCACAGAGAAGCAAAGAGGCCCGGAGGTGCCAAGGCAGGTGTGACCAGGCCCTGGGGCATCTGAGGGAGCCCCAGGGAACCATTGAGGCTTAGGGGTGTGACCTCCATTCCTCATCAGACAGCTTCCATCGGACCTGGTCTAGACCATGTGGCCACTCATCGAGGGTTTCCTAGATCCAGAGCTGTGGAGGGCCACAGAAACCTTATGGTCAAATGCCCTTCTTTTCACAGGGAGGGAAACTGAGACTTGCTAGTGCCAGATTTTCTATCTTCCTACCTGGGGATCTTGCCCACACTTTCCAGAGGCATTGGTGGCAGAATGGAAGTCATCCTCACTGTCCTCAGAGGTAGAGGACCTGCGTCCCCTTTATGGCTCTTGCTCTTTTGGCTTTGTGACCTTGGACAAGTCCCAGCTCTCTGAGACTTCCCTTCCTCACCTGTCAAATGGAGATAACACCACTTGTCCTATCGACATACTTTGTGGGCCTGTGGTGAGGACCAGACTTACAGGTTCTGCAAAGGAGCCCTGGGGCTAGGATCAGAGCATCTGCCCTGGCTCTCAGCACTGGCGGCCTTAGGGCCAATCATGTTACCTTCCTGGGCCTTGGGGGCCTCTTTTGTAGGATGATTCAGTGACACCCATCGGCTCTCTCTGCTGAGCCCAACAAACTCCATATGAATGGGTGTAAGGTGTTAATCACATCAGATGTTTAAGAGGGAATAATTTCAGTTGTTTTGGAAATCACCATCAAATATTCTTAGATAGCAAACTGCTTAAATTCAGAGTCCAGGAGAGTGTTAACCCCATGAAGTAGATGCTTCTTAAGGGACTGTTGGTCCAAGGACTACCTAGAAAATAGAGGAGTACAGATCACAGACATAGGTGATTATTCAGCCTGAAATAAAAACCCAAAGCTCTCGGTGTAGTTCTTTTTTTTTTTTTTTTTTTTTTTTTGCCCTGTCACGTCTATTTTGTCTCCCAAAGAAAATTCACCATTTGCAAAATAATAGAACCTTGGACTTGGAATGAAATGTGAAACCATATGTGCAATGTTCTACAAACTTGAAAGTGATCAATATATAAATGCTAGCTATTATTGTTATTAAAAATAATTAGCAAGAAGTACTATATGAATGCTAGTTATTATTATTAATAATAATCAGAACACCCACGTTTGGATCTCAGCCCCAACACTGCTAGCCATGTCTCGTCTTCCTTCTCCAATGTGTTTTCACAAGCTGAGAAAATATTCTCCCTAAAGCATGAGGAAATTCCTCTGCTCCAGAATCCTCAGTAGCTTCCCATTTCCTCTTCAGAGAAAGTGCCCGTTCCTCTACTTGGCATTGAAGGCGTTTCACAATATGGCTCCAGCCTGCCTTTCCTTCTCCATTCCAGCCAAACTGGCCTGCTTGCTGTTTCACCTCTTGCTTCCGTCACGCCTTTGTTCAGTCTGTATGCTTTGTCTGGAAGTTATTCTCCCCTTGATCCTCCTCTTTGAATCCTCATCTTCCTCCAGGACTCATCACAGATGCTCCATGCCATGGAGCCTGTCCGGATCCCCTTGGTTGTGAGCACTATCTCCCTGAATACTTTTCCTTATATTGTCTTTTAGGGAGAATTAGGGTTAGGGTTAGAGTCTCTGTGTACATTACTTCCCAGGAGAATGTAAGCTCATTGAGTACATGGAAGGCTTCATGTGTGTTGGTTTTCTCAGTTTCTAGTCCAAAGATGGAGCTCAATAACTGCTTGTTAAATGGAACTGAAGCGAATTATGCCTGTTTCTGAACAAGAGTCCTCCACAAATGGTTATTCAGGGGTGGGGACCTCTAAAGGCAGCTCATTCCACAATGGGACTAATTGTCAGGAAGTTTTTTTTTTTCTTAGCTCTAAATATGCTTCTTCACCCCCCTATCCCTACCCCACTGCTCCTGGTTCTGCACTCTGCAGCCAAGAAGAATGGATCTAAATCCTCCTCAACACAACAATCTTTTAAATACATGAAGGCAGTCACTGTGCTCCCCTTAGCCTTCTCTTCTTGGGGCTAAACATCCCTCAGACTTTCAAGTGATCTTCATAGAATGTGGACTCAAGACCCTTCCCCATCTTGATAGCCTTCTTTTTGATCTTCTTTAGCTTGTAAATGACCTTCCTAAAATGTGACTCCTTATAACACATGCTCTCTTTGGGTTTTTATCAGCCTAGAATCAATTCTTGGCCTCCCTAAAAGGTTTTATGCCAAGGAATTCAGTGCTTGAAAAAAATGCTTTGTTCAAGTTTAAAAGGCAGTGTGGTATTGTGGGTAGGACAGCAGACATGGACTAAGAAAGACCTGGGTTCAAATCCCATCTTAGGTCTAGCTTCAGTTTCCCCATCTGCAAAAAAAAGGAGTTTGGACAAGCCAGTTTCTTAGCTCTGACATTCTGTGCACTATGATACTATCTATGATCATAGAAATCAAAGTGAAAGAGACCTTAAAGACCAGAATCTAGTTCAGGTCTCTCAACTTATAGGTGAGGAAACTGAGGTCAAATACCCAGGGGGACACAGGTAGTATAAATGGCAGAGGCGGGATTTGAACCCAGGTCCGCTGGCTCTAAATATACTGGGTTTTTTTTCCCCACCCTTCTCTGAGGCCTTTGTTCCTCTTTCCTCCCTATACCTACCAACTCTGACATTCTCTCTTGTAAGGTTCTAACTCTAACTCCTATTCTCATTTCCTAACTCCTTTTTCTATACAACCTGTTTCCCAGGCCTCTGGATTTCACCTCTGCAAGCATATCTTGTTGATTTCACCTCTGGAGCATCTCTTGTCAATTTCACATCTCTTGTTGATTTCACCTCTACAAGGTGTTCAATATGCTCCATTCTCTCCTCTGACCCTGCCCCACCTTGGTGTAGACCCTTATCGCCTCACATCTGGGCTCTTGCAATAACTGCTGGGGGCGGGGGTCTGCCTGCCTCGTCTCTCCCCACTGCAATCCATCTTCCATTCAGCCACCAAAGGGATTTACCCAGCATGCAGGTCTGATCATGTCAGTGCTACCTACTCAGGAAACTCCAGTGACATCCTATCACCTCTAGGACCAAATATAAAATTCTCTGTTTAGCTTTTAAAGCCCTTTACTACCTGCCGTCCTACCCAGTGACAATGGCCTCCTGGTTATTCCATGAACAAGACCCTCCATCTCTTGGCCCTGGGCATTCTCTCTGGCTGTCCCCCATGCCTGAAATGTTCTCCAATCTCATCTCTGCCTCTTGGCTTCCCTGGCTTCCTTCAAGTCTCAGTTAAAATCCTACCGTCTTCAAGAAGCCTTTCTGGATCCACTTAATTTTAGTGCCTTTTTTCTGTTGGTTATTTCTTGTTTTTCCCATATATAGCTCGTTAGTACAAAGTTGTTTTCATCTCCCCTGTTAGATTGTGAGCTCCCTGAGGGCAGGGATTGTCTTTTGCCTTCTTTTGTATCTCCAGAGCTTAGCAGTGCCCAGCACATAACAGCCACTTAATAAACATTTATTGACTGACTAAAGTTCTTTCTAACTCTGACATTTGCAATTTTGTGTTCTAAAGCTCCTCCTAGCTCTGACATCCTATCATTTTATGATCCTTAAGACATCTATAAACTCACATTTCAGATCAACTCTAAAAAGCTATTAGTTGTTTTAATGAAAATTTAACTTTGGCTAGGACAAACATTTCTCAAGATTTTTTGGTCTCAGAATCCCTTTACACTGAAAAATTGAGGAGCCCAAAGAGATTTTGTTTATGAGCATCAAAGCTATTGATAGTTACCATATTAGAACTTAAAATGTCTTAATGTTATTACTAAAATAGTTTTAACCTCATGGACCCCCTAGGAGTCACTGGACCACACTTTGAGAACCACTGAACTGGAGGAATCTTAAATACACAGATGTCTCTTGTTAATCCCGCCTCCCATCTGCCCCTTTCTCCTGACCTTCCCAGGCAAATGAAGTTCTCCCCTCCTTTTCTAGAGCTCTGTGGATGAACTTCCCCCTCCCTTCTGCCTACCTTGGGAGGTTGTTCTCAGTCCTTAATCAAGGCCCAGTGGGGAGCTCTCAGAAATGTCTGGCTTATCAAGACAGGATTTATTTACTGTCCAAATTCCTCACAGTTCTCCTGTGCTTGCTGGTCATTGAGTCAGTAGGTTGGGAGACCAGAGCTGATGGATCACCCTGTTGCTTACTCAAGCAACTGTAAACAGGGCTCACAGAGGGGAGCTAGGGCCATCTGATAGGATAATGGGATAATCAGCCCAGTCCCAAAGGCTCCCAATTTAGGAGTCATCCTGGACTCCTCACCATCTCATGTTCCCCCTATATAGAGTTGTGGCCAAGGCATGTCAATTTCATTTCTCATCTTTGCAACATTTCTTGTTGATTTCACCTCTGCTGCATCTCTTCTAGATTTCACTTCTGAACATCTCTTGTAGATTTTACCTCTGAACATGTCTTGCCGATTTCACTTCTGAACATCTTCTGTAGTTTATTCTGCAGCATCTCTTGCTGATTTCACTTCTGAACATCTTCTGTAGATTTTATCTCTGCAGCATCTCTTGTTGATTTTACCTCCAACACACCTCCTCCTTCTCTCCTCTGACATGTCCCCACCCTGGTGCAGACATTCATCACATCATACCTGGACTATTGCAGTAGATGGTTGTGGGCTGGGGTGGGGGGGAGGTCTGCCCATCCCAGACCATCCTCCATTCAACCACCAAAGTGGGTTTCCTAAAGTGTAGGCCTGACCATGTCACCACCCCTGCCCTAGCACCCACCCCCTGTGGTTCCCTATTACTTCCAGGAGCAAATACAAAATGCTCTGTTTCCAATTCAAAGTCCTTCACAACCTAGTCTTCTACCTTTCTGGCATTCTCACATCTTATTCCCCGATATTTACTCTTTGATCCAGAGACCCAGGCCTCCTGGCTGTCCTTTAATCAAGACCCTCCACTTCCCAGGACTAGGTTATCTCTCTGTTTGCTCCCACCCCCACCAATGCCTGGAATGTTCTTCCTCTTCTGCTCTGACTCGAGCTGACCTCCCTGGCTTCTTTCAAGTCCCAACTAAAATCCCATCTTCCACAGGAAAGTGTCCCGAGCCTTTCTTAACTCTAATGCCTTCCCTTCATTTATTATTTTCTATTTATCCTGTATATAACTTGCTTTCTATATATTTTTATGTTATCTCCCCCATTAAATTGTGAGTTCCTTTAGGGCAGGGACTGTCTTTTGCCTTTGTTTGTATCCCTAGTGCTTAACATAGTGCCTGGCACGCAGGAGGAGCTTAATAACTGCTTATTGACTAAATGTTAGTGGCTAGGAATAGGGGATTCAGGATGATACAACTGTAAACAGTGCTGGCCTGGGACTTAGGGGTCTGGGGTTCGAATCTTGCCTTTGACAGTTACTGCCTGTGTGACGTGACTAAGTCACTTAACCTCTGGGCCTTAGTTTCCACCTCTGTAAAGTGAGGGGGATGGACTCTAAAGCCTTTTCCAGTTCTAGATCTTCGTTCCCCGATTTAGGAGTATCCCTTCTGGGATGTCCCACCTAGTTCTTCTCCCCTTCCACCTGGGCGCGTGTCAGTTCGAGGCCTGTGACCACCCAGCCTGTCCAGAATTGGGGAATTAAGAAATAGCATGATGAAGCCGTCGGCAGACTGGCACTGCATGGGCTCTGGACAGTCCTCTGTTGGGTTATTTTTAGTAAGTCCCTTAAGGAACTCCTCAAAGCCCCAGTAATGACAGGGTGAGGCTTAGAGATTGATTTAGCCCTGCAAGGACCCTGGAGACTTTCCGGGGACCTCAGACACATCTCCTTCAAGCCCCCCAACGTTGTACAGTTGAGGAAACTGAGGCCTAAAGTTGGGAAGTGATTTGTCAATGGACACACAGAGGCAGAATTTGAACTCAGGCCTCCTTGACTTCAGGGTCAGTGCTCTTTCCATTGTACTACTAGCCCATTTATTTTACAGTTGAGGAAACTGAAACCAGAGAAGGCAAGAGACTTACCCCAGGTCACAGAGGGAGTATTAGGAGCCACCTGGGCCAGGTGGCTACTCTTCCCACTTCCCAATCCTTAGAGTCAGAGGGGCTCACAGCTGGCTAAGTTATTCATTCATTTGACATGCATTTATTAAATGCCTACTGTCTTCCAGACTCTGTGCTAGGTGTTAGAGACACAAATATAAAACAGACACCCCCTACCCTCAAGGGTAGAGTATTTTACTGGGGAGGGGGGCACAAGTCAAATCAATAAGCATGTATTAAGTGCCTACTATGTGCCAGGCACTTGGGATACAAAGAAAGGCAAACAATAAACAGCTGCTGCTCTTCAGATGCTCCTGCCTAATGGGGGAGAACAAACAAGACAGAGGGGGATAATTTGAGATAGTCACCAGAGAGAAGGTGCCACCAGAATCAAGGGGCATCAGGAAAGGCCTCCTGGAAAAGGCCAGGGCAGCCAAAAAATAAAGATGAGGAAGGAGAGATTTCTGGGTATAGGGCAGTCAGACAAATGCCTGGAGGCGGGGAGATGGATCATGGGCAAGTAACTGGCAAGGAAATCCATGTTATTGGATCACAGAGTACATGGCTGGCCTAGAGGGTGGATAAGGTGCAAGAAGATTGGAAAGATGGGAGGGGCCAGGCTCAAAGGCAAATAGAGGGTTTTCTATTTGATCTTAAGGTAACAAGGAGCCATACAGAGTATTGAATGAGGGAGTAAGGGTGAAATTGGAGGGGGGGAAGGGAGCGGGGAGAAGGAGAAGGAGAGGTGGGAGGGAGAGGAGGGAAGAGAGAGGAAAGAGAGAGAAACAGAGATAGCAAGGGATGGAGAGAGAATAAAGAGAGTCCTTTGGGGATGGGGGGAATGATCCTAAGAGATGCTGATTTCATGATTTCCACTCCTCTCAGGCAGGGCCTAGTCAGCCTCTGTGTATGTGTGTGTGTGTGTGTGTGTGTGTGTGTGTGTGCATTCAACTTCTTGGCAGATGCTGGGAGACCTGGGTAAGCCCTCTGCTCTGTTCTGGGTCCATTTCAGTCAAGTGAAGATCTTATGACGTAGCCATAGTATGCATAGGGGTGACATAAGGGTGTGTGTGTGTGTGTGTGTGTGTGTGTGTGTGTGTGTATGCTTAATGTGGGTCTGTATCAGCATGAGTGTGGGTGTAAGTACGGGTATATGCCTTTGTATGTGTGTCTGTTTCCCTGGGTGAGTCTGAACATTAGGGGAGCCACATTCAGTGCCTGCCCTTTCTGTATTCCTGGCACCAAAGGCCTCTTGTTTTCCTTTGGTCTCCTGAGGCCAGGAGAGAGATATGAGGGCTGGACAGAGCCAGGGAAGGGAGGGAGGCCTGCAGCCTGAGACCTTCCAAAAGCCAGCTCCTGACAAGTGAAAGATGTCTGACTTCCAGTCCCAGAGCCAGGCTTTTAAAAACACTGGGAGTATTTATTTAAGCCAGTAAATAGGTTTATTAGCAAGGGCCCCCCCTTTGTAGTCTCGGTAATGGATCCTCCATATGTTTGGGCTTTAGGAGCCGGCTAAGATGCCTGACACCTAACTCTCCTCCTGCCGCAGAGGTTAAGACCTTGGAATGTTGCCATGTTACGTGTGGCCCCCTCTCCTGGGATAATTACAGGCATTCCCAGGGAGAAGGAAATCACCGGGCTTTGGCCTTAACCAGCCCCAGTGCCTGCTACCCCAAAAAGCCCCTCTCCGAGGAGGGAAGAAAGAAGTCATAAAGTGGGCCCGTTATTAACTTCTTCCTTTTTAAAAGGAGCCGGAGACAGGCCGCTGGACCACATTAAAGGGCCTCCCGTGAGACCCACAAGGGGCTAATGAGCCACCTTGGACCTTCAGCCACATGAGCTGCCCGCCTGCCAGTGCCCCTTTGAACTCAGCCTTGATGTGGTGCCAGGAATGTGGGGAGCCCACAGGCTGATGAGAGGGAAGGGGTTGGGCCTCCTCGGGACATTTGCATCGGAGGCCTTAAGACTGGCCAAGGACAGAGTGCAGATCTCACCCAGCAAGGAGCATGGACAAAGCTGGATTCCCAGATACTCCAAATCTCACGAGGAAGGGACCTTGCCACCTGTCTGGTCCAAGCTGCTCCCCCAGACACTCCAGGGAAGGGGATTCCAGCCATTGCTTGAAGATCTACACAAAGACAGCTTGGTACAGGAAGGGGAATGAAGGGACTTGGAGACAGAGGGCTGAGTGTGAATTCTAGGTCTTCTGTGCCATTGTGTGTGGGGGGGTCACTTCACACCACCTGGGCTTCAATTTCCTCCTCTATAAAGTGAGGGAACTAGCCCAGATGACCTCTAAGGCCCCTCAGAGCTGTTGTCCCAAGAGCCCTCTGCCATGGCCAAGGCACCCCATTCCACTCCGAATTTCCCCAGTATCATTAAAACCCAAATTGGTCTCTTACAGAGCTCCTTCCCATCATCCCTGGGAACAGGGAAGCAGACCTCTTCCCTCTTCTACAGGCTAGCCCTTCGAATTCCTGCAGACAAGGGGCCTGTCTCCCCTGATTCTTCTCTGGGCTAAACACCCTGGTCTCCACAGGTGCTTTTCCTATGTCGCACTGAAGGCCCTTCTCTATCCTGGTTGTCTGCTCTGCATCCATTTTCTTCTTAGACAATGGAACCCAATACTCCAGCTGAAGTCTGAGAAAGGTAGAATGCAATTCCTCTGGCCTCCCTGTTCCTAAAAGTTCTGTCCCTTTTACTGTAGCCTGGGACTCCATCAGCTTGTTTCCTGGGGGATTCAGACTCTTTCATCTCTGTCCCAGTTGCTGCTGTCACTTCTCTGTAGGAAGGGCTCTAGGACCCAGGTCCCACTCAGCCTTGGCAGGTAGGCACGTTGGCTGTGGGCCCCACAGGCCCCCAAGCTGTACCCTAATCCTCCTCTCTGAACTCCTCAATGAAAGTTCATCCTTTGGGCAAACCCAGCCCTCTGGGGATCTGCACCCAGACACATCCACGAAGTTCCAGGAAACAGAACCTAGACACCCAGGAAAATTGCTCCCAGTGAGTCACATTACAAGGTCCCATCACTCCACCCATCTCCCTCTGACATCACTAATGAGTCCGACCACAACACTAACCCTCTTTCCACACTTGGTTCTCATCCCCAGGGATGGTTTCCCAACTCCGGCTACTTTACTAGTTACCACCAGAAGGAGGCGGAGGGCCAGAAAAGGCTCTCCCCTTTACAATTTGAGAGGAGAGGGTTAATTAATAGCCATGGACAGCTCTTCCTTTAGCCCTCTCCCCTCCCTTCCCCTCCAGGGTTCTTCTTCCTTCCCCTTGATTCTTCCTGAATTGAAGTAGAACATAAGTATGAATGGAAACCCCAAAGATGCATGATCATGAATTTCTGCCCACCTCTCCACCCCTCCTTGCCCCAATTCTGCAGTTCAAATAGAACTTCTCTTTGTTTCAAAGTTTTCCTACATTTCACACATGCACAGTTTCTTCATCCTCCATGCTGAACCTCTTCCCGCTCCTGCCATGCTATATGAAGACTGATTGAAGAAGGGGGAAAGTTAGCCTGGAGAAGGAAGGCCTTGGGGACTTAGAACCTCTCTTTACGTATCTGAAGAATCTTGGGAAGAGGGATGTGATTTGTTCTGTTTGGCCCTTGGGTCCTGTAGAACCAGGAGCAACTCGGAGAAGTTACTGAGAGGAAAACCGAGGGGTGATGTCAGGAAGAAGGTCCAAACACTTGGAGGATAACAAGAGGAGGTGGTGGGCTCTCCTTGCTGGGGGTCTTATTGGGGATGGTAGGGTGGCTCTGTCAGCCTGTCCCTCCACATGCATTAGAGGTGGGTGGGATGAGCTGGCTGGGTCTTGTCCCAGTGGGGCACGGCTCACTCTCCATCCCCCGAGCTGAAATGGGCTTCCTGTTGTTACTGGTTCCTCTCTTTGGGACCCTGCAAAACTGATTTATTTCCCATCTATTAGCAGTCCTTCAAAGGTTTGGAGACAGCTTTCTGACCCCCGCCCCCCAAATCTTCTCCAGGTCTCTTAGCCTTGTCTGTTTTGTGGAGGAGTGAGATCAGTAGAACATTCTGACTGATCAGTCAAAAGGCATTTTGGTTGGTTGGTCAGTTCTGGGCACCAGGTTTGAAGAAGGACGTTGCAGAGCTGGGGGAGCGTCCAGAGGAAGGCCTCCAGAATGGCTGAGGCCTTGAGGTCATGATATGTGGGAATGGCTTGAAGGAAGTGGGCTTGTTTGTCCTGCAGAGAAGACAGGGAGGAAGGGTCACCTTGTGTAGAATATTGGGCTTGTCTACTCGGCTCCTGAGGGCAAAGGCAGGAGCCACCAGGAAGTTTGAAGATGTCCAGTTTGGGCCAGATGGCAGGAGAAATTCCCCAGCTGTGAGAGCTGTCCCAAAGTGGGATGGATTGACTCGAGAAGCGGTGGGCCCCCCTGCTCCAGAGGTCTTTGGGCAGAGGTTGGATGAACCCTTGCTAGCTATGCTATACTAGGGATTCCTTTTTGGGTATGGGCTAGACTCAACTGCCGCTGAGGTCCCTTGGAAATTCTGTATTCTGTGGTTCTCTGAAATACGGTCACACCAAACAATGGCCACACTGGCTGTGTCTGTGAAGGTGTGCCTCGCTCTGCATCGGGAGTCTGCCATCTCCCTGATGGAAGGAGGAGATCTCTCCATTCTTAAGTCACCGTATATTCCCCTCTCAGGTATTGTGATGCTTGGATTTTAGTGTGTGACTGTGAGCAGTCCAGGCCAGTGCTGGGTACTGCTTCAGCCAGGGCTTTAACAAGCTGTCCCCTCAGTCTCTGGATGATCCAAACTAAGCCATGGCCTTCTCCCTGGGAGGAGGAGAAGGAGAAAGGGGGAAGAGGAGGAGGGGAAGGAGGAGGAGGGGAAGGAGGAGGAGGAGGAAGAGAAGGAAAAGGAGGAGTAAAAGGAAGAGCAGTAAGAGAAAGAGGAGGAGGAGAAGGAAGGAGGGGGAGGAGGAGGAAGATGAATGGGAGCCCAGCCCTCCCCTTCTCCTTGCCTAGGAGGGAGGAGGAGGAGAGCCAGCTCGGGACCCAGGAAGGCAGGCATGGGAAAACTGTCTCATTCATCACAAGGACTTACCTTTCTGGGCCTGTGGCCTCCAAGGTATTTTCATGCTTGGGCTGGTGTGGGGTGTTGGTCTTTGGGCAGTATTCCCCAGATTACACGCTGACCGCATTGTTGTCTGTGGAGGGGTCAGTGTACTCGGTGGACACAAAGCGGGCCCCGGGAGTGGCGTGCAGGTGCCCGGCTTGGGGAGAGCAGGCCTCACGTAGCTTGCAGGCCCCCAAGCTCCCGAGCCCAGTCCCTTCCTCCTCTGGAGAGCCGATGTTTCAGATAAAGTTCAGTTTCACCTCTCCCGGAGTTTGTGATCTCATCAGTCTGGGGGTTCCCTGCACTGACACAGACCCCATGTCCCCTGGCCCCTCAGCCGACTATCTGGGGCCCAGGCACAGGCCCAGGGAGAGGGGGAGCCTCTGCCTGTTGGAGGCTGGGCCCCAGAGTGCAGACACACAGACTCTCAGCCAGAGAGGGCTTTCTTCCATCCCCACCAAGTGCTGGGGCCCGTCTTTGCTCTTCATCGTATCCATCAATCGATGGACAAGCATTTATTGAACACTTACTGAATGCCTGGAACGGAGCTAGGTGCTGGGGATACAGCTACAATAAATCCTCAGTGCTGGAGAGGGCATCAGTCAGTCAACAAGCATTTAGGTGGTCAGTGTTTCCTATGGGCCCGGCACACAGGTATACGAAAAACCCGAGACATTCCCTGCCATTCCAAGAGCTTACATTCTAACGGGAGACTATGCGTCTACATCACCAGGTACAAAGTAACGATCTTAGAAGAGGGGGTTGGGGGGGCAGGCTTCTGGTAGCAGCTGGAGTCTGAGCTGAGTCCCGAGTCCAGTGGAGGTACAGAGGGAGGGCATTCCAGGCATGGGGCACAGTCAGTACAAAGATGGGAGGTGGAATTTTTGGGACCGATAGGAGCAGACGGTAGGTTGCGTGGAGGGAAGCAGTATGCACAAGGAACAGAAAGGGGGAGAGAAAAAGCCCTGGCCATATTCTGCTTTAAATGACAAACAGAAGAGCTTCTATCTGATCCTGGAGGTAAGAGGGAGCTAGGGGAGATTCTTGAGTGGGGGATGATGCGGGAAGACTGTGCCTTAGGAGAATCTCCAGGATGGTTGTATGGAAGATGGAAAGGTGAGGGCAGAGGCTAGAGCAGGGGGCTGTGGGGGCCAAGCAGCAGGGAGGTGATGGAAGCTCCACATTTCTACTCCCAGCTTCTCTTTCCTCCCACAGCTCACGTGCACTACCTTCCTACCTGGTCTCCCTGCTTCAGTCTCTCCCCTCCCTGGTGAGTGCCTCTGACTCTGTCACTCCCTTACACAAGAAGATTCCGTGGCTCCCCACACAGCTGGTTAGTGAAGCAGGAATGAGGCCTGGATTTGGAGTCGGAAGACCTGGGTTTGAATCCTACCACTTGCTGCATGACCTTGGACAAGTACCTTCCTTCATGGGCCTCAGTGTCCTCCTGGGCAAAATGAGGGTGTTGGACTCTGATGGTCTCTAAGGGTGGTTTGTTCCAGCACTAAATCCTATTAAATAAACAGCTTTTTCCCTGCCCTCTCTCAGGGCCATAACTAAGAATTTTTGACCTGGGCCAGGGTGGGGGTTGTTGAGAGATAGGGGTGGTGACACCTCAGAATAGTGAAAGGCTGCCTCCCTGCTGAAGGCCTGGCTACTGCTGGGGATGTAGGGAGAAAAGCTGGAGACCAGAGGCCAAGGAAACCCCAGATAGGCCATAAGGGCCTCTCAATTTCTGTGCCCTGAGACAGAACTCCAGCTGTCTCACCCTAGTGATGACTGGGTGCAGACTGCCTTGATTTCACACCCTTACGAAAACAGCCAACCATATGGTCCCCATCCCCCTCCCCTCACCCCAAGGGCCTGGGAGGAGACCTGTCCAGTGTTGGCCAGACACACCCATGGAGAGAATCCCCAGCTCTGAGCCCAAGCAGGCAGCTGTCCGACCACTGTTAGGACCACTGAGGGAAGGGTAGCCTCTGGCTGACTCCAGGTCTGCTATCCTTGGCCAAAGTGCCAAGTGGACACTCCCAACGCCGGCTTCAGGAAACACACTGCAAATTCCTCTCTAGGAAAAAGAAGCAACAACGTTGGAGCAGCATCAGTGGAGAGTCCCATTCTGACTGGGGGCGGTTCCCCGGAGGAAGTGGGGCCTTCAGCTCCTGTCTGTCCTGCCCCTGTGGCCCAGATGGCCTGGGGCCTCTCCAGGGAAGCTGAGAGAGCCTGGGGACACCTGGGGGCCGGCAGGGTGGGGCAGCTGCCTCTGTGCAGGCAGAGGCCAGACAGAGCCCTGGCAAGCAGCGTGCACTCCTGGCCCTGTCCCCTTCCCAAATCACAGGCCTGGAGAACATTAGAGGAAGAAGAGACCTCTATGATCACATTGAATCATACCTTTAAAGTCAGAGGGGACCTGATACCCTGAGGAGAGGGCCCTGAACGATCCACTCAGGGCTTCTCATCCCATCGTACTGGTCTGTGTTTCATAACTGAGCTGCCAGGCGGGGTCCCCCAGACATGTCAGAAGCCCTTGTCTTGGTCTTTAAACCTTCTGTGTGCACAGGCTCCCCGAGGGGGTCATCTCTCCTGTCTCTATGTGGCTGGCTCATCTACTTTGTAAGTCATACATTTCAGCACAGGGTTGTGGCTTCCAATCTGAGAAGGCTGCTCCTTTGTCCGCTCTCCAGGCTGGCTGCCTCTACTTCTTTGCTCTGACCCTCATACAGCAGGGTCTCTTTCCTTCTCATGCTCTTCCCCCTCTTCTGGATGGCATCCCCTTGTTCATATTCTTCTGTGGCTGAGCCCAGGACCCAGCACAGCGGGCTCCTTCCTCTCCTCTTTTAAACACTGGAGCTGAAGTCGACCCCAGTTGGCTAGTGGGGGGCTGACACGTGTTGTAGCCACAGGACCCACCAAGCAGATAAAAGCCGAAGGCTGCACGCAGTCTCTTGGGTCCACACGTTGCTTTGTTGACTCGTACTGAGTTTTCTGACTGCTGACCTCCCTCCAGTGTTTTCTCCTGAGTTGGTTTCCAGCCTGAATTGTGCAATTGATTCTTTTAACCTTAGCCCTACGCTTGACATTTATCCCAATTAAACTGAATCTCCTTCCGTGGAGCCGCCAAAACCAAGCTGCCACAAGCCCACATGCTAGTCAGACATTCCAGGTTTGTGTCATCTGCAATCTTGATTAGACCACGCTTCTTTCTAAGTGATTGATTAAAAAGTGTTTCAGCACCACCTACCCTCCTCGCTTTATAAATAATAACAGCTAGCATTCATAATAGCACACAAAGGATTGCTGAGCACTTTACAATGTGACCTCATTTCAAAACCACCCTTATGAGGTGGGCGATGTAATTATCATCCCTATTTTACATATGAGGAGACTGAGGCAAACAGAGGTGAAGTGGCTTTCTCAGGGTCCCATAGCTAGTAAATGTCTGAGATTTGAACTCAGGCCTAGGGCTAGTCTTAGAAAGATACGTAGCTGTTAGATATTGAAACGTAAAATGGGGCTGGATCGGATGGTCTCCAAGGTTCAAGGCAATTGAATTCACCAAGCATTTGTCAAGCTCCTACTGCTAAGGTTTAACTCATTGACCTGCCTGTGATTGTCATGCAGTGGCCTTGGGCACCCATCCGGCTGCTGGTTATGGTTCTGCAGACTGGCCAAGGGACAGTCCCAGCCCTCACTCAGCCCCTTCCCCAGCCCTGCTGATGGTCATAAAGCCCAACATAGTATGAATGGCTCAGGGCCAACGCATCCCTGCCCCTGGGGGAGCCTGCATCCTAGGGACCAGAAGCCAAGACAGAGACTGGATCTCTGGCTGGCTGCCTGAGGAGGGGTGATGGACCCTCTGTCCTCTATGCTGCCCATTTTGTCTGGGCCTACAGTCAGTTAACAAGCACTTATTAAGTGCTTACCATGGGGAAGGCTCTGTGCTAGGTGGAGGGAGTTTCCACATTGGAAGTTCCCTACATTGATAGAATCAAAACGTTTGACCCATGTAGCCTTTTGAGGGTCATCCAAGTTCTGTCTGCAATACCACATGAAAGTCAGTTATTATAAGCAGAAGCACAGTCAAAATCCTGCCTCTTACATGGATTAGCTCTGTGTCCTTCACTGGAGGTGGTGTGGGGCAAGCTCTGGAGGGCCTGGATTCAAGTCCCACCTCAGACTTTGGATAGGTCATTTACAGGTCCTCACCTGTAAAATGAGGGGTTGGGTCTTGATCCCTTCTGAGGTTCCTCCCAGTCTAAATGTACAATCCTCTGAGCCCTGGTTTCTTTGTTCGTAAAATGAGATCACCCAGCCTGTCTTTTCTACCTTTCAGGGTCATTGTGAGGGAAGATCTTTGTGAACAGTAATGAGCAATGAAAACACGGGCTGCTATTCTTAATGTGGCCAGGAAGGAAGACGGTCTTGGAATGCCCGAGCTGAATGAATACAAGGAGGGAAGGCTGTTTGGACTTCCATAACGAGGAAGAAGGACTCAGACAATGGGCCAAATGAACTGGACTTCTATGCCTGATAGAATTTTCGTATTGGTGATAAAAGGGTGGTCTGTGAGTGCCCAGAAGTGAGGACTGGCACATCATGCCCTCCTGACCTCTTTTCTTACAGAAGTAGGCTGGTAGCTCAGGAGATTGCCAGGAGTGGGGGAAGAAATGGTGCTCTCTGGTCGCCTCCTAATTTATAGTATGTGGGCATTTCATTCAGGTGTATTAGAACATCTCTCACTACACTCTCAGGGGTGAGATGGAGGCGGGGGCAAGATAGCAATCAATCCGTCATTCGACAACCCCATGGCCTCCCGAGTGCCAGGCTCTTTGGTTGTGCGGGAATACAGATATGCAAGTGAGACAGTCCCTACCCACATGGAGCTTACGCTCTCAAGGGACAGATAATGCATGTAGGGAAATGGCATAGACCCCAGGAATAGCGGGGTGACGATACCACAGCCCTCGGCCCTCCCCACACCTCATCTATACCATTGTGTTCAGTTCTGGCCCCCATGGTTTAAGAAGCATATTGGGAAGATGGATGTTGACCTAGGTCTGAGCAGGGACCATCATCTCTTTAAAGCTCCACCCTGCCTCACGCAGCCCAAGATCCCATTGGCTTTCTTGGCTGCTCATCAATAGGAGGCGGGCTTTGGATTCTGCCTCCACTAGCAGAGATGGGTTTGCCTTGGTCCATTCTCCCTTGCTCTTGGTGAGCTTTTGGAAGGTGGTAGGTGGGATACGAGCCGTTTGAGTGCCTCAGGCATGCAGCACTAAATGCACCCCGAAACCAACCGTGGGATGTGGGAAACCCAAACTCCACCTCCACAGGAGGAGAAAACCTGAGATAAGGCCAAAGCAGGTGCTGTGAAGGCCCAGGTGGGACCAACCTGCAGAGGAAGTCACCTGTTTGTGGCTGCGGGTGGAGAAGAAATGGTGCCATCTGGTCGCTTCCCAATTTAACTAACTATTCTTGCTAACTAGTTCCTGTGCTGCTCAAGGAGTGAACATGCTGTCAAAATAGAAATGTAACAAATTTTAAATTGCGCAACCTTTAAAAAATAATTATTTATACTTTTTCTGCATTTTAAATTTTGATATCTTGAAAGATAATCCTGATTGTCCCACCTTGGTTAGAGCTGTGCCTGTCTTCTCTAGGGGGTGGAGAGATTCCTAGAGTAGAATTCCAGTACCAGGGGCTACAGGGAGGGGGGTGCCCGGCTGACCCTGGGATGCTTGAGAGGTCCCTTTTTTCTCTCAGCCTCAGGTTCTTTATCTGGAAAGTGAGTGGCTTGGAAAAAATGCTCTCTAACATCTCTTCTAGTTTTGACATTCTGGGATGCAAAGTTCTGATCTCACAGGGTGAATGCATCCATTCTGATGGGGCCTATCTTTTTGTGTCACCTGGTCTATGATGATGACACAGTGTTCCTCTTCCAAGGAGGCAGTGTGGGGCAGTGGGCAGCAGCACTGGATTTGGGGTCAGAAAGCCTAAGATGGAATTCTTCCTTTGAACTCAAGGGCTGTCCACTCTCAGATGAGCGTCTTCCCCATTCTGGGCACTGGGAGGCGATTAGACAGATGACCTCTGCCTACACCAGGCTGTGTGCTTGACCACTCTGTCCTCCTGGTTGTGACTGCCTCCCATTCCTTCCTCTCTGTTGGGATCTTGTCTGGAACTTGACTACAGCTTCCCCCATCACAATGCAAGCTCCCTGAGGGTGCGGTGGCCAGCATCTAGTAGGCGCTTCATCAGCACCCTTTTCCCCTGTCAATACCAAACAAGTCTCCTCATCCCCTGAATCCACTTAACTGCAGCTTCACTCATTATTTCAGCAAAGGTTTCTTAAGCATTTATCCAGAGCCTGGTAGTGGGCCCTAGAAGGGCAGGGGGAAGGGAAGGGAAGAAGTATTCATGAAGGACTTACTAAGTGCCAAGCTCTGGATTATCACCCAAGAGAAACAGCAGCAGGGCATTGTGATTCACACACTGGGCACAGAGTCCAGAAGACCTGGGTTCAAATTCTGTCCCTGACACTTGCTAGCCCTGTGATCCTGGGAAAGCTGTTCCCTCATCTCCTCACAATCTCCTCATTCACCAGCCTAACAGTCTCAATTTCCTTGTCCATAAAATGTGTACATTAATAGCACCTTCCTCACAGGCTCGTCATAGGGCTCAAATGTATAGAAAGTGCTTTGTAAACCTCAACACAACATGGAAATGTCACTGATTGTCCATCATCTCCAAGCTGAGACAGCTCCTGCTTGGTGGAGGCTCTGAGCCTGGTGGGGGGACAGGACACCCACACCCATGACTCTAGTCCCCCACATGACAAAATTGAAAGTAAGCTCCCTGAGGGCAGGGATCTTTGGAAATGTTTTTTTGTCCCCTCCTCAGCCATGTCCCTGCCTGGGCCTGCTATCTGGCTGTCATCCTTGTTTCTTGTAATGTCAATTAAGTTGGGACTTTCTTACTACTTTAAAATGATTAATTGAGTGTCTTTGATTGAGTCTTACTAGGTGCTAAGCCCCAGGCCCAAACCCCTACCTTTTAGCCTATGTGGGTGTGAATTGGTAACTAAGGTGGGGCTCCAGGTGGGGCCAATGAAGGCAGGTGCTAACTCCAGAGCCAATAGTGAGAGCTTAAGTTCTGGTCGCTCAGATGACTTTTGATGAATGCCTAAAGAGTGCATAAAAAGAGAAGACAGAGTTATTTGCTTAGGGCTCTCACTCTTGGCAGGTGCACTGATATGGAGACTCTGGGCAGCTACAGCTAAGAGCCCTCCAGCTTGTAAACCCAGATGTTCGGACTTTGTTAAACTCTGGTAACTATGCATTGAGATTTGAATCAGACAAGGTCTATTGATGTTTGCAATTTGTTTGTGTTTGCTCTGAAGTTCAGGGTGCTGGCTTTTCCCCCTGAGCTGAGTGAATGATATTTGTACTTCGATTAAATTGAGATTGTTAACCCCTTAATGTTGCTTTGCTTAGTAAAGCAGATCAAAAGAACCTGGACTTGCAGTGTTCTGTGAGCTGGTTGTCGTTGGTTTTACACCCCCACAGCAGCTGTTAGCCGGATTGTTGAAACATTCCCCTAGCCTTGCTTGGGTTCTCCCCATAGTGATCTGCGAGCCTTCATCTCCTGCCTAGACCCAGGCCTCCACGCACCACCAGCTTTCACCTCTTACCCTTCCCTTTCAGCTTTCTTTTATGGGCCTCTTTTCCTGCCAGAAGGTGAGCTCCTCACAGTAAGGGCATGTCTCATTTACTTGTATTTATAGCCCCACTCCTTGGCACACAGTGAGTGCTTAATAAATGCTTGCTTTATCTGTCTATCTATCTTTGTCTGTTTGTCTATCTGTCCATCTATCTATCTGTCCATCCATCTGTTTATCTTTCTCTGTCTTTCTCTTTGTCTATCTCTGTTTATTTGTCTATGTATCTCTATCCAACTATCTATCTATTTATATCTATCATCTATCTATATCTATTTATCCAATCATCCACCAGTCTATCCATCTATCCATCTATCTATGCATCTATCTATCTGTCTATCTATCCATTCATCCATCCATCTATCCATTTGTCTATCCATTCATCCATCCATCTATCCATTTATCTATCCATCCATCCATCTATCTACATCTATCTATCTATCTATCTATCTATCCATTCACCCATCCATCCATCCATCCATCCATCCATCCATCCATATGTCTATGTATTTAGCTATCTATGTATCTATGTATCTATCCATCTATCCATCCATTCATCTATCCACCTATCTATCTATCTATCCATCTATCTATGTATTCTCTCTATCCATATCTCTCTCATATCTCTCTCTCTCATCTCTCTCTCTCTCTTTCTCTCTCTGTCTCTTTCTATCTATCTCCATCATCATCCATTTATCTCAGAACAATGTCTGGCACATGCTCACTAAAAGCTTATGGACTGGTGAATAGAGTATATCAGAGCAGTGCAGTCCCAGTGGTCTATGAAGTGGAAGGTTCCTACAGCTGGTGGACTAGTAAAGCTTCAGGGAGAAGGCAGCCCTGGAGTTGGGCTTTAAAGTTTCTGTAACTTTACTAAACTGGTGTTTAGCCAGTGTAGAAGAGGAGGAGGCCAGTCATGGCATTCAGCCCAGGGCGCTTCCTTTTCTCTGGGCTAACTTCATGCAGATTGATTCCTCCCAGTCCCCTAAGTGACTCTTCTGGAGTCCAGAGCCCCCAGGAGCTCCATGCCATGTCTGTCTACACGTCACCCACCCTCCCTGATGGGAACTCCATTCATCAAGATTTCACAGTAAGGAGGGCTGAGTGTGACCTTTGCATTGCCCCAAGGATGCTGTGAGCTGCTCCTGTGACATCCAGGGAGCTAGACAGTTTGGGCCGGGGAGGCCGCCTGGGCCCACAGCTCCTCAGAGGAGATGGCCTTGGCTTTCTGTCCCTTCTCTCAACATGTCCAAGACTGAACTTGTTTTATTTCCCTCAAACCCACTCATCTTCCAAACGGCCTTATTCCTTTTGAAGACACTGCCATTACCCCAACCACCCAGGCTTGAAAACTCAGTGCTATCCTTGGCTCCAGACTCACAAAGTCTATATATCTGGCTGTTGTCACCGCTAAAATTTGTCATTCCTTTCCCCACAACATCTCTTATATCCTCTTTCCTTGGCTCACACAAAGGACTTAGGATGTCAGAGCTGGGAAGGACCCTAGGGCAGAAATCACAGAATGTGGGAGCTAAGAACATAGAACATGGAAGGTCAGAGTGAGGAGGAACCTTAGAACACAGACCAAAGCCTGTCAGAGCTGGGAAGGACCTTGTTCAATCCTCTCTTCTTGGAATTTGAGGCCCAGAGAGGGGAAAAAATCTTGTACAGTATCCAACAGAAAGTTAGGGGCATGCTGGGACCCCAATTCAGGGCTCCTGCCTTCTTGGTACAGGTAGTTCTGGACTCCAAGGGACATATACTAGGCCAAGATACCCACGGGGAAGGATGGAAGGAGGAGACTCAGAAGAGCAGCAGACCTGATGTAGGATCGTGGGCAAGAATGGGGATTGGACGAGATGAACCTTTGCCCCAACATCCTCTTTCCTGCCCAGATTTATTCACCCTTGGCAGCTGCTGGAGGAAGGTGGAGGTATGGAACTCTCTTTCCCCTCCCAGCCCAAAGTATGTTTGGAGGCATTTATTACAGCATGAAGGAGGAAGATCCATGAACAGGGAGACCTTCCATCTGTGGATTTTAAATTGGCCCCAGGCCTGCCCCTGGTCCTAGGGAAAGAATCCCATGTGCCAGAGGCCAGGGCTTCTCCTTACTCTCAGGCTAGTTCCAAGGTGAGTGAGTCTGTGGCTGAGCCATGGCTGGGAGGATGTGGGTGTAGGAATGTCACAGGAAGGCAGGCCTGATGTCCCCAGCCCCAGCCCTGCTTGCCCCAGGACTCAGCTTGGCACTCAGAGCACCGCCATCCCCCCACCCCAGCCCAGAGGATGGGTGGAGCTGCTGTCCTGGAAAAATGGACAGGTCATGACTGGGCCCCAAGCCAAGCCTCCCTTCCCTTAGGGCAGGAGTTTTGCTTTTTGTTATTTTAAAGTTTTATTGTTTAAAGATCGACTTTCATCCTAGAAACAGAGGAATCCCTTTTACTTATGTGATGCTGTCTTCCTCTACCATCCTTATCCCATGTGCTCTTGCATCTGGAGGGAACCCTGGGCTCCCCAAGGCTTCACCAGAGGCTTCCAAGCCCTAGCAGGTCCTCCCAGGCTGCGATGGCTTTGAGTGTGCACACGGAGATGGCTTAGGGGTCTGTTGGGGGACCAGGCCAGGCCACACTGGAGAGGCTCAGATCTCACCATCCTACCTGTAGTAGGATGGACTTTGGAGATGCCCCATGGGTCAGGTCTGCAAGAGGAAGTGGGACCAGCACAAGAGACGAGACCATGGTTCTGAATCAGAAGCAGGCCTTGTCTCCAGCCCCGGCCTGGCTCTGGGGTTTCATGGTGTGGCCATTTTCTTACTCACCTGGTTCACACCTCAACCCCTCCACAGCTTATTAGCTTACCTCTAAGCTTCTGTGTCTTCCCACTATGGAGAAAACGCAAGCCCCTCTGTTGGGCCTGCCTTTATGGCTTCTCTCTGGCTCCTTGATCATCACTGCCCTCATTCCGTCAATGATCCTGCCAAAGCGACCACCCTGTTGTTCCCCAAGGCTTCTCGCCTCCATACAGGCTGTCCCTCCTGCCTGGAGTGTCCTCCTTCCTCCCCTCTGCCCCTTAGAACCCCCAGCTCCTTTCAAAGCTCTGCCATCCTCAAGAGGCATTTCCTGGGGCCCCCATTGCTTAGTGACCCCCAAACTGCTGTGTGTTATCTTGCTTATATCTAGTATTTGTTTATATGAAAACATTTTCAAAATCTGAATGAATGACCAAGCCTTTCCTCAGTGTTGACCATGGGTTGGACACTGTGCTGAGTGCTAAGGCTTCAAGCCCTAAGACGAGATGGGCCCTGAAACAACACATAGGTGGGATGCAGTGGTCAGGGAGGTCCCAGGGAGGGTGAGTGGAGCTGGGGGCAATTGATGCTGCATCCTTTCCAGGCTCCCAGCACCTCGTGCATATATGGGGGGCACTGTACCTGGCAGCTCACCGATACAGGGGAGGAAGACCCCTCTACTAATGCAGGTCAGCACCTTCTCTGCACCTACAAAAGAATTATCTAGTCTCCAGAGAATTGGGAAGTTCAGTGGCTTGGCCAGTGGCTCACAGCCGTGTATTCCGGCAGCTGCTCCCTATCCTCTGTGCCATGCTAGCTGAAATCTTTGGTTTTAACCACTTATGCATATCCATTTTTTCTCTGCTTGTCTCAGTTCAAAGATCACTCCCCTTGGAAAACAAAAAGAAGCAGATAGCAAGCTTCTGCCATCATGGTCATCCCTCATCTCCCCCATATATGCATGAAGTGTTGGGAGCCGAAGAATGACATGTGGCATGGGCTGTGCCCTCAAGGAGATGGCAGAGGATGCTCCTCACCAGGCATTCACTCCCTAGCCTGGTGAAATCACAGAATCAGGGAAAACCAGCAAAAATCAAACCCTGAAGACAAGGGGCTAGTGGGCAGGAGAGCATCCAAGGGCTGTGATCACTTCTGTTCCCATGGTGACCACAGGAACTCCCTGGAGGATGTGATCGCTGTGGAGAGTGAAGAGGGACCACAGGACCAGGGAAAGGGAGGAGTCTGCCAAGAATAGGCCAAGGAGCTTGGCTTCAATTCCTGGAGAATTTCTGAACCACACTATTAACGGGATGGATGATGATCACTTAGAAAGGGAAGCAGTGGTCATTAAAAGCCAGCATGGGCCCATCCAAATTAGGTCATTTCAGACTAACCTTATTTCCTTTTTTGGGAAGGGAGGCTTATTAGATGAGTATGGGGAGTGTTGTAGGCATAGGAAAATTAGATTTCAATGAGACAGCTGACTATGAAAGTCTCACACTATGCTTGCAGATAAGATGGTAACATGTGGCCCAGATGGGAACTTTGAACAATCTTCTTATAGGAAAGATGGAGGGATAGAGATGAGATGGATTTAAACTAGTTGGAAGGCATAATGTAAAAAGTAGTTGTAATATAGCCGGAGGTCTCTAGTAGAGTACCACAGGAATCTGGGCTTGGCTCTGGGCTGTTTAATATTTTTATCAGTGACTGGGATAAAGGCATATGTTCAGCAAATCTTCAGAAGACACCAAGCTGAGGAGGAGAGCTAATACAATGAACAACGTAGTCAGGATCCAAAGAACCTTGTCAGCTTGGAGGGAGGTCTCTAGTGGAGTGTTCCAGGATCCGTACTTGGTTTTGTGTTGTTTGTTGATGTTAATTATTTCAATGAAGGCATCGGAATGTATGGATAATGTAAAGCTGGAATGCCTAACTCTGTGGATGACAGGGTCAGGATCCAGAAAGATCCCAACAGGCCTGAATAATGGGCTCAGTCTGATAAAAGGAAAACTCATAGGGTCACTGTCCAAACCAGGAGGAATTTGCCTTGGAAAGATATGGGGAAGAAGGGATGGAAGGGAGCAGACATTTATTAAAAGCCTACTGTATGCTAAGCACTGTGCAAAGGGCCTTACAAATGTCTGATCCTCACGACAACCTTAGGAGGGAGGTAGCATTATTATCCTTATTTTGCAGATGAAGAAATTGGGGAAGACAGAGATGAAGTGCCTTGCCCAGAGTTACACAGCTAGGAAGTGTGTGAGGCAGGGTTTGAACTCAGTTCTTCTGGACTGCCGAAGCCCAACGTTCTATCCACTGCACCGCTGAGACGCCTTGGTGAAGACCTGGAAGTCTACAAGACCTGCCGGGTGACCGCTTGTCCGGGCCTCTGGGGCTGGGCCACTTTGGAGGTCCTGTGCCTCTGGCACCACCTGCCCAGGGTGATGCAGGTGGCGACTCTGGGGGTGGAGGCTGGGCCTGGTGACCGAGACGGTCCTTGCATGGGAAGTCTGGCACCTTCTGAGACATCGAGGGCTTCAGGTTTCGCTGCCTGCCCCCTTGGATTCTGTCCCTTTCCTCCCTTTGAACAATGCCTCTGTTCAGCAGTGGCCCCTGACGGGAGTTTTCACCTTCCTTAATATTCATTACGAGCCCTGCTTGGCATGTATTAGCCGAGTGAATGATGGGCCCCAATTTCCTTCCCTAATGGAAGCCCTGTTCTTTCAAACCTCCGCCTGTCAAAGGCCTAATCTCCCTCTCAATTAAGCTTCCTTCTTTTCCAGCAAGTGAAGTCTTCTCGTGAAGCATGTTCTGGTCTGCTGCTGGTTGCCTCAGAGGCAGGAGGACTGGGCTGGGGCCAGGGAGGTGGCGCTCAACCACTTTTCTGTTTTCTTGAGCAGAAACAGGCTTCCTGATCTCCTGGGTCTGTTATTCAGGAGGAGAGCACCTATTGGTCACTAAGCTGTGCCATGGCCAGGCAGTGTGGCCTGGTGACTAGAGCCCTGACCATGGGGTCAGAAGAGGCCTGGGCGTGAATCCTGCCTTCTGTTACTCTTTAAAAATTTTTTTTTTTAATTTTTAGTTTATAACACTCAGTTCCACAAGTTTTTGAGTTCCAAATTTTCTCCCCCTCCCTCTCCTCTCCTCTTCCCGCCTCCAAGACAGCATGTAATCCGATATAGGTTCTACATATACCTTCTCATTAGACTTATTTACACGATAGTCAAGTTGTAAAGAAGAATTATAACCAATGGAGCGAACCACGAGAAAGAAGAAACATAAACCAAAAAAGAAAAAAAGACAGCAAATAGGCTGCCTCAATCTTCATTCAGACTCTGTAATTCCTTCTCTGGATGTGGACAGCCTTTTCCATCATGAGTCTTTTGGAGCCGTCTTTGAACTTAGCATTGATGAGAAGAGCCTTCTGTTACTCTTAGGCCAGATGTATGACCTCTCATCTGTAAAATGGGACTGCTGACTTCTGAAAGGTCATCACTGTATGGAAAGCATTTCACCCACACTAAGCCTCCAAGATGTGTCTGTCTGAGAGCTGGTGATCCTCCTCACCTTCATCTGTCCCATCTGTGTCTGCATCTTGTAGTTGTTAGCATGTGTTCTCCACTGCAGCCCTGCAGCTGACTGCTTGGCTAGATGTGGGCTCCTCCCACCCCAGAATGTGAGCTCCTGGGAGAGCAGGGACTGGCTGACTTTTCCATGTGCATCACCAGCACCAAGCCCAGGGTTTTGCACGTAGTGACTGCTTAGGAAATACTTCATCCAATGGCACCGTCAGAACGATTTCTGCGAGACGCCCCGATGGGGGCTCCTGGAGCTTGGGATGGCCTCAAAGGTTGATCCAGGGAGGAACCTTGGAAACACAACCAGCTCCCTCATTGTCATCCTGTGTCCCTAATATCCCTCCCCTCCATCCCCTCCTCCCTTTTCCTTCCACTGATGTCCACAGAGTCTCAGCACTAGGAAGGCCATCAGAGGGCACGGAGGCTGGCCCCTGTCTGAACAGCCCAGTCTGGGCAAGATCCTTTCTGTGACAACGTCCACACAGCCAATCCCTCGTTATAACGGACCTCCAAAGGCCTCTCACAGTCTGCTGGCCCCCCTTCAATCCAGCTGTCACGGGCTTCCCGAATGAAGAGCCTCCAGGAGAGATCTGCTCCTGGCTCCTCCCTGCCCACAGCTCTGCGGGGCCATTATTTATTTCCTATTTGTTGATAAGGAAACTGAGGCAGGCAGAAGTAAAGTCCCAACCCTTCTCCCTGGCATTCGAGGCCTTCCCTGATCTGAGACCACCTGCCCCCCTTCCAGTCCTCTTGGCATCTGAGTTCCCTGGCCTCCCATGTCCTCTGCCTTCCTCACGTTGCCCTTCCTCCCTCTCTCTCTCTTCACCCTATGGTTCTTTCCTAGACTCTGCAGCCAGGAGAGCACAGTCCAGACGGGCCATTTCCCCTCATATGTTGTTCAATCGTGTCTGACTCTCTGTGACCCCATCTCCAGATACTGGAGTGCTTTATCATTTCCTTCTCCAGCTCATCTTATAGATGAGGAACCTGAGGCAAACAGGGTGAAGTGACTTGTCCAGGGTCACACAGCTAGGAAGTGTGTGAAGCTGGATTTGAACTCAGATTGAAGATAGAAGATGGAGAGAGAATATTCAGTTACATAGGGAGGGAGGGAGGCCGCCCCCCCCCCCATCGGGACAGGGCTCTGTTCTTTGCCTTTTTCACCATTTTCTTCTGCTCTGTGCTTTGGTGAAGGAGCCACTCTGACCATGGCCGTGACTGTGGGACCATAGCAGGGCACTCAAGGACGCCTTGGGGATTGATCAATCGGCTATGCCTTGGTTAGAAGTGACCTTGGTGGAGTCACTGCTTTGTAGGAGCTGCTATTAGTGGGATGGCTCTGTCCAGGGCCCTGGATGTGGGGAGAAGCTCCTTCTTCTGTTCTTGTCACTCATCTTAGTAAATGTCCCTTTGCGAGAGCTAATTAATGTTAATTGACTAAATGATCCTGGAGTTAGAGGGCTTGCCCAGCGTGCCAGAAGTTGCTAGCCTCCACTAACTGAATAGCATCTGCTTTAAAAAGTGCAAAGCCTATTAGAGCGACCTTACCTTGGAGGGGGTAAGGGAGTGCTACCGCCATTATCTCTTTTACAGGGGAGGAAACTGATCCTTGGCAGGGGAAGTGACTCGGCCAGGGTCATGGCTGGCAAGTGTTTGAGTTGGGATTCAAACCTGGGTCTTCCTGGGTCCAGGTCCCTTGTAATTTCAGCACACCGGTGCTTGAGGCAGTGAGGTGGCCCAATGGGTAGAGCTTTGGGCCAGAGCGGGAGGCGGGGGCGGGGGGGGGGGGGGGGGAAGCAGACCCTGAGTTTGGCCTCAGGCACTTCCCAGCTGTGTGACTCAGGGCAAGTTTCCCTGCCTGTAAAGTGGGGGTGAAAACTGCCTTCCTGGGGCATGAGGATAAAATAAGATGGTGTTTAGAGAGTGCTTCACAAACCTTAAACCACATCTAAATGCTTCTGTTGTTGGTGAGGCTGTTGTCTTTATTAATTCTACTTCCCAACTCTCTGGAGCTTTGAAGACAGTTATCCATCAATTAATCAATAGCAAGTATTTATTAAACACCCACTGTTTGCCTGCGCAGCTGGGTGGCCCAGTAGATAGATCACCCAGCTTGGAGTCAGGAGGACTGGAGTTCAAATCCTGCCTCAGACACTCACTAGCTGTATGACCCTGGACAAGCCACTTCACCCCTGTTTGTCTCAGTTTCCTCAGTTGGGCACTCACATGGGTATAATAACACTGCCTACCTTGGAGGATTGTTATAAGGATGAAAACGAGATCATATTTGTGAAAAGTGCCCAGCACTTGGTAAGCGCTCATCAAAGCTTCTCCCCTTCCTCTTGGACCAAGCACTTGCTGGCTCTGATCTGTCATCAGCCCAAAGGGGCAGCTGAGGCTGAGGTCCTTCTTTGTTCTCAGGGTCTGCGATTAACTCCTGTGGACTCTGCCAAGGGCTGAGCAGGGCACAGCCCAACCTTGGGTGGCTCTGGGGAGAGCTCGGGGACCCTCTTTGCCTGCCTTCACCAGCTTATAGTACTCAGGGCTGGGGGCTCCGGTCCATGTCCTCCCTGCCCCCAGCCTCTCTCCTCTCCTCCTTGGCACCTCTGCCCTCTAAAACAGATGCGCAGCCACCCTCCCCAGGGAGCAGAGAACCAGACCTTGTAGGATGGTTGGGATAAGCTGCTAGAAGTGGCTTCCATGGCAACCAGGGAAATCTCTTCTACCAAGGGAACAGGCTTTGCTGTGGCTTAGTAACTGCACCCTGAGCCCCAGGCTTCTTTCTTGCTGCAAAGGTAGAAGCTGATGATTTCAAAAACAGAGGTAGCTCAGAGGAACCTCAGAACCTAGAACATGAATGTTAGAGATGGCTAGGACATGAGAACCTAGAGCAAGGAATGCCAGGGCCCGGAGGGACCTCAGAATCTAGAGCATAAATATTAGAGATGTCTGGGACGTGAGGACCTAGAACAAGGAATGTCAGAGCTTGGCAAGACCTGGGAACCTAGAATGTGAATGTCAAAGGTAACCAGGATGTGAGAACCTAGAACAAAGAATGACAGAGCTTGGAGGGACTACGGAGTCTAGAACATGAATGTTAGAGCTGGCAAGGGCATTAGAACATAGTACAGGAATGGTGGAACTAGCAAAGACCTTAGAACATGGAACAGAAAACATCAGAGTTCAAAGGGACCTTGGAACCTAGAACACAAATGTAAGAGCTAGCAGGGACGATAGAACCTAGAACAAGAAGTGGTAGAACTCAGAGAGACCTCAGCACCTAGAACATGAAAGCAAATGCTCTCAAGAACTTTAGAATCTAGAACAAGGGATTTCAGAGCTAGGAAAATACCCTAGAATCCAGAACATAGGATGTTCGAGTTTTGAGGGACCTTAGAACTACTTTGGGGCAAGTCTCTTTAGAACAACATCTTTGTTAGGAAACTAAAGCAGTTTGTCCTCCTGACATAGTCTAAATTTGCCCATTTCTAAAGTCTGTTGCTCCTGGTTCTGCCCCCTGGGGTCAGACAGAGCAAGTCCACTCCCCCTTCCAACTCTAGCACTATGTTTTCTCCTCCCTGGGCCAACCACCCTCAGCTCGGCCACAGGCTGACAATCCGATGCAGGTCAGACTGGCTAAAGGCTGGGGCTGTGCTTCTGCAGCTGTTTGGCTTGATAAGAAGAAACAAAGCAAACCTGATATTCCAACTTTCCAAGGAGCCTAATTTCTGGACTCCCCACCTAATGCTCTCTTCTCCATCATTGACTGGACAAAGTTTTCAGGCTTTCTGACAGAGGCCGGTGAGAGGAAACTCATGGACATGGCGGCCCTTGGGGACAAAACCCAAGAGCATAGATGCTGAAATCCTTTTGGAAGAAAGCAAGCCCAGGACTTGAACCCCCTTCAAGGCCTCCAGCTCCACCTGCTCCTTCCTCTGCATCTCTTCCCATCCTGCTCTCCAGCCTCAGGTGTCTCTCTTCCTCTCCAAAGCCAACCCACCCATCTGAGCTCCATGGCTCAGCCTCTCCTGCCTCTTCCCCAATCTCACTCCATCCATCAGTCTCTCCTCAGACTCTGGCATTGTCAGCTCCTCCTGCTCCATGGGCTTCTTACCCATGGTCTGCAGCCCTCAGCCCCACCTCCCCATCCCCCCTCGGCACTTGGACACTCTGATTCTTTAGAGAAGAAAGTGAGACCTGAGAAGGTTTTTGGTCTAAAGGGAAGAAACCAGTTCTTTCCTGTCATTAAAAAATAAAAGTTCTTTCCTTTGACCTTGTCATCCTCCCAAGCCAGAAGCCCATCTCTCTCCTCTTGTTTACTGCCTAACTTTTACAAAGCTGACCATCCTGTAAGCCTCCTCTCTCTCTCTCTCTCTCTCTCTCTCTCTCTCTCTCTCTCTCTCTCTCTCTCCCCCCACCCCTCTCTGTGTCTCTGTCTTTCTCTCTCTGTGTCTCTGTCTCTGTTTCTCTCTCTGTGTGTCTCTCTGTGTTTCTGTCTCTGTCTCTGTCTCTCTGTGTGTCTCATTGTCTCTCCCCCTGCCCCCTCTCCCTCCCTCCTTCCCTCTCCTCTCCTTCTCTCTCTGTGTGTCTCTGTCTCTGTCTGTCTCTGTGTCTGTGTCTCTGTCTGTCTGTCTCTCTCTCTCCTCAGCTGCTTGCAATCAGACTTCTGACCTCACCACTCTATTAACGCTCTCATCTCAAGGGTCACTTTTCTTGCAGATCCAATCACTTTTTCTCATCTTTCTTGACCTCTCTGCAGTGCTGGAGGGGGTGGTCACCCTGTCTTTCTGGATACTCGCTCCTCCCCTGGCTTTTGGGGTGCCATCTTCTCCTACCTCTTGGGACAGCTCTTGGTGCCCTCTGGTGGTCTCCTCTTCCTCCTCATGCCCACACATGAGTGTGCCTCCCAAGGGTCTATCCTGAGAGGCTTCTCTCTCCATGCCCATCTTCCCCGCTGTCCTAGCTCTGGGCAGATGACTTCCCTGTCTATATGTCTAGCTTCGCTTGTCCCCTGAGCTCCAGGTCTGAAGGTTCAGCTGCCAACCCAATCATCACTACCTGGACACTCTGTGCCTCAGTCAGTGTGCCTGCACAGAAATAATGCCATCTTGAGCAGGGGAGTGATGTGGTGAGATGTGCTTTATCGAGGAAGGCTAATTGGGTCATCATGCGGGAGGTGCTTACAGGGGAGAGAGACTGGAAGTAGGGGGACCAGTTAGGAGGCTGGAGTCGAGGAGAGGGGATGAGAACCTGAACTGATCCATCCCCTCTCTGCTAAAACTCACTCTTCTCCTTGATTTACCAGTTCTTAGTGGGACCCCCACCTCCCCAGTCATCGCCTCTTCTCTGGAGCTCCTCACCTCCAAGGAGTGGACAAGCTTTCTCACTGTCCTTCAGCGACATCGTTGGCATCATCTCCTCTTTGCTCATAAAGCCTCCACCTTCACCATCTCTTGCCAGGACTGTCCTCGCCATTGTGTCCTAATTGGTCTCAGAACCACAGGATCTCTGCACCTCCGAGTTGGGAGGGACCTCTGCGGCCGCTCGGTCTGACCGTACCTTCCTGAGAAGTCCGTCTATGCCATCTCTGAAAAGTCCTTATCCAGCTTCTGCTTGGAGACTTCCGGGGATGGAAGGACGAGGCAGGACATTCCCCTTTGGGCTAGCTTTGATCACCCCTCACATTCTGCCCGACTAATTCATTCATGCACAGCTGTGGTCGTGTCCCTTTTCCCAGCAATCAGAGCTTTCTTGAAATAGAATGGAATGTCATCAGAAGTAGAGAGTTCTCCTTCCCTGGAGATGACCCCTTGCCAGGGATGTTCCAGAGAAAGGACCTTAATGCACATCTGGGCTGACCCTTCAAATGATTCTGGGATTCATCATCACAATGAGGACGGTAAAAGTGTCTCTCCTTGGTTCATTTCTTTTCAGATTTAAAAAAACTATATGAATTTTGGGATCCACATTTTCTAAACGTTGTCTGTTCTGTGGTTTCCCCCTCCCCCTTTCCATTGGACCAGCCTCACACAAAGTCCTACTGTCAGTACGTACATCCGGGAGCTTTCTGGAATGTCATTTGGAAAGCTTCCACCATTGGCGTGTCCCTACAACTCATGATGTAATCATGGAAAGTGACAAAGATGTCCCAAGTCTTGAGTGGACCTACAGTGAGGTGATGTGCAGAAAAGGCCTCAGTGAAGAGCTCACCCAGAGTGGGGTGGCTGTCTTGGCCACATTTCTGGAGCTCTCCTGAGCAGCGAGGCTGGGGCAGCGGATGGCTGCTAGTTCTGCAGTGGGGAAGAAGGGAGGTCAAAAGTGGTCTCGGACATGCACTAGCTCGGCCAGGTCACGTCACTTCTGTGTGCTCAGTTTCCTTGTCTGCAAAATAAGAATGGTAACAGCATGCACCTGCAGAGTTGTTACAAAGATCAAATGAGATAAATGTAAAGCGCTTAGCACTGTGGCACACAGTAGGTGCTTTATAAGTGACAGCGATTGTTCTCTCTTCAGCGCTTTGCAATCTTTACTGATCTCTGTAAATGCTGGCTAGCTACTCCTGCTGTTGCTGGCTGACGTTCCGTAACAAAGTATGATGTACAAGGGGCTCCCCTAACACCACTCCCTCTTCAGGACTTGTACATTCCCCTCCCAACCAGTCAGTGGGGAAGGCAACTCCCTCCTCAGTGGAGGAATCCAAACTGTGGCCCAGCAGGATGGTCACAGAGCTCAGCAGAGCCTGGGCCGGGGTTCTGGCCTTGGTCTTCTGTTTCTGGCCCCTTCGGATGCTGGTGGACGCTCACTTTGTCTTCTGCAGGGGCGTGCTGGGGAGCTGGAGTCTCCGTTGATGCGGACGGGTATTGCCCAGCTAGTAGTCAGATGGGGAGAGAGAAAACAGGACAAGTGGGCTGTGCCTGGAATGAGGACCTAACCCAGACCAGATGTTCCCCCACCAGGGCCCGGCCTGTGGCAACATCAATGGACTTCCTCATGCGGGAGTCACCATTTTTCATGGACAACAAAGAGACTTGTCACTGCGCGGGCCTGTCAGGGCTCATGGTGCGAACTGATACTTCCACACGGGGCCCTCTTCCTAGGGGGCGAGGGCCGGATACAGGATATGACAGATTTCCAAAGGAAATTAATTAATTCAAACCATTTACAGCCTGTGGATGTTGGGAGGTTTACAATGCCCGTTCAGCTTGCCCGGCTGGATGGGGGACGGTGGGGGAGAGAAGAGGGGAGGCCAACCCTTAGAGACTGGGAGTGAACCCAGTCACTTGGTTCTTTCAGAAATTCCAGAAATTTGTAGGCAGCGGGCTGAGGGCAGGGGTGGGTGGGAGAGCTGATGGACTCCATCCTTTCCTCCCCCCACCCCCGGTTACAATAAGAGGAAGTGAGCTCATGGACCGGCCGAGGGGGCATCTGGCCCAAGCCTCTCCTTTTCTGGAGGAACTGAGGTCCAAGGGGGCTGAGTCCAGACTTAGGTCCTAAAGCTCGGGCTGAGAGGGTCCTCTGAGACAAGGAAACTGAGTCCTAGCATTTGAACCAGGATCTTTTGACTCCAGAGCCCTTTCACTTAGAGAGGCGAGGGGACCTTGAAAGCCCTTCAGTCCAAACCCAGCAGGAGTCTGCATCCCAGAAAAGAGAGAGACTTGTTCAGGGTCACACAGATAGCACGTGGCAGAAGCTGAATTTGACCCAGTACCTTGGACTCCAAATTAAGGGTTTTTTCTTCTATACAATGCTGTACTGCTTCACCAAGATGTGCAAAGCGAGTCTCTGATCTCCATGCTTTTTTGTCTTCTTTCTGCTGTGGTAGGGGACCACAGTGTCCTAGATCCCACAGTGGGGGTCCTTGTACCTGTGTCCCCCCCATCACACTTTTGATAAGGTATGACCTAAGAGAGTCCTGACACAGGGTCTCATGCTGGGCTTCCTGCTGGGGGATAGGGTATGTGTCTGATGCTCTGTGATCTTGGATCTTGGGCCCGAGCATCCAGAGCAGGGTGGGATGTTGGCGGACCACGGGCTATGGACTGCCAGAGCTGGGGAGAACAGGCGAGGCTGGGGTGGGGTGATTGGGGTAGCCTGTTTACTGGATCTGACCATGAGCCGGCCTTTGGAAGGGCTTCTGTGGCCAAGGCCCCTGGGGACTCTGGGTGGCCATAAAAGACCCTCAGAGTCATGGAATGCACAAGGACTGTAGAAGGCCTGGAAACGGTTTCCTTGAACTTGGAATAATGAGCCAGACCAGCCGCCCACCTCGGGCCACGGCACATGGTTACCGGTAATGACTTCCTCCAGCGTGCAGGGGCTGGGGACCCCCTCTGTACCTGCTGTCCTCCTCCCCAGTTAGGGACAGATGGGAGCTGATCAGGTAGCAGCTGGTCGACTGGAAAAGGCCAGGGCTTTCCCCAAAAGTACAGATCTGAGTCAGCTGGCGACTTCCTCTGTGAGCCGAGCAAATCTTCCCTTCTGTGGGACTGGGAGTAAGGATGCTTGTCCTAACCAAGGGTGTGGTGGGGGCAGGTGAGAGGATGGAGAAGATGGAGCTGACAGGGGGGGGATGTTGTGCACTGGAGTGGAAAGAGCCTTGACTTGAAACAATTCTCTGTGACAGGTGGAGTCAGGAAGACCTGAGTTGAAATCCAGCCATAGACACTGACTAGCTGTAGAATCCTGGGTGAGTCACTTTAAGCTCCACTTTTCTCAGTTCCCTTAGCTGTAAAATGGGGATCATAATGGCATCTCCCTCCCAGGGTTACCTTGAGTCTCAAAGAGCACTTTGCGAGGCTTAGAGCACCATATAAATGCTAGCTGTTCTCATGAAAGCATCAGGACCTTGTGAGGTGACGGGGCTCCAGAGCTAGTCCTTGAGAAGCTTGCATTCTATCGGGGGATCGTGCAGTCCATCATTCTGCGTGTATCACTCCATTAGGTGCCGGGCACTGCCTCCGCTATAGGGATAGATGAGATGAAATGTTTCCTGCCCTCAGGGAGCCTGTACTCTGGTGGCAGGAGACAATGTAAACAGAGGTAAGTCAATTACATACAAACAAATCCAAAGTAATTACTAGTGGAGGCAAACACTGTGAACTAAGAGCATCCAAGTCTTTTGGGACTAGCCCCTGGCTGAGTCTTGAAGGGCGTTGGGGGTTCCAAGAGGCAGAGGGGGGAGGAGGAGAACGTTCTTGGCCCAAAGGTTGAGTTCAGAAGTTCCACGTGTGTAGAGAGGGCACCAGACCACACCTGTGATGGTGATGGTGTGGGGAACAGGACTCGAGCCCAGGGCTTCCTGGCTTTGAGGCCAGCCCTCTACACCAATTTGCCTGTCACCTAGGAACCTCTATTCCTACAGCTCAAAATCATAAGAGCTTCAATCACACTGCTTATGATTGCCATGGAGCTTGTAGCACACCAACCCTGCCCTGCCCAGACCTTTTATACACAGATACATACACACACACACACACACACATACACACTCAAACATACTTCTTTCTCTTGGGAAAATTCTACTCTAAACCTTAAACTAAGTGCTATGATGTTTTTGCCTCTCCATTTCCCATGGTCAGAGATGGTCTTGCTTGCCACATAATAACATTATGAATAATGATGGTGTCCCTGATGATGAAGATGATGATGGTGATGGTAGCAACTCCTATTTCTAGGCAAGTCCGGTCAACGGGCACTTGTGAAGCACCCACTATCTACCAGGCACTGTGCTAAGTGTTGAGAATACAAATCTAAGCAGAAAAAAAAGACAATCCCCGCCCTCCAGGAGCCTAGATTTTAACAGGGAAGATGGCACATCGAGGGACCTGATAGGGGAGAGGAGACCCTCCTCGGGGCATGGTAGAGAGATCACTTTGCAGAATGCCCACAACATCCTGGGAGGTTGGCAGGGCAGGTGTTATTTACATCTTGTTGGGGTTATTGTTCAGTCGTGTCTGACTCTTCATGACCTCACTGGGGGTTTTCTTGGCAGAGATATTAGAGCAGTTTGCCATTTCCTTCTCCAGCTCATTTGACAGATGAGGAAACTGAGACAAACAGGGTAAAGTGACTTGCCCAGAGTCCCACAGCTAGGCAGTGTTGGAGGCTGGATTTGAATTCAGGTCTTTCTGACTCTAGGCCTGGCATTCTATGCACTGCATCACCTAGCTGCCTTGCATTTACATTTTACGGATAAGTAAGCTGAGACTTCCCCTAAAGAAGCTTGGTTGGTTCATTACTGCCTCCATAGTAATAAACCCTGATCACATGGGTGATGGCAGGTCCTTTCAGTTGGCCAAGGTGAACAAGGCTGGCTGACATTCCTCTGGTCTTTTCAGCTTTGCCGAACACTTCTCTCACCCCAACCCTGAGAGTCTGGGAACACAGGCTTGCTACCACCCGCATGTGAGAGATGGAGAAACAGGCCCAGAGTAGCGGAAGGCAGACTAGCCTTGTTCTGCGTGACTCTAGAAGGCACAACCTGAAGCGATGGGTGAAAAGTGCAAGAGGCCAGTGGAGGCTGGTTTTCAGGAAAAGCTTCCAGGTCAGAGCTAGCTAGATGCGGGCTAGGCTGCCTTGGGAAATCTTCACGAGGAGGCTGGAGGACCACTTCACTGGATGGAACAATTGGGATGGGGGGGATCCTTATTCAGGTTTGGGTTGGATGAAGATGTCTTGGAGGCCTTCTATAGCTTCCCCAGGGTTAGACACTAGTCCACACTGGAGCTGGGATTCAGTCCTGGCTCTGGGTGGGACTCAGCCTGAGCCTTGTCGCTCAAGGACTCTCTCTTCACTGTTCCCTCTCCGTCCTGGCTGAATCCTGGGAGTGCCGTCAGTGGACTCCCTTTCACTTCATTCAAGCTTTTCTTATTTTACTTTCTCCAAATACTGCCTAAATCTCTTCAGATGATGTGTGGGTGCCAGCCTCCAGCCTCTCTGGTCCTTTCCTGCACAAACATTTGTTTCAGGAAGAGAACAAAAATTTTGTTTGCTGTTTCCCATCTCTCACCTCCTCCCCATCCTCCTCCCCATGGTTATTTTTTTTTCTTTCAAGTGAGGCGATGTGACCCACAGAGATGGTGAAGCCTTTGGCAGCCTCGGTCACTAAGGTCTGAACTCTGAGTAGTCCCCTGTGTCTGGTAAGGATATTGGGGTCCAGTGGTGCATGGTGGCTGACCTCTGGGACACCCAGTTTACCAAGGCTGATTAGAACCAGGCCTCCTGGTCTACCATGCAGAGTGTGTGTGTGTGTGTGTGTGTGTGTGTGTGTGTGTGTGTGTTTGTGTGAGTAGTCCAAGGAGAGGGTTTAGGGCCATAGTAATTACAACGTTAAAGCATGGAACTTGAGTTCACCAAGGTTTAGGAGAGATTTGAATTGAATGCAGAACGTCAGAGCTCTGAGAGGGCCTTAGGACATAGGGGATAAGGAGGGGGTCCTAGAACATTGAACATGAGGAGGATTCTAGAATGTAGACTGTAGAATGCTAGATCTGGGAAGGGTCTGAGAGCAAAGAACACAGAAGGTTGGAGCTTGGATGGGTCTTTGGACGCAAGAAAAATGTGGCTGAATCTTGAAGAGGAGTAATCCCATAAGTCCAACAACCCCCTTGTCCCCAGTCACCAGAGCCTCGGGTTAGCACCCAAATGGGAAAATATTCAGTTGAATTTCCATTTCATGGGGTTTTCTTGGCGAAGGTACTGGAAGGGTTGGACATTTCCTTCTCTAAGGCCCCCTACAGTCAGCCCCAAAGCAAGTGCTCAAGCCTTCAACCCATCACAGTCTTTCATGTGGGATGGAGAGTCGGACACGACCAAAATGACCCAACAACAAGAAATATCAGGCTTGGGGCAGGGGGGGGGGTGGGGGGGGCGGCTTACACTTTATCCTGGAAATGAGAAGGTGCCAGTAAAAATTGTTGAGCAGGACAATGACGTTGAATGAATTCAATTCAGCAGATTTCCTCCCTCCCCTCCCCCTTCGGGATTCCTTTATCCCCGGAGAACAGACAACAACTCTGGCATTTACTTGGGTCTTGCCAAAAGATCCACCGATGTCTTTTCCCCTCCCCTTCATTTCCAATCGCATTCCTCCTTCCTTTTCTTCCCCACAGAGATACCACCTTAACAGAGGATAAAAAAGATAAAAGTAGTTCAGCAAAAGCAGTCTGAGTACCAGCTGAGTCTGAAAGCGTAGGGGTCGCTATCCACACCCGCAGCCCCCCACCTCTGTAGACAAGGGTGGGAGGGACAACCACTTTTCTGAATCACGTTTAGGCTCAGTCTCGGTCATTATCACCACAATGATGTTAAATTTCCTTCTTTTCTTTCCATAGACACTGTTGGACTCTGGCCCCTTTTATTTCATTCTGCATCAGTCTGTATGTCTTCTCATGCTTCTTTGAATTCAGAGCCAGGTGTTTCTCCCTTTCATTTTTTAGGTTTTTTTTGATGTCTCTAGTTTTTTAATACCCCTAATAATCCAGAGAGTCCTCCGTTCCTTATAACAAACAAAAAATATTTAAAAAGGAGAAAAAACCTCAATGAAGTAGCAATATTACCTCCATTTTCCAGATGAAGAAACTGAGGGTTGGAACTCAAGTCCTCTTTTCTAGGGCTCTTTCCGCTACACGGCCCTCCCTCCGATGAAAATGGAAAAAGAAAAAATCAGACTCAAATTTGGACAGATGGGATTTGTTGGAAAATACAAATACAAATTAGATTCTTGAGGAGGCCTTGTGCACAGATGACAGTGGGATGCTGGACTTTTTTCCTACGGGAGCCTCACAACAGTGTCTCTGTTTCTTTGGCCTGTTCATTTCCCTTGGTCTTGGAAACATTGCTGGGCTGGGCTACCTGGGGTGGGCGGGGGAGTGGGGGGGCCCGCCAGGGCAGACCTGCATGGGATAGGCAGGCTCACTCCCTCACAGCTTGGAGATAAGGTGCCCAAGAGTAGGAGAGGGAATGAGATGTTTCATCTGGATTGGGCTCTTGTCCAACCCTCCTTCCTCACCTCTAGGAGCCAGAGGAAGAGAAAGAATCGAGAATTTTGCCTCCCCGGCTTTTGTAGAGGCACCTGATGTCACCGGCAGGCCACAGCCGGATCTTCCGCAGGAGATTGTGGGACAGCCCCACCCACCACGGGGTGCTTCCAACGTGGCCTTGGTCACAGATGCCCACTCTAGCCTGGGGGATGGAAGAATGTCCAAGAGGCTGCAGGAGCCACAGGTCCCGGGTGCGAGATTTAGCTCTAGTTATGTGACCGTGGGTGGGCACTTTACCTCATCTATGAAATGGGGATAAGCAATGTCTAGCCCATCTCCTTTAGAGGGAATATTGTGAGGACAGGCTTTGTAGAGCCCTGTGCAAAGTAATTTATTCAGTCAGACACTCAGTCAACGAACATGTATTACAATCCAAGCCAAGCCAGCAAGCATTTATTAAGCACCTACTACAGGCCAGATATTGTGTGGGGTGTTGACGTAGGTGTTAGGGAGATGCAGACTTTGGAGAAACTACTTCTGCCCTCATGGTAGGCTTAGTGAAAGAGTCAGACACCAGCACAGGGAACTAGAACACACCACCAGTTAGCTCTGGTAGAACCCTCGGGAAGAAGCCCAGCTTAGCAGAGCTGGATCCCTCATCAGAGTCAGGCAGCCTTGGGTTCAAGTCTGGATCAGGCCCCCAGGCAGCTCTCTGCCAGTAGGAGGTGCAGAAGAGGGCCTGTCTGCCTGGAGGGAAGGAGCCTCCTCATCTGGGAGTCCTGCAGACTAAGGAAATCACAGGCCTAATCCCCAGGCTCTGTCTTGCTGTCTGTCTGTCTCTACATCTGTCTGTCTACTCAGTCTATCCGTCTATCATCTCTCTCCCCAACTATTATTTATTTACCTATCCATCTATCTACTCAGTTTATCTATTCATCTATCATCCAGATCTATCTATCTATGTCTGTCTGTCTACTCAGTCTATCTGTTCATCATCTATCTTTCCATCCATCCATCTATCATCTATCTATCTATCTGTCTGTCTGCTCAGTCTATCTATCCATCCATCAGATTATCTATCTATCTCTTATTTATCCATCCATCTCTCTCTGTCCCTGTCTCTCTCTGTGTCTCTCTGTCTCTGTCTCTCTGTCTCTCTCTCTGTCTCTCTGTCTCTCCGTCTCTGTCTCTCTCTCTCCCTCTTACCTATCTCTCCATCTCTCTCTCATCTCTCTCTATCTTAGGCACTGCCATCCTTCCCTTCCCCTTGCTTCATAGCTCTGGTGTCCTCGACCCCTCCCTTTCCCTGGTCTCCACTAGACCAGAGGCCCAATCTTGTCGTTTCTCTGCCCATCTCCTCTTGTACTCAGCCCCTCCTCCTCTGAGACAAAGCACAAAGTCTTTTGTTTGGCACTTCAGAGAGTGACTCCTCCCTGGGCCTGTTGCAGGCTTCTCCCTGTGTGCCCTCCACCTCCTCACTCAGCTGCCAGACTGATCTTCCTAAGGCTGGTTCTGATCATGTTACACACCCCAACTCAATAAACTCTTATCTCCGGGATCAAATAGAAATTCCTCTGGCTTTGAAAGTCCTTCAGAACCTGGCCCCTTACAATATTCCCAGTCTTTCCAAACATGCTTCCCCTCCGTGCCCTCCCTGGTCCGGCGACATGGGCCTGGTGGCTGATGCTCCATCTTCTAGTGCTTCGGGGCTGGCTGCCCCATTCTTGAGACGCTCTGTCTCCCTCCACCTCTCAGAATGCCTGATTTCCTTCAAGACTCATCTCAAAGGCCCCTTTCTAGGAGGCCTTCCCTGCCCCAGCTGCCAGGGCCTTCTGCTGCGAAGCCCAGTCCCAGCCGCTCTTCATTGGCTTTATCTGCACAGTGGTCGCAGGCCCCCGCCATTACTGGGTGAGCTCTCGGAGGGCAGGGAGCCATGGCTGCTCTTTTCTTTGTTTCTTCAGCATTCAGCACAGTGCTTGGCACCTAGTAAACACCAAGGCCTGCAAGATTAAAGACGGGGGCTGGACTAGGTGCCCTTTGGGGTCCCAAAGTCCCATAATCCCTCTCCTACATGACAGCCCTTCCAATGCCTGAAGTCAGTCGTATCTTCCTCTCCCTTGGCTCCAAGCCTCAAGTTCCAGCCCTTTCTTAGGTGGCCCCTTTCCAACTTCACCACTGTCCTGCTGCCCTCCTTGGATACTAGCTTGTCAATGTTCCTTCTAACATGGGGCTCCTGAACTGAGCCCAGCCTCTCAACTGTCCTTTGGGCCATTGTCCTAGGGCTGGGGCCCCACTGAACCCAGGCAAGGAGCACACTGGCTTTCTTGGCTACACTATCATGTTGTCGACAAATCCCAGTCTTGAGGTCCACTAAGGCATTCAGATCTCTTTCCTGTGAATTTCTGTCTTATCATGTCTCCCCTATTAATCCATCAACAAAAATGTATGAAGTGATCTCTACGTGCCAGGTACTGTGCAGGATGCTGGGATACACGGGAAAAAGAAGCAAACAAGCGCTACTCCCAAGGATTCCCCTCTCATGGGGAGAGACAGTAACAAAGTGTAGGATGTACCAGTATGGGAGGGAGATCAAGTGGCAGGCCATCCTTCTGCAGGCAGCTTTTCCTTTTTTGTGATTTTGCATGCTCCTTGTGAAATGTCATCTCCTGGGTCACAGAGGGAGGGCTGGGCTGGACCCCTCCCTCCATGCTTACTTACTAAGTGAGGAGTCACCTGGTCTCAGGTCACACAGGTGGTGAGCCGCTCTTCGGAATCCAAATCTACACCCCAAGAGTCAATCATTCGGTGACTTTTTTTCCTTCAAGGCCATCCTGGATGTGCATTTGAACTTGTTTACACCTGGATGAAAACATTGGTGTGTGTCTGTGCCCTCTAGGCTTGGCCCTGACTGAAGTCATCCCTTACCTGGAGGAGGAGGAAGGCTCTCACTCCGAAGCTGGAGAGGGCAGCTAGGCATCTGCAGCCTCTCTCTCCCTCCCTCTCTCTCTCTCTCTCTCTCTCTCTCTCTCTCTCTCTCTCTCTCTCTCTCCCTCTTTCTCTCCCAAGACCTTATGTGTAGAACAAAGTTCCCAACCCTACCACCCCCTTTCTTAACCCCATTCCTGGCCAAGGCCAGAAGATCCCCTATGAAGCAGAGACCAGGAAAGATCTGATAGGACCCTTTTGAACACCTTGCCTGGCCCTATCTCTCTGTCTCTGTTCGTCTCTAGGAAGTTTTAGTCAGGAGACAAGGTGAGTGAGGGGCCACCTTCCTTGGGGATGTGCCCCAGCACACAGGAATGTGATGGAGAGAGCGTGGAATCTGGGCTTTCCTTTTTGCAGGGGTGAGACGTCTGAAAGGAAAGGGTTTTGTTTTCAGTGCCTGACACCAAATCCCTCATCTGCTTTCGAGGACTGAAGCTAATCCCCTGAATATTTGAGAACAAAGACCAGGAATCTGGGCTAGGACTGATGAAAGTCGTCGGCCTGCCGGCTCCCGTTGGGACAAGTCTCAGCCTCCTTCCACACCCGGGGGCCCTGGGAATAGGCAGGCTCTCCACCCGACATCTCGAGGAGGCTTTAGAGGGTGGAGGCGCCCTCCCCACACAGTCTGGCTGGATCCCGGGGATTGCTTAGAAGCTCTGGCTTTGAATCCTGGCTGAGCTGGGTGACTCTGGGGACGACACTTTGCCTTTCTTCTCCGGTGAAATAGAGAAAACCCAACCCAACCCAACCCTGTCTCCTGCCTCCTTCAGAGTCGTAGGGAGGTGCCAACAAGATGAAGTCTGCACAAAGTCTGATAGACGATGGAGCTCTGCAAACGCTTGGTGGTGGCAGGGGTGGGCTAGATCATGACGACAGCTGCTCATTCAGGATGCCAGACAGGAAGCTCACTGAAGGCAGGCAGGGGCTGTGTTTTCCTCATCTCTGCCGTCTCTCGGGTGCCTAGCTAGCATAGGGATTTACGAATAATAGAACAGCAGATCAAGAAATGTATTTGTTGAATGAGCTGAAAAGCCTAGATGTGGAACTGGGAGGGGCCTTAGAGTCCAGTCTCCTCCTTTTACAAATGAGGACACTGAGGCACAGAGAGGTTAATTCGGAATCAACAGAGCCACAATTTGAACGTGGTTTCCTCAGCATCAGAGCCAATGTGCTTTCCACTGTAGAGATGGGAAGGCACTCAGTAACAGGGGGACCATTCTTGGTCTGCCTAACGTCAGTGGTGACCCTGGTCATCCCCTTTAGACCTTCTGTCCTCTTGTCCAGTATGTTTCAGGGTAGAGAAGATGAGAAAGATGAAACATGATAAAACAATCTTCAGGAGCCGCAGGATGAAACACCAGTTACTTGAATGCAGGTGGGGGTTGGAAGTGGGGGGAGGGGAGAGGCCCCCACGGGGCAATGGCAAGTTCTGCTCTAGAAAAGAAAGTGTTGGACTTTCATCTCATGGATGCCGTGGGGTAGAATCATTGGGCCACATCTATGAGGAGGAAAGTCAATAAATACAAGATGGTGGAGGCATGGCTGGACAGTGCCTTAACTGAAAGATATTTGGGAGTATAGTGCCTGGCGTATAGTCAGTGTTTGAGAAATGCTCTGTCTCTATCATCTCTCTCTGTCTCTGCATCTCTCTACCTCTATCTCTTTCCCTATCTCTTCCATCTCTTTATCTCTACCATCTCTATCTCTTCCATCTCTCTATCTCCATTATCTCTCTTTCTCTATCTCTGCCATCTCTCCCTATTTCTGCCATCTCTCTACCTCTATTATCATTCTTTCTCTATCTACCTATGACCTCTGTCTCTGTTTGTCTCTCTCTAATTTTAAGCTCGATAGGAGTCACCAGGAAGATCTGAATTTGAACCCAGCCTCAGACCCTTAGTAGCCATACGACCCTGGGCAAGTCATTTAACTTCTTCCGGCCTCAGTTTCTTCACCTGTAAAATGTAGATATTAATAGCACCTCCACTGAGAGCAGGGTTTGTTGTGAAGATTGAATGACATAACATATGCACATGTGAAGTGTTTTCCAAAAAAGCAATTTATTTATATGATTATTATGACAAAGTGCTCCCTTCACAACAATCTTCTGAGTTGGTGGGTGGTGTGATTGCTCCCGTGTCACAGGTGGATAAACTGAGGACAAGTAAAGTGTTGAAGGGAATAGTTCTGGTTGGATGCAGTGTCTAAGCCAGGCTGGGGACCATGGAGTCCATCCTTGCCTTTTGGCTCCTCCTGGAGTGATCCCACCCCCACCCCGATCCCCATAGCCATCATCATCATCAGCTGCAGCCATCTCAGCGGGCCCTGGGATTTCAAGCCAAGCCCGTCATTTTCCAGCCCAAGAAAATGTGGCAGTGAAGGGGAGGGGGTGCCTTTTCTGTGCTCACAAAGGGAATTAGCAGCAGGATCTCAGCATCTTGGGGCTGTCTGGGACCTCAGGGGCTGCTGAGGTTAGCCCATGCCTGCACAGGATTCCCTCTACATCCTCCTCACCAAGTGGTCACCCAGCCTCTGATGGGAGATGTCCACGGAGGGGAGCCTGAGCCCTCCCGAGACAGCGGCCACCTCTTTGGGTCGGCTCTAATTTGGGGAAAATTCTTCCTCCCTTCTCAGTTGGCCTCTTTGTAACTCCTTCCCCCTGCTCCTGGTTCTTCCCTACGGGTGGAACGGGACAAATCAAACCAGCCCTCATCTGAACAACAGCCTTTCAGATCCTTGAAATTGGGTCTCCCCGGTCTCCAGGCCCCCCTCACCCTGTCCCTGACTCTTCTCCAGAGCAAACATCCCTGGTTCCTGCGACGGATGCTCACATAGCAAGGACTCAGGCCCTTGCCCATCCTGGCTATCCTCCTCTTCATTCCCTCTGGCTCTTCATGTCCTTCAAGGCTGGGCCCCCAAAACTGAGCCCAGTGCTCTACATGTAGCCTGACCAGGTCAGGTTTTTGGAAGCCGTACCTGCCTCATTACTGCCCAAGCTTACCCCAGCTCCTGTGAGCAGCCATATCACACTGTAGACTCCTGTTGAGTGCATCGTCCACTCAGAGCCCCAGGTCTTCTTCAGAAGACTATGCCTCCCCTATCTTGCACTTGCGAAGTTGTTGCTGATCCCAAGTCTGATACTTTACACTTAATCTTCTTATATTTCATGTATTTGATTAAGCCCCATATTCTTGCCTGTTGGTATCCTTTTGGATCCTGACTTTGGAAAGAACACTCACTGTCTGGAGACAGAGGTTCAAATCCTGCCTCAGATGTGTGCTCCCTCCATGAACTTGGACGAGGCACTTGGGCCGCAGTTTCTTTGTCTATAAAATGAGATGTTTGGACTAGGCGGCTTTTGAACTCTCTTCCGGCCCTTACCACTCTCTCATCTTTGGCGCATCATCTGTGCCTTTGGTCGAGTCATTGATAAAAACATTAAAACCGCACAGAGCTAAGCGCAGATCCCTGTGGACCTCCACTGGAGACCTCCTGCCATGCTGGCATTGAGGGTCCTCTTGAGGCTTGCTCTGATTCCGTTGGATTCATCTCACCCATGCCTCTCCACCCTTTCCTACAGGAAAAGCACCAGCTAACTCAGGTTAAGAGACTTCGGGTCATAAGGTCACTGATTGAGAGCTGGGGAGAGCCTCGCCTAGTCCAACCCACCCACTTTACAGATGAGGATTGGAAAGTTGAAGCAACTTGCCCAAAGCGCCATAAGAAGTAAGAGGGATGTAACATCTGAAGCCACCCCCTCTGGCCCTCTTTCCAGTGAGGTCACCTAGCCAGTAAGTGGTCAGACTGGAGCTTGGGTCTTCAGGGCCTCCCAGTGCTCTGACGGCTCTAGACCTAGGATGCCAGGCTGCCATGACCTGAAGCCAGCATTCTTCTGGATCTGCAGACCTGCTTTGGAAGAGTGCTGCCCCCTCCCACCTCCAGCCCTGGGAGCATGGGGCACAGATTAGGAGGGAAGGCTCTGAACAGGTTTGGGGCCCAGGTTAGGGCTGCTCCTGTCTCCTTCCCTAGCAGAATTCCTGGCCCAACAGCAGTGTGGAAGGCTGCAGGAACCACAGTGGATTTGCTGCTCGGGCCTTGCAGAGCCCATCAGAGGACACGGGGACAGGCGTCCTTGGCACAGCTGTGGGTCTGTGCTGGCACTCCCCTGCCCCGAACCCCATGGCTGCGCCCACTCTGAGCCTTCCCACGACCTGGCTCAGGGTCCCAGCCCTCACCAGCACCATCATCTCCTTCCACTCCCCTCCTAGACTAGAGCCCCAGAGCCTGGGACCATCTGCTATCTTCACAGTTTTCAATCAAAACAAACCTAAGAAAAACCTTAGAGCTTCCTGTTGACACCTCCTGGCGGCTCCGTGGTCATTTCCAGGACTCTAGAAACACCCATGGAAGTGGTTTGGGGGTGGGAGGGAGACACGATGGGATGTGAGTGAGGGATAAAGGGCTGCTGGCCAACAGTTCTTCCCCTGCGCCACCCCCCCCAGACCATTGAAAGGACCAGGGAGGGCTCGGCTGCACTGGGTGGATTTTCCGTAGGCAGACAAGAAGTACGTTGGATGGGCTGCAATTTGTACCACTGGAGGGAGAATCCCCACTGAGGGGCAACTGGGTCAAGAGAATGCTGGACCTAGAGTCTGGAGGACCTAGAGTCTGGAAGACCTGAGTTCAAATCCAGCTTCAGACACTAGCTGTGTGACCCCCGGCAAGTGACTGAACCTGTCTGCCTCAATCTCTTCATTTGTAAAATGGGGGTACCAATAGTGCCTGTCTCCTGGGGGCGTTATGAGGATTAAAGGAGACCATGTTTGTAAAGTGCCTCGTGAACCTCAACACAACGTAGAAATGGCGGTTGTGAAGGGTGCATCATGGATCCATCGAGTTAAAATTCCTGCAGAGGAAAGTCTGGGTAGCAAAGACTCAATGACTTGGGATCCTGGAAGCTCAAAGAGGTGAAAGGGTTTGCCCTGGCGAATGCTCTGGGTGGGATGTGAGCCCAGGTCTCCCAGGCTTACACATGCAGGACTCCACCTGCCCTCCCACACAGCTGGCAGAGCTAGAGACGCTGAGCCCAGAGAGGAGAAGGCTGGGGGCGGGGCAGGACAGCTGCCTCCACATGCCTGCTGGGCCTCAGGTGGAGGAGGGGCACGCTGGTCCTGCTTAGCCTGGGTGGGGGGAGCTGAGAAGGGGCAGATCCCAAGGTGGACAGGGCTGTCTTGGGAGGCAGGGAGGCCCACTCCCTGGAGGTCAGAGGCTGTCACTCTGGGGAGGAATTAGAAAACCTCTGGACCCTATGTTTATAGAAAGGGGAAGTGTTTACCTCTACCTCTTCCCCCAGCCCTCGACCCTTCCCGCTATTCCCTCTGCCCCCCTCCTTCTCCCTTTTCCCTTCCTTCTCCCCTCCCCCACCTTCTCTCTTTCCCCCATCTCCCTCCTTCTCCTTGTCCTCCTCCTTCTCCCACTCTCTTTCCCTGTCCCTCCCTCCCTCTGTCTCCCTCTCCCCTCCCCCACCTCTCCATCCTCTTCCTGCCCCTCCCCCTGTCCCCCCATCCTTTCCCTTTCCCTCTGCCCCTCTCCATTCTCTCCCACTCTCCCCCTCTTCTCTCTCCCCCTCTTTCTCCCTCTCTCTCTCTCCCTCTCCGTCACCCCCTGAGTGGCTTCCCTTTGCTGGATCTCTTAGGACATAGTCACTGAGACATCTTTAGGCAATGACCTTCCCAGGAGGGCCCCCACCTCTAAGACCCTGGGCTCCCTCAGCTTCCAGTCTAAAGCCTTCCGAGTGAGGGGGAGGCAGCTGAGCCCACCCAGGAGAAGAGCTGAGTCCAGAGCCCAGGACCTGGTTGGCTTCAGTCTATATCCCCAACACCTGGCAGAGGGCCAGGCCCACAGTAGGTGCTTAATAAATGCTGGCCAGAGGCAGGTTTTGAATTTGCCAGGAGACAGGGATGGCTTGGAAAGTCCCAGAGATCAGAGCCTGAATGGGGGGCAGAAACCTGTTTATTCCTCTTCCCTGTAGTCCTCTGCTGGCCTCTCACACCCCATCCCCTCAGAGGGGGCCCCACCTCTGCTTCCCTGCACCAACATCCCTGTTTAGGGAGGGACATCCTGACCATTTTTTTGGAAATGAAATTCAAAAACAGCTGAGAAGGGCTTCCTCCTCCTCCTTCCTTCATGGGTGACCCAGGCCTCCCTGGCCGGGCTCCCAAAGGCATCCTCTGGAGAGTGCCTTCCTGCCCCAGGGAGGAAGGGGCCTGGCCTCCCTCCGATGGCCTCCCCTGCATGTTCTGTCATTTCCAGGTCCAAGGCCTCTGTGATTCACTTTCCATTTATAAAGTACCTTGGCCCCAGGAGGGACGAGGTCTTGGAGCAGGGGGAGGGGGGAGGAAATCAGGAAGCTGGCCAAACAATCCTCCTGGGGGGGAGCTGGCCCTGGCCTCTCCTAGGGAAGGGTTTCCTCCTGCTCGAGGGGCCTCCAGGGCTGCCTGCCACTGGCTCCTCTGTGCTCACAGCCTCTGGAGGCCTGACCGTGGCTGACATTCTTCCACTCAGCAAATGCCCAATAGAGGTCCCAATATTCAGCACCCTGGGCATTCTGGGTGCTGGGGATCCAGCCTTGAAGCAAGGCACGATCCTTATACTCTTGGAGCTGTTTTGGGGGGAAAACAGTGGCCACCCCCACAAGGATGCATCGGGTGTCTACTGTGTGCCTGGCACTGTGCTGGGAGCCGGGGACACAGACACAGCAGAATTCTGATGCCTATACAGATGAAGAGACACAACTTATGTACAGGGAAAATTCAAAGTCATTCGGGGAAGGAGAAGGAAAGGAGAACAACTGGGAAAAAGAGAAGGCTCATGAGCTGAGCTTCCAAGTATGAGGTGAGGAGGGGCAGAATGCCAGGCATGCATGGGGAGCAGTCTGGGCAAATGCTCGGAGATAAGAGATGGAGCAGCACAGACAAAGACTAGCAGGTAGGCAGGTGGCCTGTCACATAGGAGGAGCGTTATAAGTGCTTTTGTTTTGATAGTGAGTCTGAAAAGAGATTCCAGAGGCAGTTTGCGGCAGAGGGGCTTGTGTCTTATCCTGGAGGCTCTAGGGAGCCACTGGAGGTTCTTGAGTGGAGGAGTGGCATCTCCAGAACAGAGCTGGGCCTGGGATGGACAGAGCTCGAGAAATGTCTATCTGATTGCTCTCGGTGCTCAGCCACCCTGTGGGCTGTGCCATGCCCTCCCTTGGAGCCTGCTCTTGCTTTTTCCTGGATCTGAGGTATCTCTTTGGCAACAGTACAAATGCACTTAAGACACATCCTTCCATGTTCACTAAGCAGCCTGCCTGCTCAGCCCCAGAGGCTGCCCCTGTCAGGCCTGAGAGGCCTCCCTGCTCTGCCTTGGAGCTAGGGAAGTAAACAACACGAGGCAGGACCAGCTGTCCACTCTGATGACCCCTGCCAGGTGCCACCCCCTCCTAAGTGATGCCAGCAGGAGCCTGGAGCAGCCTCCTGAGATGTCAACCCCTGTCTGGTGTTCAAGGCCCTGGATCGTCCAGGCCAGACCTAGACTGAAGAGTGAGCAGAGGGTCATAGACCTAGTGCCAGACAGACCCTCAGAGGCCGTCCGGTCCAGCTCCCTCACGTTACTGATGAGGAAACTGAGGACTAGGGACTTGTCTGAGGTCACCCAGGTAGCAGGAGGTAGAGGCTGGCTTCAAACCCAGGCCTTGTGGTCTCAAATCCAGGCTTTTCTTACCCCCCAAAACAGCTCCAAGAGTATAAGGATCGCACCTTGTTTCAAGGCTGGATCCCCTGCATCTCCTACTCTTCTCCAATATTCACGCTCTGCTGTGATCACACACTTCACTGTCCCTAAACACAGGCCACTGGAAAATCTAAACCTTTCAGTCTGGCATTCAAGGCCCTCTACAATCTGGCCCCACCTCCTTTTCCTGCCTCCACACTCCATTCTTGTGTCAGACTGTAGAAAGAGCCCTGGATTTGGAGTCAGAAGATCTGGTTTCAAATTCAGCCTCAGACAGTTACTAATTACTAGGACGTATGACCCTGGGCAAATCATTCCACCGCTGCCTGCCTCAGTTCTGAGGGCTTAGACTCACTGGCCTTCTAAGATCCCTTCCAGCTCTAAAGCTAGGATCCTGTGGGGGTATTCTAGGCATGGTGGGCAGCCTGTGCAAAGACATGAAGAGGGAAATAGCAGGAGGAACAAAAGGAGGCAGGTGAGGCGGAAATGTAGGGTATACAAAGGATAATTGTGTGGCACGTGTCTGCAAAAGAAGGCACTGCCAGATTCAGAAGAGCCCTGGATGGTGAACTCAGAGCTCTAAGCCCACAATCCACCACCACCAAGAAGCCTTTCTTGATCTCCCTGGTAAACATCACCAAATCAAAGAATCTGGGAGTCGGGCATGACCAGCTTGGCCATGTGGGTACTAAGGCCCTTGATCTGAGATCCTCCCAAAAAGCACCCCCCCAACATACAACTGGACATCCAATCTCTGTTTGGAGACATCCAATGACAGGAGAGCTCCGCACCTCTCAAGGCAGCCCATTCCAACTTTGGATCACTCCAATAATTGGGATGTTTGGTCGTAGAACTACTGATTTATAGTGAGGAGGAACCTTGGTGGCCATTCTCCTCATTCTGCTGATGAGGAAAAGAGACCCAGTAATTTAAATGACTTGCCCAAGGACACACAGCTCGTGGCAGAGACCACTGGATTAGAACCTAAGATCCCTGATTCTGAAACCAATGTCCTTCCTCCCTCACTACACTCCTGACCTTTTCTCACTCCTTCTAGAGCATGGTCTCTACCCTCTTACTCACTGTTTCCTGCCATGTGTTATAGCGATCTCCTGGAGATGGCCCATGTCTTCCATGCCTCCCCCTAGCTTGGCCTGAAGGGCAGGCTTCATGGAGCTTTGTTGAATTAAATTCTAGCACCTTTCCTCTGATCCCTTGGTCCTTTGCTTTCTCCCCTTCCCCACCAGTGGCCATGCTACCTTCATGACTCAGATCAAGTCCCTCTTCCACGGGCAAGTTGCCTAATCACAGTGTGCCTTGGTTTGCCCATCTATAAAATAGACCAAATATGAGTCCCTACCCCAAAAGGTGGTTGTGAGGACAAAATGAGATCATGTGGGTGCACTATATAGATGTTAGTTTCTTCTTCTTCATCTTCATCATCCTCACTTATTGCTTGGAGATAATAAGACCTTCCCAACACACCTTTTGAGATTCCTGTAAATATCAAACCTATGGAAATCATGGTCATGGCAGCCTTTTAAAGGAATCGACGTTTCATAGAAATAAAAGCTCTTGGCACAATTCCTGGTACAAAATAGGCAATTATTAAATGTTTGTTGAATTGACTTGAGATTATTAATGTAATTTCAGAAATTATCCAAGAAAAACAGATGAATGCAGGGAAAAGTAAAACACAGAAAGAAGACTATGGGCTAATATCACTAATGAACTTTGGTTTAAAAATTTTAAACGAAATCTTATTAAACTACAGTGATTTGTCCAAGAAATCATTCATTATGATCAAGTGGGATTTATACTAGTGATGCAAGGATGGTTAAACAGCAGGAAAACTATCAATATAATTAATCATGTTAAAAACCAAAACATTCCAAGCCATGTGATCATCTCAATAGAGGCAGAAAAAGCCTTTGACAAAGTATAAGATTCTTTTATGCTAAAAAAGTCCTATGAAGTATAGGCATAGAGGAACTTAAAAAATTTTTTATCCTAAAAAGCAACCGTCTGAAATGAAAACCAAACATCACATGCAATGGGGATACACTAAAACCTTTCCTACTACATAAGGGAGTGAAGTGAGGATGTCTGCTCTCCTACTATTGTTTGATATAGCACCAAAAATTCTAGCAATAGCAAGATGGATAAAGAGGAACCAAAACTGTCCCTGTTTGTTGATAGATGGCTTACTTGGAAAACTCTGGGGAATCAGCAAAAACACAAAATGAGACAGAAGCTTAAGCAAAGTTGCAAAATAAATCCTCAAAAATCAACAGCATTTCTATGTCATAATGATAATAATGATAAAATACAAGAAACAATAATAGAAAGGGAAATTTCATTCCAAATATGTACAAAATGCAGAAACTATCTGGGTATCAACCTCCAAAGCTTACAAAAGATTTGTATCAACTCAATTATAAAATTTTCCTTGAAGAAATAAAGAAAAACTTAAGTAGCAAGAAGACTGTTCATTCAGTACTCATGGAGAGGCAGGGCCAATACAATGATGACAATACTACCAAAATTAATTAACACTTTTAATGCTATGTCAATCAAATTACCGAAGATAGAGAGCCAGGCCTGGAGTCAGGAAGACTCATCTTCCTGAGTTCAAATTTGGCTTCTGACACTTCCTAGCTGTGTGACCCTAGGCAAGTCACTCAACCCTGATTGTCTCAGCTTCCTCAACTGTGAAATGAATTGGAAAAGGAAATGGCAGATCACTCTAGCATCTTTGCAGGAAAATCCCAAATGGAGTCATGAAGAGTCTGACATGACCCAAAATGACGACACTAACAAATACTTTACAGAACTTGATAAAATTATAACAGAATGTGTTTGATAAATTACGAAAAGAAGTAAGTAGACCTTAAGCTATATTCTAAAGCGGCAGTCACCAAAGCCATCTGTCATTGGTTAAAGAACAGAGAGAGAGATCAATGAAACAGACAAGACAAGGGAGATTCAAAAAAATAGAGCTCAATTACTCAGTGTTTGATAAAGTGGAAAACATAAATTATCTATTGAAATATTTCCTAGATGATAAAAACTTCTGGGAAAATTGGAAAGCAGTCTGGCAAAAATTAGATTTAGACCAATACCTTATACCATATTCCACAATATATTCTAAATGTATATGTGACCTTAATATAAAAGAGAAAACCATGAAAAAATTAGAAGAAAAATAGATCATATATTTTTCGTGGTTGTGGATAAGAGATGTATTCTTACCAAACAAGAGATATAGGCAATTACAGAAGAGAAAACATAACTTTGATTTCCTGAAACTGAAAAGCCTTGGCATTGACAGCATTAATACATCTTGGATAAGAAAGGAAATGGTCAAATGGGAAGAAATTGAATCCAATTTTTCTAACAAGGGTTTGATATCTCCTATATATAAATAACTAAGCAATGTATATAAGGCTAATAGCCATTTCCCAATAGATAAATGGTCAAAGGATAGGAACAAACACTTCTCAAAAGAACTACAAAATATTCATAATGACATGAAAAATGCTCCAGGTCACTAATGAGAAGAGAAATGCAAATCAAAACAAGCTTGAAGTTTCACTTCATACCCTGCAAATTGGCCAAAATTATCAAAAATGGTGACAGTGTTAGGTTGTGGAAAGATAGGTTATGCTGATACACTGCTGGAACTGTGAACTGGTAGAACCGTTTTGAAAAGTAATTTGAATTTAGGCAAATAAAGTGCCTAAACCTTCCATACCTTTTGAATGAGACTCCATTACCTGGCTCATCAATCGATAAGCATTTATTAAATGTCTGCTGTCTGCCTGGCAGTGTGATAAAGGAAACCATCGATAAGAAAAAAGTCTTCATATATGACAAAGTATTCAGAGCATCCCTTTTTGTGATAGCTAAGAACTGGAAACAAAGTTGATGCCCATTGATTGGGGAATGGATGAACAAACTATGCTACATGAATGTAATGGAATATTCCTGTGCTATAAGAAATGATATGTGTATGGTGAATCCAGAGAAGCCTGGGAAGATGGATAAGAATGGATGCAGAGGAAAGTCAATAGAGCCAAGAATACATGATGCACTGTAACTACCACAACATAAATGGAAAGCATAATGACAGCAAAAAAATCAAAATTAAATGTAACAGAATTATAAAGCTCAAGCTGGATTTGAATGAGGAGATATCCGAAGACTCACCTAGCCAGAACCTTCATGGAGGTGAGAGGTCCACAGATGTTATAAACTGCACAGGATTTGGACTTTTTCAGTGTATCAATCAGATGTGCTGATTTTTTCTTCCTTTCCCCAAAATACTAGTCCTATGGGATGGCTCTTGGCAGGGGTGGAGGGGGAGGGGTGTATGCGTGGGAGACTATGGTGTTATAAAAAACAGAAAGCATCAATAAAAATTTATTTTAAAAAATAAGAAAAATACCTCGTTGTCCACTAAATACTCCATCTGGTCATGCAAGGAAGCCCCTAAGAATTTGGCTCCAACCACTTGAAAAGCTGTGGAAGCCTTCAAAAGGCGGACAAACTCCCTTCTATTTACATGAAGAGAGAAATCCCTATTTCCCACCAGCTTCCCACAATTTATCATTTTCAGGGACTGCTTTGCAACACAAGCTTTTCTAAACAGAAAGAAGAAAACAATCCCCGGTTAGAACTTGTTTAAAGAAATTATTTTCAGTCCCAGAGAAGAAAAATATACACATGGCCTGGTGGATGTGAGGGTGAGCTGAGCGGCTGCCCAGAGAACCGAGCAGTGGCTGCTGCGGAAGTGTCAGCACACACTTACTGGGATGAAGGATCACTTTGCTGCTGCTTAGCTGTGGGTGGCAACAGAGCATGGGAGAGGCCTGGGAAGGGCCAATGGTGACAGCAGGCCAATGACCAAGTGCCCAGAAGTCATGGAGGCAGGGAGGGGCTGACAGGTACCCTGGAGGAAGGCTGGGGAGGTCCAGAGTCTTCGAAGCTGGAAACCTGGGTCCAGAGCCCAGGCTGGTTCCCATAGGGAGAGGGACCCGCACAAGGACACTGGCCCCACTTTGATGGATTTGTGGGAGTTCTTTGCTCAGGGCCAGAGGGTGAGCAACCCCCACTTCCCCATCCCATGTGGTTCTGGTCCATATCTGTGTGTAAATCATAGAAGTGAATTTATGTCTCAGTCTGGATTACTGGCGTGTGGGGGGAATCATGGGTTTAACTCCTGGTTTCTCCATCAGCCCCTTACTTTGTTTTTTATTTGAAAGCAATCACCGTGGCAAGGTTTCCTGAAGCATACCAGCTCAATTGTCGGCTTTGCAGATTGGAATAACAGCCAACGCCAAGCAATTGCTCCACTCATGGGTCGAGGATCAGAGGACCACAGATGTTCTCAGAGCCTGCCAACTGCCTCTGAAGTGGAGAGGCCAAGGATCACTATTCTCACATGACAGATAGGATCACCTTAGACCAGAGACAAAGCAACCAGGGCCACATATCTAGCAAAATTTCAGAGTTAGCTCTAGAGCCTGGGTACTCTCCAGGGTTCTAGGTGAGCAGAGTGCTGGACCTGGAGTTCAGAGAACCCAGGTTTGAATCCTACTCCTCGTTGTGTGACTGCAGGGAATTCATTTAACTTCTCTGAGCCTCAGTTTCCCTATCTGTAAAATAGGAGCGATGATACCTGTGATGCCCGTGTCTTAGTGCTGATTTGAGGCCTCAGTGAGCTAAGGGTTTAACATCTTTCACTGCTCTGCAGACAACTCTTTCAAACTGGACATCCCATAGACATCTCGACCTCAACACATTCAAGACACAAAGTATTGTCTTTCCCCCCAAACCCTTCTCTACTTCCCTCTTTCCCTTGAAGACCCTACCACCCTGCCAGTCTCTCAAGTTTGTCATCTTTGACTGCCCCTCTTCTCTTACCCCACAGATCCAACCGGTGGCCAAATCTTGCTTTTTCTGCCTTCCCAACATCTATTGCATATGGTGCCTTCTCTCTCTCCACTCAGCAACCATTTCAGTGCAGCCCCTCATCACACCTCCTATGTTAATTCGATGGACTCCTTGGTCTCCAACACATCCTCCACTCAGCCGCCAAAGCACAGATTGGACCATGACCCTCCCCTACTCAGTAAACTCCAGTGGCTCCCTGTGATCAAATATAGCTCTTCTGTTTGGCTTTTAGCCCTAACTTATCACACAATTTCCCCTTCCACACCCTCTGGCTGGCCTCTCTGTTCCTCACACATAATACTTGGTCTCCATCTATGTGCCTTGGGCTGTACTCAGTGCTGAAATGCCCTCCCTCCTCACCTTTGCCTCATAGATCCTTTTCTCTCTCTGAGACACTGCTCAAGTACCAAATATCAAATCCTCCATTGGGCATTTGAAGCCCTTCATAACCTCCCCCCACTTTCCAGCCTTCTTATGTTTTACTCACTGCTAAGTTTTCTGTGATTCTGGAGCCTCCTTGTTTCTCAAACAACACATTTTTATGTCAATTAGATTGCACACTCCTTGAGGGTAGAGACTGTCTGAAGCCTCTTTTTATATCCCCAGTGCTTATCACAATGCCTAGCACATAGTAGATAATAAATGTTTTCTGATTAATCTTCAATTTATTCTGTGTATTCTGTGTTACAACCTAATATAACCACATAGGTGACAAATAGTACCCGTTGTTTGCTTGACTGGTTGGTTAGAAGAACCAGCCTCTTTTCAGCAAGAGTGGGCCAATCAGAGGCATCCCAAGGAGGAATGGAGGGGAGCAATGGATGGATGTATTCCCACTCATTGGAGGTTCCCAAGTGGTGGCCAATGACCACCTTTCTGTCTGGTATATTTCTTTGTTATGGGTTGGGCTGAGTCTATGAGTCTCAATGCCACAAGGACATTATGAGTATCAAATGAAATCATGACTAGAAAGCTCATGATGGAGCAAATCCTTGTCTCTTTGAAAGGATCTATGACTCATTGACATGGTTGGCCCTTCCTCCCTCACAGTCCACATGTCTACATGGTCTCCAGGAGCTGCTGTGTCCCCAAACCCTCTTCTCTGCCAGCACAGCCTTTGGACTGAATCTTTGTACTGAACCAGGCTGGTCTTTGGAGAAGAGAAACAAATGTCTTCAGGCCCACGGGCAAAGCATTTCCAGATTGGCAGAACCCACCTGTTCTCCCCTGGCATCTCCCTGACACTGGTGGTATCTGAGGATGGGGCACACAATGACCGGAGCTATACTTGGAATTTTGGGGAGCAATATGGAGATAGCACAGAGCCACAGGAAGAAGGACCTGATTTCCATCCACCACTTCAGGCTGGGTCCTCATTGCCCCTCTTCACGCACTCCACGTTCCTGCCAAATCTGCCTCCTGACTGGCTCTTCACCAAACTCAATTTCCACCTTCTTGCCCTTGTATGAATTGTCTCTTGTGCCTGGGAGGCATTTCCCCCTCACCTCTACCTCTTAGAAAACTTAGCTTCCTTAAAGGCCAAGCCCAGGTGCCAGCTAAAGCAGCTAGGGGGCACGCTGGATAGAACACTAGACGTAGAGTCAGGAAGACCCAAGTTCAAATGTGACCGTGGATAAAGTCTGATAGCTGGGCAGCTCATGTAACCCCCTTCAGCCTCAGTTCTCATCATTCACACAATGTGAATAACGGCGGCATCAGCCTCCTAGGGTTTTGCGAGGATCAAATGGGATATTTGTAAAGTGCTTTGCAAACTATAAAGTGCCATATAAATGTCAGCTATTCTTGTTATTGTCATTTGTAATAATCATTATAACCATTATCATCATCATCATCATCTCCTACAGAAGACTCTTCTAATATTTCCTATCCCCAGTTGTTAGTTCTCTCCTCTTATTGAAATTATCTCACATTTGCTTGTCTGAGCTGCCATGGAGGAGCCATCTGCTGCCCTCCCATCTCTGAATGGCCGATTGTGTCTCCACTGAAGGACTCAGGTGCTCTGAGATGATGAAAAAATCCTTTTATTGGCCACTCGGCAGGAAGAGACGCTGACTCAGTCAGTCTCTAAAATGCAATGACTTTCCCTCTAAAATGCGCACTGTGTGACAACGATATGAGTCAATCCATGTGGCGATGAGGGGAGAAGACGGCTGCGTTGCCCTCTGCTCCAGAAGCAAAGCAATCACACCCGTGCAGAAGCTAACTGAGCTTGAATTGGGGGCCCTGGTTCTCTCTTCTGCTTTGGGTTTCCTTGCCTGATTGGAAGTGACCAAACTTGATCAACCTTGATCAACAAGACAGCAACCTTGTGAGTTTGGGTGGCCAGCAGTCCTTCAGTTGGACCTCACTTGAAGTGAGAGGGTGATGCCTCATTGGAGATGATCACTAACAAGAGAATGAGCCCAGGCCCTGCCCTGGCTTGCCAGGAGACATAGAGCTGCAGGTAATTGTTTGCACAGTGAAGAGCTGAAATGAAATGTAAAATATCTATTCAGCAATTCCTCCAAATGATTTATGTTTTGATGGTTTTAAGTCTCAACTTCATGGGAGAATACAACTATAGTTATTATCGCCGCTTGTTTTAAGTCTTTGTTAATGTTGCTTTTCTGTTAAGTATTTCTTTTGTGTGCGGGGAATAAATAGCTGTCCCATCTCTCAATCTTGTTATTACATTGAGTGTCTTTATATTCCCCTTCCTTTCCCCTTTGGGGAGACCCTGGACATGAGCCAGACCTAAATCTTAGGCAATTCTTCCCTGGGGTGTCAGGATCTGGGTGTAATGAGCCAGAGAGTATGAGAAAAGGAGTCTGACCCTTCTTGTAGGTGGTCAGACTTGCCCAGGACTGAACCAGGTCCATGTGCATATGCGTAGTATGAAAGGGGCCTTTTAGGGAGAGGGAGAAAGTGGAATAACCCACTCCTTTGGGCTCAGTGGCAGGGTTTGTTTTTTGTTTATTTTAATAAATCTGATTGATATCTTTTGTTTTTAAATCATCCTTATTTCCTACCATATTCTTATCTGCCTCTCCGGCTTTTGCTTCTGATTTCCATCAATATGGCTCACTGCCTCAGCTCCTGGGGCTTCTTCACCTGAAAACATCCATAGATCATGAAACTTTCTCACCCTGGAGAATTCCATTGCCGTACTATTGCTCTCTCCTATTGACGAGTTCTTCCCTGGACCTTTATTTCGAGGATGGACCCAGGTCAGCCATTCACTTTCCTTTTGTGTATTATCTTCTCCCAGTAGATCCTAAGCTCCTCCAGAGCAGAGACTCTCTCTCTCCCTCTCTCTCTCTCTCTCTCAATCTCTCTCTCTCTCTCTCTCTCTCTCTCTCTCTCTCTCTCTCTCTCTCTCTCTCTCTTTCTTTCTCTCCACTTGTATCCCTAGCATTTAACTCAGTGCCTGGCTCAATATAGGCTTAAAAATTGTTTATTGTCCCACCTTGTCCTCTTCCAGAAATCGATCCTTTCCAATAAAGAAGGAAAACATAGTTCAGCAAAGCTAACCAACATACTGAAACAAGTCTGATATTTAAATATTAAATATTCAGGGTTCCATCCCTATGATCCTGCACCTCTGTAAAGAACTGGTGGAGGTCTAGGAGAGGAGTACTCCTCATATTTCTTTTTGACGGTTGAGCTCGGCACTTTAATTTCATGATCTTCCATTTTTATTGTTTTGTTGTGGTTTGTTCCCTTTACATTGTGACTGTCAACATCAGCGGTGGGTTCTAATTGTCCGCTGTGCACTTGCACCCCTGGCCCCCAGGAGAGTGTCAGCTGCTTGTGGACCTGGAATGTTCCACTTTGGACTTCATGTTCCCAGTCCCTAGCTTAGGGCCAGGCACAGAGCATTTAAGATGGAATAAATAGGAGCTATTATTTTTCTTGTTGGAATGAGCAGGAAAGTATCCTCAGAGAGAGTGATGTCACTGACTCTTGGTTGGGCTCCGAGTCCCTGAGCCTGCCCTAAAGAGCTTCCAGTGGGACCCTGGACAGCTCCAGGTAAGCTCCCAGGAGGGCTGGTTGGACCCTCTCCTGCTCTCTCTCCAGCACAAACTTTTTCAGGCAGATGGTCCCAGGAACATCCCCCTCTCGTGGGTCTGTTTTGTCTCGATATTGTTCCCAAATATGCCACGTTTAGCTCCTGCTGTCATGTGCTTTGAAGTGAGCTGGGAGCAGCACAAACCTGGAACCCAGGCCTGAAATGTTCAGCTGGTGACAGAAGGTGTGAAGTGAAGCAATTATCTCCCTGTTTTCAAATGTATCTGATTCTCCCCCTGCCTTTTGGTATTGATTTTTGTTGGACAGATTAATTCCATCTATCCCGAGGTCTATGTTACTTCCTCACCTCCTTTGATTTCAAAAAGGAGCTGATGCCTATGATTGCTTGATGCCCCATCTCCCCCAATTTGGGCTGGATTTTTGTGCCTTTATTCACCTTGTTTCCTCTACTTGGAAAGTCTCTCCTTGTCCCTGTCCTTCCCTCTCCAGCTATTTACTACCCTTACATTAAAATCGATCTAAAACACCTCCCTTTCTAGAAACTTTTCCCCAATAACCCAGATAAGAAGGAAGGAAACAGACAGTTATTAAATGCCTGCTGTGTGCCAGGTACTGTGCCAAGCACTTCAGTAGTATGATCTCATTTGGTTTTCACAATCACCTTGTGAGGTAGGTTATTATCCCCATTTTACAGTTGAGGAAACTGAGGCAGCTAGTAATTAAGAGGACTTTCCCAGGGTCACGCAGCTAGGAAGAGTCTAAGGCAGGATTTGAACTCGGGTTTACCGACACCAGTCCCCTGGAGTCAAGTGGAACCCCCTCACTTGCCTCCGGAGCAGCTTTTCCTCCCTCAAAGCTCCTGTAAGCTGGTTGTTTGATCCTCTCTAGAGGGGCACTTTTCTGTGTGGTCTAGATCTGTGATCTCATCAATGTGAAACTCTGACCAGTGTAGGTCAGCCACTGTTCTCCGATGGCAAGGAAGTCTTGTAGAGCATAATAGGCTCCTTAAGCTCAGAGACTGTCTTTTGTATGTGTATCTCCAGCATTTGGCCCAGTGCCCAGCGCAGAGTAAAGACTCAATAAATGCTTATTCATTCATTCATTCACTCATTCACTCACTCATCCATTCATTCATTCACTCATCCATCCATCCATTCATTCATTTATTCATTCACTCATTCCTTTATTCATTCATTGGAGATCCCTGTGGAGCTGAGAGATTGAGGTCACCCAGCACTCAGTCTGTGTGAGCCAGGTCTGTAGACATTGCCATCACTTTCTCTTGGATGGATTCAGGTGCCTCCTGAACATGCAACCCCCACCTCTCCCCCACCCCGCCACCTGCCCTGTACTGTAACTTTGAGGATGTTCTTGATTTGGGGATTGAAACTGTGTACAAGTCTCAGAGCCCCCACCAGTGAACCTCCCACTCCTTGAAGCCATATGCATCCTATAACCTTATGTCACAGTGAGAACAAGAATGATTTACTATATCATTGAATCTGTCAACATTTAATCATTGACAATAAATACACTAAGGCCCCATGGTGCCAAGCAAATGCCCTGGGACTCTACTGCCAGTTAACTTTGGGCACCATGAGTCAGGAAGGACATTGGTGAGCTGGAGAGTATCCAGAAGCAGCCAATGAGAACAGCAAATCAATCAGCAATCTTCTATGACATGTCTACCATGTTCCAGATACCAAGTGACAATACCAAGACAAAGAATGGAATGATACCTCCTGGCAAGGAGCTAATGGGTGAGAGAAATACCTCTATAAATATAGATGGTATCAATATAAAGTGAATAAATACAAACACATACAAAGTGGTGAAATACAAGTTCTTGCCATATGAGGACCAGTTAAAGGAACTGGTCCTTTCTTACTGTGCAATCATACCATGATACCTTACTAAGGATTTGAGCTCTGAGTTACACAAAAACCATAGTTTTCAGCCATCCCCCTGTGGATGGGCACCCATTCAGTTTCCAATTCATTGCCACCAAGACTATTTGGGACATTTGCTTCTGGCTTTGACTTCCTTGGGGGCCATATGGGGGTGGTGTATCTAATAGTGGGATCTTCCTTAATTATAAATTGAAATCCAGAACGACTAGGCCACTCCATAGCTCCATCAGCCTTGTGAGTCTGCGTGCATCTTTTCACAGCGCCCCCTCCAACCTAGATGGTTCTTCATCTTTTGTCATCCTTGTGAATTTGTGTGGTGTGAATGGAAACCTCAGAATTGCTTCCATTTGCATTTCTATGTGATTTCCTGCTTGTCTCCAGGTGGTCATTTATAGATTTCAGTTCTCCTTTTGAAAACTATTCATATCCTTTGACTAATGACCTCTTGGGGAATGATCTCCAATGTTCATCTCAATTTCCTGTCTTTCAGCCTTTGGGGTGGGCTTTGCTACAAATATTCTCCCACCACTCTGTTTCTTCTCTTCTAATTCTATCTCCATTGATTTTATTCATGACAAAGTCTTTTAATTTCACGTAGTCAGAATTCTCTCTTTAATCTTTTATGCCCTTCTTTTTCCCTTGTTCAGCTGAGAATCTTCCCCCAGTCAAAGGCGCTCTTGCTTTTTTAATGCTTTTAAATTCATCAGCCAGAGCATTTCTCCAAGATGCAGGACAGAGAAAGTGGCAGAGAGAAAGAAGAAAGACCAGCCCACCTGGCCAGAGGTAGCTGAGAGTCTGGGAGGGGGGCAAGAAAGGTACACAAATAAACATGACAAAAGTCTGGATGTGTAAGTGCATAAAAAACCACAAAGGCTCTGAATGAAAGTGCTTCAGACTGGGAGGACCAGCCTTCCTGGAAGAGAGGTCCCGCTTCTGCCCGAGCAGACTTTTGGGAGGGAATGCTGGGTGTAGAGAAAGACTTAAAGGGAGTGGGGAGCAACAGGATGTGGATGGGGAGGGTGGCATTTAGTAATCAGAAACAAAAGCACCTACTATGTATGTTACTGGTACTGGGGATATAAAGATAAAAACAAGTAAATGCTTACCCTCAAGAAGCTTACCTTACGGCATGTAATTCATGGAAACCACAAGATACTAGAGAGGGGATTATCGCTCAGAAAAAAAGTTGAAATGATCCATTTTTGATAATCTTCCCTCTTTCTCTTTCCTTCTTCTTTCTCTCTTTGTCCCCATTCTCTTTCTCCCTCCCTCCTTCCCTTCTTTCCTTCCTCTCTCTCTCTCTTTCTTTCTCCCATTCTCCCTTTCTTCCTCCCTTCCTTTTCCCCTCCTGCCCTCCCTTCCTCCCTCCCTCCCTCTCTCTCTCCCTCCCTCCCTTCCTTCTTTCCTTCCTTCCTCTCTTTCTTTCTTTCTCCCATTCTCCCTCTCTTCCTCACTTACTTTTCCCCTCCTGCCCTCCCTCCCTCCCTCTCTCCCTTCCTTCCTTCCTTCCTTCCTTCCTTCCTTCCTTCCTTCCTTCCTTCCTTCAGCAAAAGAGGAGCTTGGCAGATAAGTCACACAGCCCTGCCAGGAGTGGCCAAGGGCACCAGCTTGATTACCAAGAAGGTGAAGGCAACAGTGACTGGAGCTGATGGACCCTCCATGACCACATAGACTACTGAGAATCACCGCCCCCCCTCCCGCCCCCGCCAGGGCACAAGACCTCATATGAATGGGGCCCCTTTGCAAGCTCATAAACACATGATTAAAAATTTGGAAATAATTTTCTAACTTGTTTAAAATTTTTCCAAATAAAGAGTTTCAGTGGGTTTTGAACTCATTTGTTAAAAATATAAAAATGCAACACCTTCTATTAGTTTGCGAGAACAACTGATTGACACCAAGAAAGCAGGAAACTTACTAACTGAATTTCTACAAACATCTTTGATAATCTAAGGACAGGACTGAAGAACAAACATCACAGTTTGATAAGACAGTCCTTTCCCAGGTGGCCCCCCATACCTTGGGGGTCATCTTTTTTTTAAACCATTAAAACCAAGCAGGGGAATAATGTGAACTCAGAAGCAGGACTTCCAAAGGCCGTGTCACAAAGGGGGGACCAAGATCTTCCAAAACTGTGAAATCTCTTCAGTCACATTGCTTTTGTCAAACATCTATTGCTACTAACATTTCAGTGAGAGCAAAAAGATTTTGTATCATTACTTAATTAAAATAAAAAGATTTTCTATACAATTTACCTTTTCTGAATTCCTAGTTTTGTATTTGATAATATATAATATATTAGTAGAGTATGTATATAATTAATTTAAATATATATGTGTATATACCCATAAATACATACTACATTTACGTATTTATGAGTATCTATACACACACAGATATGTGTGTCTACTAATATAGACACATATAAACATATACATAACACATACGGGGAGATGATATAGAAATAGATGTATATATGCACACATATATATGGATATATAAATATATACAAATTTCCAGATGTATTTGACTATGTATCCCCTGTTGGAAAGTATTTTCATACACACATTTTTATATATAACATGTATGTATATCTACTCACATGTGTGTATACACACGTGTGCTCTGAAGATGCTTCCTATTAGGATGCATGGTCAAAATCGGTGGTAAATTCCTGGTCCAAAGAAGCTGATGTGGCTGCACAGGGACCTCACCAATCCACTGAGAAGAAAAAGACAGGGATGGAAAGTGCAGGCAAGGACACGCACAGAGCTGGATGAAAGGACGTGCTGTGTCACTGTGTCGGGAGCATGGATGCTCAGAATAAACTCAAGCTAAAGAAAATGTTTCACCCTCGAGTGGAGGAGGGGGCAATGAGGAACAAGGGACCCAAGAAGAGCTGGGCCCACTGCCCCGAGGTGATGGGGGAATGCAGACCAACAAGGAGGGAAGCCACACCTAAACCTCGTAGTGCTTTTGTTTTCTGGACCAAGAGGAAGGATTTTGGGATCCAACAGGACAGAACTAAGATGGGTAAGAGGGAGCTGAGTCTGAGATAATTAGGGACCAGCACGGGACCATCTCGCTTCCCTGGACTGCAGTGCCAGTTGCTGGCTCAAATGGAGCCGCCACTTGGGTCCTGAAAGACCCGGCAGCGGTATGAGGGGAGCACGTGGGGAACAGCGGAGGAGACAGGAGACATACCTCAAGACCGTGGAACAAACGCAGTCTGGATTTTTTAATTTACAAAATGGTAGAGATTAGGATCTGCCAAAGGATAGAGCTTGATTTTGGTACCTGGCAAGCAAGGCAAGGGAACAAGCCAACTACGTGCCCACCCCTGGGCTAAGTACTTTACAAATATTATCTAATGTCAGCCTCACAACAAGCTAGGGAGGCAGGTGCTATTAATACCTCCATTTTAAAGATGAGAAAACTGAGGCAGACAGTGGGTAAGTGACTTGCCTAGGGTCACACAGCTTGTTGGAGGTTGGATTTGAACTTAGGTCTTCCTGACTCCGAGCCCCATCCAGGGCAGCGCTGGTTTGACTCTGCTATTAAGGAGATGGCTAGTGAATATCTAGAAAAGGGAAGCAGGGATGACAATGCTTTACCAAGAACAGGTCACATCCACTTGGCCAGATTTCCTTTTCTAAGAGGGCTGCTCTGAGCCTCTGCCATCCCGGATTTCTGCAGGCTGTGTGCCCGAGTCTCCCGTATCATTGCTATAGAAAAGACAGAGAGAAGTGGGTGAGATGATGGTGCAGGTGGCTGGGTGGGTGGGGCTGTTGGAATGGACAAACCCAAAGAATAATTGGCTAGAAGTCAGTTTGGGGCAGCTGAGTGGTGCAGGGGATAGAGCGCTAGGCTTCAAGTCAGAAAGACCTGAGTTCAAATCTCGCCTCAGATACTAGCTAGCTGTGTGACCCTGGGCAAGTCACTTCACCCTGTTGACCTCAGTTTCCTCATCTGTAAAATGAGCTGGAGAGGAAAATGGCAAACCGCTCCAGAATCTTTGCCAAGAAAGCCCCAAATAGGGTCGTGAAGAGTTAGACACAACTGAACAACAACAAAGACTTAATTTGGAAGATATCCAGTTGTAATCTAGTCTAAACCTTTCCCTTTGGAGCAAGTAAATGGGTTTGAACCCAGAACCTCAAACTCCCAGTCCAATGCTTTTCTATTGCATTAAAATACTTCTCCATTCAAACTCATTCAGCAAACATTAAGTACCCACTATATAGAAAGCCACATGAAGTGTTGGGGACACAAATCAGTGAACAAGCATTAATTATGCTACGTTTGATGCCAGGCACGGACTCTGCAATCCTTGACCACCAGGACTTCCCACTTTGGTGGATGCATTGCACACACACACACACACACACAAAAGCAAATACCAGACAACCTGAGGAGATCAGGAGACAGCTGAGAGCACCTCCTGAGCTTCAAAGGAACCAGAAGATGCCTAGAAATTATGGGTCTGAGGAGAAGGTGCAGGGGTGTAAAGGCAAGAAATATAAAGCTTAGTGTCCTTGGGCAAGTCATTCTACCTGATCCCCAGCTTCTTCATCTGTCTAACAGGGATGCTCATCTTTTATCTACCAGAAATGTTGTGAGAATCTACAGCTTAGCAGGCCCTCAGAGAGGAGCAGAGCTGCAGGTCGGTGGGAGCCCTCCTCCTGTCTGGAAAGCTCTAGAGGGGGAAAGGCAGAGGTGTACCGGTGCAGGCAGTGACTTCCACATGAAGTCACAACCATATAGCCTGTTTCCCACCCCACTGTGCCAGGCCCTGAGGAAAGGCAAAGACTGGTGAAGGGCTGAGCTCCGGAGCTCTAGCCAGGAATGTTGATGCAAGGGGTGGTGATGGTGATTGCTGGTCCTTCGTTCTCGAAGAGGACCATGACATCGGAAAGGTGATGCCATGACGGGCGAGTGAACTGGACTTAAGTGAGGCAGGGCTGTGCAGCCTCACCTTCTCCTCCAGAGCCATCTGGGTCCAGTGGCCAGTCAGGTGGTAGGAAGGGGGTCCTTGAACCAGCCTTGTAACTCATAATAAGAAATTAAGACAAAATCCAAAGGAGTGTGAAGGAAGACCCTGATCCCAGCCCCGTGATGGGGGGAGAAACCAAACACTAGCTAGGGGAGGGGGGCAAGGAGAACTTCCCAACCCTGGAGGTCCTGCTGGGAGGGAGCAAGGTGGGCCCGGGCTGGGAAGAAGCTCAGCTGGAGAGGGGAGAGGAGGAGGGGGGTGCTCCATCTGGTAGCTTCCCAGTTTAATTATTCTTGCTAACGATGTGCTAAACTCAGTTGTTTCTACTCCCAGGAAGGAGCGAAAGTGCTGTCAAAATGTAAATAGAACAAATTTTAACAAGGCACAATCTCCTATAATTATTTCAGATGCTTGAGCTCTCTGAATGTCAGTGCCTGGGAACAAAGGCCCTGCAGCCCCACCCTCGTTATGGATCTGAGAGTTCCTGAGAGGGCCGGAGTTTCCTCAATCAACAAACATTGTATTATGTGCCTTCTATGCCCCAGGTGCTGCAGATACAATCCCTGCCCTCAGGATGCTTCCAGGTACATAAGTGGATATATACATGGTCACTGAGCAGGATCGGATTGGGAAAGGTCTCAGGCCAAGCGGTGACTCACAGTTATTCAGCCCTTTAAAGTGAAATAATACCTTTTAATCATATTCTTCCAACAACCCTGAAACATCGGCACCATTATTATCCCCACTTTGCAGAAGAGAAAACAGAGGGTCTTGGAGTTCCCATGACTTGTCCAAGGTTCCAGAGCTAGTGTCAGAAGCAGGCTTTCACCTCCAAATCCAGCCACCAACTTGATGCTCCAGTCACTGCTGTGCTCAAAAAACTCCAGTGGTTCCCTATTGACTCCAGGAGAAAAAACCTTTTTTAGCTTCTGAAGCTCTTTCTCATCTGGCTCCACCTTCCTTTTGTGGGGATATTCCTCTGCACATACTCTGCCTTCCTGCCAAACTGGCCAATTTACTGTTTTCATGCACGTTATTCTTCTCCCATCTCCGTGCTTTTGCCCAGGCTGTGCCTCATGCCTGGAAGGCCCTCCCGTCTCACCTTTACCACTTAGAATTCTAGGTCCCATCAACCTCAGTTGTGACCCTGCAGCATAAGGCCCTTCCTTATCTCCCCTCCTCCCCTAATTACTTTATATTTATCCGTAGATAGTGTGTACTTACATGTCACTACAATAATAAACTTCTTGAGGGCAAGCACTCATTCCTTCCAGTGTTTACTAAGGCACCTGCTAAGATACTAGGAAAAAGCACTGAGCATGCACAGACAAAAAGGAAACCATCCCTGCCCTCAAAGAGATTACAGTCTCTTAAAGGGGCAGGAATGGTTTCTCTTTTGTCTTCCTGCAAGGCTGACACATAGTAGGCTCTTCATAAATTTGTAATGATCATGATTTTTCTGCTTCCTTTTATTTTATTTTATTCTTTGACCAAGAACATAGGATTTTAGGAGCATGAATGCAGAGATGAAAAGGACCTCATCGTGGAGGAGCCTGGGATGCCCAGAGGCCAGAGAGGTTGCTGGGGCAGAGCCAGGACTCCCAGCCTCAAAAGCCAGCCCTCTTTCTCCCTCTCCTTGCTGGGGTCTTTCTGCCCCTCCACCCGCACAGAATACTGTCAACAATGAGGCCACCTGCCTACACCCACCATTCATCTTTCCACGGCCCATAGAGCCTCCTGAAGCTGAATCCTCTGGGAGCCGGATGTCCGTGCAGCCGGAGAGTCATCACCAGGAGTCTAGAATGGTGATGTCTGAGGGGTTGGCTCTGGGTCCCTGAATGTCCTTCATGGTTACCAGAACACATCTGAGCATGGTCTCTTCCTCCTCCACCTGGTACCAGCTCATCCCCTCTCTGCAGTTCTGTCCCAAAGAGGTGGACCAAAGGGCCGACTCCATGGTGCTCTCTGACCCAACTCATGGCCTAATCTGGAGGAGGGTCATTTTCCTCCACTTTGCTTTCCCAGGGTGGATGATTAGGCTGATCTTTTTGAATCACTGCGGATTTACCCAAGGAGACAATACTGGGCTGGGGCTGAAGGGAGACTCACACCCCAGATCAGGATGACCTCTTTTGTTGGAACTCTGGCTGGGACTTCCCTCATGATGCTTAGGTCACCTTCCATGGCCCCTTGTCTTCCTAGAAATGACCCTTGCACATAGTAGGCATGCAATAAATGTTTGTTGAAGTTACAGGGAAACGTATTTTGACTCTATGTAAGGGAAGATGTTCCTGACCATTAGAACTACCTCAAAGCAGGAGGAGCTGGTTCAGGAGCTGGGGTTCCTCCTCAGGAGGTCTTTGGGCTGAGCCCAGGGGGCTGAAAAAGCTCACACCTGTCTCAGCTGTAGGTTAGATCCAATGGTCTCTGGCCAGAGGTTTCTTTGCGGAAGCTCATCCTGACTTTCAGCTTACTTGACAGGGTTTGGAGATTTCTGTAAGAAACAAGTAAGTCAGGAAGTCCTTTATTTGGCACCCCCCCCAAATGTCCCCACTCACACCCATTTTGACACATGGTCCTGTGACTTGGTAATAGCACAGTGGTATCACCCTGCGTCAAGACATTGGCTGAGGTCAAAAAGGAGTGATTGTGAGGCCGGGTGACCCCTGGCCTTGACTCTGGGGGTGGCTTCTTAGAGTGTGTGAGGGAGAGAGGGGGAGCAGGCTGTGGATTCCCCCCAGGCCACGGGCCACTGCCTCCCACATGCTGAGGCAAATGGTCTTTGCGAAATCTTCCTAAGATGGGGGGCAGGGACCTCAGTTTTACTTCTGCCCTTTTGACTTCGGGTAGGAAGTGATGCGTGGCTAAGGATTAAAGGTCAAAAGCAAAAATCCTCCATAGTTTGGCTGAGTGCCCCCCGCATTGGCCTCCCTCTGGAAGGAGAGAATTTGAACAAAAACAAATGGGAGGGGGTGGGAGGGTTGTTTGACAGGCTTTTGCCCTGGCCCGGGGGTGGGGCTGGGGCCAAATCAGGTCGACAAGTGTATGTCTGCTCTGTGCCAGGCTTTGGATCCCACTGGGTACCAGGGCCAAAAACCCAATAAGACAGAGGCTTGCCCTCAGAGCGCTTGTAGTCCACCTGCACCTCAGGCAGGATCAGTTTCTTCTGAGCCCAGACTTTTGCTCTGGGACAAGGCTGTCCCCACTTGGTCCTCTCCGCAGTTCATGTGGCTGTCAGTAGTGTCAGCCTTGTTCTTATTGTGGCCCTGAACCTCATGCTCTCTCCCTTCCTCCAAAGGAGGTCTCGGGGACTCAGTTTCTTTATCTGTAAAATGGAGAGATTGAGCAAGCCTCTCTAAGGTCCCTTCAAGCTCAAATGCCGTATATGATCTTATGATCTTAGGATTTAAACAGTGGGCCTCTGACCCCATCCTGCTGTATTGCCTTGGTGTCATAACCATGTGCCTTTCCTAGGAAGCTTACTCACAACATAAACAACTTTCTACTAACAAAAGTAAGATTCAAGGCATCAAGGTTTATAAGGGAATCTTTCCTGGCACAGACTGGGCTATTCACAAGCTCACCACAGTTGAGTGGACAGGTGTGTGGGATTAGGAGGTAGGAGAAGACAGGCCTAACTTTTAGCTCCACACTTATCCCCTGAAAGTCTCGTGCCCACTGCTTTCTGGTCGGGGCTGGTAGAAAGAGGACTTTTGTTCAGGTTTACAATGGACTGGATGCCATCTGATCTCAACACTCTGCCTGCTAGTTCTGAGACCCATGATTTCTGATTGTCCAATGGCTCAGACTGCCCACTCGGTCCAAGAAACTCCTGGCACATAGAGCAAGAGTCTCTGGGAAGATCCACTCCTTGAGGGCCACTCCAACAGAAAAGAAAAAGCTGCAGTTGGTGATGCCTGAGCTTAGAACATAGGCTTTTACACCAGGGCACCGAGCCTGGTCCCTCCAGCCTTCCTGATGTTTCTCCTTTCAGCCGCCTCCTCATCTTAACCTTTGCTCCTGGGGACTTTTAACCTGAGCTCTGTGAACTTCACATTTTTTGATGATTGTATTTCAACAGAACTGATTTGCCTTGTAATCTTTTCTGCTTTTAAAACATTATTCTGGAAGGGGGGTCTATAGTTTTCCAAAGACTGCCAGAGGGGTCTAGGACACATGGAAAATGAAGAAGCCCTAGTCTAGAGAAAGCAGCTTCATTGAAGAGCTGGGGAGTAGCGTTTGCTTCATTTATTGTATTTGTATCTGTAGTGCCTAGCCTCCGTCCTGGCACATGGCAAGCAATCAATTGGTGCTTGTTGACTGATTCATTGGTTGGTCTACAAGCTTCCTTCCCTCTAGGAGACTCTGGTTCTGCTGAATCTCTCTTTTTCACTGGGCCAGGAGGAGAGAGGACAGGGCTGTTATACCCTCAGTAGGTCTATCTGTCTGGCCTGGTTTGAGTGCCCGGTTTGTCTGGCATGAGTTGGGTGGCTTTCTTTTTTGGCCTGCCTGTGCGGTGCCAGGCTCCCAGTTCAGTGCTAGAAATGATGAGTCTGGCCAGGGTCATCCCTGCCCTGCCACAGCTCAGGATCTCCAAGAAGTAAAGACCCCTCTGCTTTTCCTTCTACCTGGCACCCACACTGGTTGTCTCTTTTTTGCTCAGAAGTCCAAGTGACCTGGAAACATCAGCCCAGAAGAGGAGACATTTGAGGGTTAAAAACAGACTCAACGATGGGCCAGGCTTTTCACCCGGATCTGTCAGAGCCCTCCGCTCACGTCTGTGTTATTTTGGGCAAGGTTTGAAGGCTCTCCTGTGTGGATCGGCAATGGCAAATGATTCCTCTGAATGGAACATGTAGGTGGGTTAACAACTACAGAGAACTCGACTCTTCCTGCCTGACTTCCCTAGCATGGAGGTCTGGTTAACTGAGCAGCCGTTGTGTCTGGGGGCGGATGTGTGTGTGTGTGTGGGGGGGGGGTAGACTCCAGAGGTGGCAGAGAGATGGAAAGGGAGATAGGATGTCCCGGAGCAAACTAACCACGGCAAATCTGATAAATTCACCAGAATCACTCCATGACATCATGTCAAGGATCTCAGACTGGCTGTTAGGGCCTGGGTTCTAATTCCGGCTGGGGCAGCTTGTTATCTCTAAGTCCTGGGACCAGCTTCTTCCTTCACGGCACCCAAGGGCCAAGTCTCCCCCATCCTCTTGTGAACATCTACCACATCTAGTCTGACCCATCTAGGAAAGGGATTCCCACCATAACATATTCCCCTAATGGCTGTCCGGCTCCTGCCTGAAGATGCCCAAGGAAGGGGGACCCCCCTCCGCCCCCAAGCAGCTCCATCCCAAGGGAGCTCTTGAGCCCAAATCAGCCTCTGCAACAGGAGGGGCCAAGCAGGACAGGGGAACGCCAGTTCCACGTGTTATTGTTCTGTTTTGTCTGACTCTATATGACCCCATTTAGGGTTTTCTTGGCAAAGATCCTGGGGTGGTTGGCCATTTCCTTCTCCAACTCATTTTACAGATGAGGAAACTGAGGCAAACAGGGTGAAGCGACTTCTCCAGTGTCACACAGATAGTTCCTGAGGCTGGTTTTTAATTCAGATCTGACCTTAGGCCTAGCACTCTAACCATTGGGCCACCTAGCTGGCCAGTACTCAAATACTGGAACACAAAAATCACCCATGAGATAATATTTGCAAATTGTGCTTAGTGTAAGGACTTCCACCTGCCCCCCTCCACCCCCAGTCTTCTCTTCTCCAGTCTAAAACCCCCTGTCCCTTCAATCCTCGTATGAAATGAACTCGAGGCCTCCACCGTGCTGGTTGCCCTTCTCTGGACACTCTCCGGCTCCTCAGCATCTTCCTAAAATTGTTTCTTTGATTCTTTGGAGGACAAGAGGCTGCTCCCTACACACAGCGACCAGCTCTGCCCTTGTCAGGGAGAACGTCAAACCTGCATTTTAACAACAGCAGCCATGATAATAACAGTAATGGCTAATACCGATCGCTTTAAGGTTTGCGAAGCACATCACAGATACTATCACATTTTAGCCTCACAAAACCCCTGAAGACAAGCTCTATCATCATCCCTGTTTTAAAGGTGAGGAGACCGAGGCAGCCACAGGGACTTTCTCAGGGTGGCCTGGCCCCACAGTCAATGTCTGAGGCTGGATTTGAGCCCAGAGTGTCCTGACTTTGGAGGCAGGGTGTAGCTGCCTCTGATTTCTGCTCCAAGTCTTCAGGGGTCCTACGTCTTCCCTTCCTCCCTTGTGTGCCTGTCTTCCCCCTCTATCCTGCTGAAAAGGGTCTCCTCTATCCCACTTCAGAATCCCCTTTCCCCTCTCAAAGCCTCATTTCTGTTTCCTTCAGGAATACTCCATTGCCCTTGATGTGCCGGGGTAGCCTTTTCTTCTCTAGTAGAAATGCAGACATCAGATGCCATGTGAGTCACTGCCGAATCCCCCACTCTCTGTGCTGGTGGAGATTTTCAGCCTGGCCTTCGTCACCCCCCGTGCCTGATTAAAACCTTTCTGCCCAATGAGACGGGGCCCTGAGAAGACAGCTTGAAGGACAACAATAATGTTCTGTGCTGCTAAATGCTCAACAACTGACTCTCCAGAGGGGAAAAATATATTCAACACACTTTTAAGTTTAATTGGCATTATCATCATCTTCTCCATCACTTTCTTAAGACCAGACAATCAACAAAACAATAAACCAAGTCTCTATTTGTAGCTGATTTCTAAAGGGTAGATGCTCCCACTGAAATTTATTTTATTTATTTATTTATTCATTTATTTATTCATCCATCCATCCATCCATCCATCCATTCATTCATTTATTTATTTATTTGTTCGTTTGTTTATATCTTTAGTTTACAACACATGGTTCTACATAATTTTGAGTTCCAGATTTTCTCCCCTCCCTCCCCAAAACAGCATGGAATGTCATATAACTACCATGTATAACTTCGCATTGAATTAATTTATACACTAGTCAAGTTGTGGAGAAGAATTATGACCAATGGAATGAATCATGAGAAAGAAGAAACAGAACCAAAAAATAAAAACCAACCCAAAAACAAAAACAAAAGAGAAGAAAAAAAGGCGAGCATGTAGTGTGCCTCAATCTGCATTCAAACTTCACAGTTCTTTCTCTGGATGTAGATAGCATTCTCCATCGTGAGTCCCCTGGAGTTCTCCTTGCACCTTGCATTCATTGCTGAGAAGAGCCAAGTCTGTCAGGGTTGGTCCTCATGGAATCCACATATCTGTGGTTGTGTACAATGTTCTCCTGGCTCTGCTCTGCTCACTCAGCATTATGTTGCGTAGGTTTTTCCAGGTTGTTATGAAGTCCGTATCATCCCCATTTCTTATGGCACAATAGTATTCCATTACCTTCATATACCACAGCTTGTTCAGCCATTCCCCAATTGATGGGCATCCCTTTGATTTCCAATTCTTGGCTACCACAAAAAGAGCCACTATAAATATTTTTGTACATATGGGTCCCTTTCCCTCTTGTGTGATTTCTCTGGGATACAACCCTAGAAGTGGTATTGCTGGGTCAAAGGGTATGAACATTCCTATGGCCCTTTGGCGTAGTTCCAAATTACTCTCCAAAATGTCTGGATCATCTCACAACTCCACCAGCAATGTAACAATGTTCCAATTTTCCCACATCCTCTCCAGCATTTATCATCCTCCTGCTTTGTTATTTTAGCCAATCTGACAGGAGAGATGTGGTATCTAAGAGTTGTTTTGATTTGCATTTCTCTAATCAGTAGTGACCCAGAGCATTTTTTCATATGCCTATAGATAGCTTTAATTTCTTCCTCTGAAAACTGCCTGTTCATATCCTTTGACCATTTCTCAATTGGGGAATGGCTTGTATTCCTATATATTTGGCTCAGTTCCCCGTATACTTTAGAAATGAGGCCTTTATCAGAGATACTAGTTGTAAAGATTTTCTCCCAATTTTCTGCTTCCCTCCTAATTTTTGTTGCATTGGCTTTTTTTTGTACAAAAACATTTCAATTTAACATAATCACACTGAGATTTAACAACCAGCTCTCAACAGACAGTGTGAGCTGGCTCCAGCATATCTTTGACCATTCTCCTGTAGTAAAAGTCTGCCTTTAAATCTATGGAGATTTCTATCCAATTTGAAAGGGAAGACACAGCCTTCTCTCTCTCTCTCTCTTTTTTAAATATACATGGGGAGAGGTTTCTAGGTGGCGCAGTGAGTAGCACACCGGCCCTGGAGTCAGGAGGACATGAGTTTAAATCCAGCTTCAGACACTTGAAACATGTACTAGCTGTGTGACCTTGGGCAAGTCACTTAACCCCAATTGCCCTGTCCCCGAAAAATATTCATGGGGGGTGGTGGGGAGTTTCCTGCCACTGTGAATGTAGTGAAGACAGTGTTGTTTTAATTCAGTGGGAGCTGAGGCAATCTAGAGAACCCTGGGACCTCAGGCCAGTGAGGTTGAGCTCTGCCTCAGGGGGAATCCCTTCTACAATCTTCAACCTTCATCTGCTTGGAGACCTCAGGGGGGTCTCCCACTTTCCCCTCTGCAACAGATGCCTCTGATCATGATCAAGTTTGTCTCAATATCGAGCCTCAATTTGCCTCTGGGCAACTTCTATCCATCTGACCTAGCTCCATCTTCTGGGGCCACACAGAGCCAGCCTGGTGCCTATTCTCCAGGACAACCCACCAACAGTTGAACCCAGCTCTTGGGGTGCCCCTTAGCCTTTGCCTCTTCAGATTAAATACCCCCAGATCCTTCAGGCAACTCTAATCAGGGATGGTTTACAGTGCCCTCACTAATCTGATCTCTCTCCTTTGAATCCTTCCCAGCTTGTCAACGTCCTTCTTTAAATGCACCCCCAACCACCCCTTGCCAGGCTGAGCTCATGGTCGGCAGAGCCCAGAAGGCAGTGAGATTGTGGTCTCCTGAGGCTGCTTATTGTGCTCTTTTAATGGAGCTTCCCAGTAGCTTTTCAGGCTGTTAGTTTAAGCGTGACCTTCTCCCTTAATTAGGGGTGTCAGTACTGAAAGGTGTTGATGGAGTCTGAGTCTCCGCGATGAAATACGAATGCTAAAATGCAAGCGCAGACGCGTCTTCACTTATTCGCAGGTGTAATATCAGCCGAGAACCCAAAGAAGACATTTCATTGGGAAGAAATACATGATAAATGCACTTTAAAAAATGACCATGCAGTGAGAACCTAATGGTGCCCCTGCTGAACATGTGCTCCCCCACAGAAGGGCATCCACAGCCGCAGTAGAGCCGGGGTCTACGGCACTGACCTCCATGGAGTTTGTCTGAGGAGGGCACATGCAGAAAGTGGTGTTGGACTAACAGCTCAGCTCCGGTTCATGGAGGGCTTTTCTTTATAGCTCAGCCTTCTGCCATCACTTGGTGGTTTGAACAACCCTGAAGTTGTAGGTGTGACTGCTCCCTGGCCAAGGGAAGGAATTGCTACTCTCAGGGGGCAGAGAATATGAGACCTGAGAAGAACCTTGGAACGGAGAACATGGAATGTCAGAGCTGGGGGGACCTTAGAACATAGAATAGAGAAGGTCAGAGCTGGGAGGGACCTTAGAACAGAGAACAGAGGAGGTCAGAGCTGGGAGGGACCTTAGAACAGAGAACAGAGGAGGTCAGAGCTGGAAGGGACCTTGAAACATAGAATAGAGAAGGTCAGAGCTGGGAGGGACCTTAGAACATAGAACAGAGAAGGTCAGAGCTGGGAGGGATCTTGGAATATAGACTAGAGAAGGTCAAAGCTAGGAAGGATCTTAGAATGTAGAACACAGAATTTCCATTTGGAGAGTTCTGAGAATCCAGCTCCTAGAAGGTCAAACCTGGGAGGGATCATAGGGGCTGATCTCCCACTGTGACCCTTTCAGGATACAGTTGGGGGAAGGTGCCATAGCTAAGTAGTTGTAGAGGGAGGGCAGCAACTAGTCCTGAACTCTTAACTCTCTCCTCGAGTTTTTTAATTTTCTTTTTATACATTTTCTTGATATTTTCCTTCCCCCTTTGCCTCATTGTCATTTCCTGATGATGACTTCCCCAGCAATGGAACACTGCCTTGTAAGAGTGGCCAAGCAACCTAAATCGACACGAGGGCTCTGGCTAAAACACCGTCCCGTTCTGCATGCACATTCTCCCTGCTCCCTAACAGGAAGCTGAGGTCGCCTCATTTGCCTGAGGTCTTGCACGGTCCCTGGGTTGACCAGCAATCTGAAGACATCCTGTGCTGTTTTCCTCACTGCTCATCATGGTCCCCAGGGCACCTTGGGCTCCAGGGGCTGCCACCATCGAAGACCAGGCAGGGCTGTCCTGGACGCTGACATAATGACCTTGGAAGTCATGGGGCTGCTGCAAGGACCCCTTCTCTGCTGGCAAGGAGAGGAGCTCACTCAGAGGGGTTCGGATCAGATTTTTAAACCCCTCAGATGTTGCCTTTATATAACAAGCCATCTGCTCCTCACAACACATTGCCACTTTCTGAGAAGCTCCAGTTGGTTGGAAAGGGTCTCAGCTGGTGTCTGTGTTGGGAGAAGTCTCTGTGGAAAGCCACATGATCTGGCTGGGTAGAAAATACCTCTCTGGGGTCAAAACATGTGCGATTGTTCTATTCTTATTGCTGGGTAATACTCTAAGGTTTGCAAAGCACTTTACAAATATTGACTCATTTGATCCTCACAACAACCCTGTAAGGTTGGTGCTAATATTTTCCTCATTTTACAGAGAAAGAAACTGAGGCAGTCAGAGGTTGAGTGATTTGCCCAGAGTCACATAGCTAGTAAGAACTCAGGTCTTTTTCATTCCCAGTTCATATCCCAACAGCTAGGTGGTACCACAGTGGATAGAGCTTGGGACTTGGAGACAGGAACACCTGAGTTAGAATCTTGCCTAAGATACTCGCTGATTAGCCTTGTGACCGTGGGTAAGTCACAACCTAGCTGTGCCTCAGCTTCCCCATCTATAAACTAGGAATACGAATAGAACTCACCTTACAGGGTTGTTGTGAGGATCAAATGAGTTGACAAACCCTAAATTGCCACATACATGCTGTTTATCATCATCATCATCATCATCGTCATTCATCAAGGCAGAGAAGGCTTCCTTCTGTCACATCTGAGGGACCTGACTTTGTTCACATTTCTCTGTTACAATCTGTGGCAGGAGATGAGGCAGATGACTCAACAAATTCAATAAGAGATCTCCCAACTTTTGAAGGAAGGCTTCCTTTATGGGGGGAGCCCAGCATCTCCCGAGGCAACCTATTCTAATCTGAGGCTCCAGTTGTTAGCTGGTCTTCTCTTACACTGAGCTAGCTCCCAGATTGGACCTTTTCTTCTCTGCTAGGTGGTCTTGGCCCCAGGGCTGCCTCTGACAAAGGCTCATTTCCTTCCCACAATGACAGGGATCTAAGTCATTTAGGAGCAGCTGTTCATGACTCTGATAGAGGTAGCAATGCACCCCCTGTCTTTGGGGTGCCCAGCCACTTCAGGGGACCAAGGGCCAGGCCAAGGATGGCTGGGCCCCAGAGTGTGTGTGAATTACAATTTTCTATGATAATTGTGAAATGAACCCCAGGGCCTCATTCCTTTTAAGGGGAGCTCTGTGGAATGGTCTAATTTGAGTTCTAGTGCTTATCATCCTAGCTATGCAACCATGAGCAGTCGTTGGATCTCCCTGAGCTTAAATTTCCTCATGCATAAGATGGGGACAATAATACACATTTACTTATGGGGTGACTGTGAGCCTAGTATAAGGGAGATATAAATGGGAGTTATCATTCTTGTTATCAGACAATGTTTATCTTGCTGGACTCCAGTGTCCCTATTCTTTGACCTCTCTGTCTTCTGTGCCTTCCCTTCACTCACTCATTAACTCAATAAGTTATTGAATAATAACAATAAAAACATAATACTAATAACAATACACAAAATCACTGAATGTTAGAGTTGAGGGACCTCAAGAGGACCAGGGATGGAAGGGTTACTTCAGTATGAAAGTGGGCAGACAAAATAATAAGTGACTGTGATGCCTTCATATTTCAATATTGTAAGTACTTGGCCCTGCTTCAGCACTTTGGGTTCACATAGCAGCATGTGCCCAAACTTTGTTATCAGATCTACAAATTGCTGCATCACTGCAAACTCACTGTGTAAATCTTGGACCCAGATCTATGGGAAGGCTAGAGAACATCTTTCCTCTCTCTCTGACCTGCAAAAACCTATGCCCTTTTGTCCCTGGACTCCATGCCTCCCTTATATACCTGTTTATTTTTCATATCGAAATGCTTCCCTTTGTTTTATGTACTAACTTGGATCTGAAAAAGAATCTCTTCAAGATTCCTACCAAATAGCCATTCTAATTCCACTTAAGAACCCAACCGTTATTCTTCTGGTTTTTATCCTACCTTTCTGATCACTCCTTTCCTCCTAAACTTTTCCTGCTCCTGCCTTCCCTATTACTGTGGACAACACCCCATCTTCTCCAGCTCACAACCCAAGAGTCATCCTGGGCTCCGCACACTCTCTCATCCCCCATATATAAGCTGTTGGCATGGCCAGTTGATTTCACCTCTGAAGCATCTCTAGTCCATTTCACCTCTGCAGCATCTCTTGTTGATTCCACATCTCCAGCATCCCTTGTTGATTTCACTTCTGCAGAATCTCTTGTAAATTTCACCTCTGCAACATTTCTTGTTGATTTCACCACCCCCCACCCCCTACCCCAGTCTCTCTCACAGATTTCCCCTCTGCAGCAACTCTTGTAAGTTTCAGCTCTGCAGCATCTCTTGTAGATTTCACTGATGCAGCATCCCTTGTTGATTTCACCTCTGCAGCATCTTTCATAGATTTCGCTTCTGCAGCAACTCTTATAGATTTCAGCTCTGCAGCATCTCTTGTAGAGTTCACTTCTGCAGCATTCCTTGTTGATTTCACCTCTGTAACATCCCTTGTTGATTTCACTTTTGCAGCATCTCTCTAATGGCCTCCTTCTTTCCTCTGACACTACCTCCAACCTAGTGAAGGCCCTCATCTCCTCACATCTGGATTATTGCAACTACTGGTGGGTCTGCCTGCCCTGAGTCTCTCCCCACTGCAATCCATCCTCCACTCAACTATCAAATCAATCTCTCTAAAGCACAGGTATGTCACCATATGTCACATTTTATATGTCACCCCTTCTATTCAATAAACTCTAGTGGCTCCCTATCATCTCCAGGAGAAAATATAAAATCGTGTTTGACCTAACCTTCATAACCTAGCCCCCTCCTACCTTTGCAGGCTTCTTATGTCTTACTCCCTGACATGTATTTTTCCATCTAGTGACACTGGTCTCCTAGCTGTTCCATGAATAAGACCCGTTATTTCCCAACTCTCTGAATTTTCTCTGGCTGTCTCCCATGCCTGGAATGCTCTCCCTCCTCTACTTTGACTACCGATTTCTCTAGCTTCCTTTAAGTTTCAACTAAAATTCAACCTTTTATAGAAAACCTTCCTCAATTCCTCAGTTCAGGTGCCTTCCCTCTGTTGATACCTCCAAATTATGTTAAATATATCTTGTTTGTACATATCTGTTTGCATGTTGTCTTACCCATTAGACTGCAAGCTCTGTGATGGTAGGAACTCTCTTTCACTTCTTTGTGTATCCTCAGTTCTTATGACAGTGTCTGGCACAATGTAGGCACTTAATAAATGTTTGTTGACTGACTGACTCTTCTTTGGTGTATCTTCATCCACGTTATGCCTACTAACCACAGATGTCCTCCAAGGATCTGTCCTAGGCTCTCTTTTCTCTTCCTCCATGCTGTCTTGCTAGGTAATATCGTTAGCTCTACTGGGCCCAATTATTATATCTTTGTGGATGATAATCTACTTCTATTTAGGCCTAATCTCTCTCCTGAGCTCCAGTCTAGCACATCCACCCACCTTTTGGATATAAAATTTAGTATGTCTAAAATACAACTCATTGTCTTTCCCCCCAAACCTTTCTCTCTTCCAAACTTTCTCATTACTGTAGAGGGCCCCATCATTCTCCCAGTCATGTAGGCTTGTAACCTGGCACGTAGTAAGAGCTGAATAAATCTTGTTGACTGATTGATATTCATACTTAGAGAACTGGGTTATTAAACAGAATATGGTATCATAGGTTGCATGGTGGTGGGAAAAAGAGTACAGGCATACCTTGTTATATTGCTCTTTGTTTTATTGTGCTTCATAGGTATTGTGTTTTTGACTAACTGAAGGCTTGTGGCAGCCCTGTGTCTGGCAAGTTGATTGGCGCCATTATTCCAACAAAGTGTATGTGCTCACATCATGTCTCTGTGTCACATTTTGGTAATTCTCACAATATTCCAAGCTTTTCCATCATTATTATATCTGTTATGGTGATCTGTCATCAGTGATATTTCATGTTATTATTGTAAGTGTTTTGGGGTGTCATGAACTTGCCCATATAATATGATGAACTTAATCCATAAATGTTGTGTGTTCTGAGTGCTCCAGTGACCCACTTCCCTCTCTCTTTGGACCTCCCTACTCCCCGAGACACAACAATATTGAAATTAGGTCAATGAATAACACCCTACAATGGCATTGAAGTGTTCAAGTGAAAGGAAAAGTCAATCAATGGGGCAAACTTCATTGTCTTATTTTAAGAAATTGCCCCAGCTGCTCCAGCCTTTAGCTGCCACTGTCCCACATTGAGGCAAGAGATTACGACTCCCTGAAGGCTCAAATGATCCTTAGTATTTTAAGCAATGAAGTATTTTTTAATTAAGGTATATACTTTGTAGGATCTCATACTACTTGCACACTTAATAGACTACAGAATAGCATAAATGTAACTTTTATATGCAATGGAAAACCAAAAATTTCATGTGAGACTAGCTTTATTGTGATATTTGCTTTGTTGCCGTAGTCTGGAACTAAACCCACAATATCTCTGAGATATGCCTGTAAAGACTTTGGAGACAAAAGACATGGGTTCTAATTCTGACTTGGATCCTTGTTACCTGTGTGGCCTTGGTTGAGTTAGAGAGAGCAATGAATTTACTGGCAGTCTTCCTGGCTTGTGGCAGAGACCAGATGAGCTCTGGAGAAATAGGCAGAAATGCAGACCACCCCTTTCACAGTCACTACCATTAATCAACCATCATGATACCAGTCATAAGGCTAAAAGGGCAAGAAGACTTTGCCCTTTTAGGGCAAAGTCAACTTGGCCAGGTAGGGAGTGCAAATGGCAGCAACCCCATTTTACAGATAAGAAAAGAAAGGCACAGAGAGGGGAGCTGACTTTCCCAAAGGCACGTGACTAGAAAGAAGCCAAGGGAGGATAGACTCTAGATCTCTGGACCCCCAAACCAGAACCCTGTCTCTACCACTGAGGCTCATAAAGACCAAGCTTCCCTTGACCTCAACCAGATGCCCCTGGGCACTTCTGAAGGTGAAAGACTTCTGCCCCTGCCCCAAGTTGGACATCCCTGATTTGGGGAAGGGGAAAGGGAAAAGGGGGAGCTCCAGTGCTGCTTAGTTTTTAGCTAGAAGGCACCCTGCTTCCCAGCTCCTCTTTCTGCCTTAGTCCCGACCTTCTTTTCCTTCTTCTCTCTCTGCCTCACTCCCCCTCTTTTCCTTCTCTCTCTTTCTCCTCCCAAACTTATCTCTCTCCTGCCCCTTTCACCTTCTTGTTTTCTTTGCTCTTTCTTTCTCTCCCACTCTCCTTTTCTTCCTCTCTCCCCACTCCCTCTCTCCCCTCTCTCTTTTTTTTCTCTGTCTCTGTGTCTCCCTTTTTTTCTGTCTTCCTTTTTCTCACTCTTTCTGCTTTACTTTCCCTCCTTTTTCTCATTTTCCTCCCAATTTTATTTACTTTTTTAAATTAAATTTTATTTTATTTTTTTTCTAGTTATCAAGCATTGCTTTCTCCCTTCCACCTCCTTCTTCCACTGGGAGAACAAAAAACAAAAAACAAATCCACAACCCACACCCTGGTAACAAACATGCATTGTTAAACAAATGTCCTCATGGCTGAGTCTATAAATGCAAATCTCATTCCTGTATGGGTCCATGACCTGTGTGTGTGTGGGGGGGGGGGACACAGTATGCTTCCTCATGGGCCCCCCACTTTCCCTATGTTTCTTTTCCATATCCTTTCTCTGTTTCCCTATTTCAACCACTCTTTCTGCCTCTGTCTCTCTGTCTCCCTCTACTTCTCTCCTCTTTTCCTTTCTTCTTCCCTCTCTCTCCTTGATATTCTCCCCATACCCCATCTCTCTCTGTTTCTTTCACACTCTCTTCTTATTTTCTTGTTTCTTCTTTCTCCCTCACTCTCATCTCCTTTCCTCTCTTCTTTTCTTCTCTCTTCTCACCTTTCTCCTTTCATCCCTCTTCTCTCTTCTCTCTGTCTCTTTCTCTCCCTCTGTGCCTTCCTTCCCCAACCCACCCCCACTGGACCTGGCTCCTGGGAGAAACTCTGGGGAGAGAATAATTATGGCCCAGAAGGGAACCATTTTCCACATGGTTCCTATTTTAGCTCCCGTTGACCCTTGGGGTCTTTGGCCAAAGAAGAGTCTCTTTGTGTAGATTTCAGCTCCCACCGTTGTGGCTCCAGCTGGGGGCTGGGGGTAGGGGGTGGGCTTTGACCTGGGCAGTTCTGGGAAGCCTCACATTTGAGGGGAGGGAGGCCAGAACAGGCCCACCGGCCTTTGCTTTGTTGCCACAAATAGGTCTGTCAAAGGCAAATATTTCCAACCATAACATTTATTCCCCTGATGGATGCCTGCCCCAATCTCAGACTAGGCACACGCTAGCAGAGGCAGGCTAAGAAGCCAGTGTGGTTTGGCCCATTGCCCACAATTAGAAGGCTCCATCCTTCAAGGCCTTGCCCCAGGCTTTCCTCCTCCAGGGAGCATCCCTTGACCAACAGCCCTCAGAGAGTTGGCACTGCTCCTTCTGCGTTGGGGTCTATGGCCCATACTGTAGAGCTTAGTCTTCTCTACCTGTCTCTGGTATGAGTCCCAGAGCTGGGTTAGAGACAGTGGAAAGTGCCCTGGGTCTGAATGTGGGGATCCCAGCTCGATTCCATGCAATTTGTGTGACAGGAAATGTCCCCATCCTCGGTGGGCCTTGGTTTTCTCCACCACAAAATGATGGGCACATACCAGGAGACATCTAAGTTCCTTTCATCTCTAATTGTTGGTTTTAGCATAGGAATTGTTTAGAAGAGGAAAGTGAGTTAGGAGAGAAGAGAGAGAGAGAGACAGAGACAGAGACAAAGAAAGCAGAGACAACATAGATAAAGACAGAGAGAGAGAGGAGGGAGACAGAAAGACAAAGACAGAGACAAAGAGACAAAGAGAGGAGAGACAGAGACAAAGACAGAGAGAAAGAGAGGAGAGAGAGAAAGGGATAGACAAAGAGACAGAGGGAGAGACAGAGAGAGACAGAGACAGAAGGAGAGAGAAATAGAAACAGAGAAGAGAGGAGACAAAAACACAGAAACACAGAGAGTAGAGACAGACACAGAGATAGAGAGAGAGAGAGAGAAAGAGAGAGAGAGAGGGAGAGAGATAAAGACAGAGAGACAGAAGATCTGGGTTTGGGTCGCAGCCTGCTGCTTATGGCATTAAGCAAGCTCCCGGCCTCTCATCTGTGACATGAGGAGGCCTTGCTGGCTCCTTGCTAGAAGCCATCCTAGGGTAGAGACCTCAGTCATAATAACCAAGCAATAGCCAGCTTTTCTATGGGTTTCCAGGTTGGCACAGCAGTTTTTCCTCACAATAACCCATGAGGTAGCTGCTTTTCTATCTCCATTTGGCAGACAAGGAAGCTGTGACTAGGTTCACATGGCTATTAAGTGTCTCAGGGAGGATTTGAACTCAGTTCTTCCTGACTCCAAGTCTAGTGTTCTCTGCCCCTTGATCTGCTAATTGCCTTGGGTATTCAGAGCCTAGCAGTGGTGGTAGCAGTGCTGATGATAGGCATATGGTGCATAGAGGGCTGATCTGAGAGCCAGGAAGCTGTGGGTTCGAGTCCTGCTTGGGTGACCCTGTACTCTAGGCTCTAAGACCCAGGGAAGGTGCTAACCTGCATGGTTAGAGAGAGCTTCCTTACCGAGGTGTTCCTCCTATGAATGAGACCACAGGCCTAGACTTCTCCCCATTCTCACCCATACACATCTATATAGCTCTTTAAAGTCTGCAAACACATTCCTATGAGCCAAGCCCCCGAGCAAATCTGTGAGGAAGGTCCTACGTCTTCTTGTCCAGTTTTTACAGGACAAGGCTGAGGCTGAGAGAGTCAGTGATGTGCCCAGGGGCACAGGGCCAGCGTGGGCTCCAAGCCCAACCTTCTGGCTTCTGATTCTAGGAAGTTTTTCTTAATATCAAACTTATATCTGTTACTTTGCATCCCCCCCCCTGCCCCCAAGGCCCTCCCCATTTCTCCCGAGTCTGCCCTCAGAACAAGAGTGATTTCTCTTCCCCAGCAGCCGGGTGGCACAGTGGCTGGAGCACCCAGCCCGGCATTAGGAAGATCTAAGTTCAAATCCAGCTCAGACATGTAAGACCTGTGTGACCCTGGGTATATCACTTCACCCTTGTTTGTCTCAGTTTTCTTATCTGTAAAATGGGAATGATAATAAAGATAGAACCTACCTCACAGGTCGTTATGAGGATCAAATAAGATAATTATTGTCAAGTACTTGAGTGCCTTGTAAATTTTAGTGATCCCCTCCTCGATGACTCTTCTTTAAAATTCCAGTTTTTTCAGCTAATTCTTCAAGGGCTAGACTTGAATCCGTTTCTTCTCATTGCTCCCCAGATGTTCCCTACTGTCCTTTGGTCTGAAGATAGTCAGAGTAGAGGCCGGCCTCCTCCCCACTCCCAGAAGCTCTGCCTCTCTTAGTGAAGTCTTAATACATTAAACATCAGCGTCCTCCCACAAGTGAGAGATTACAAAAGAGAACCTCCGTATGTGATCTCATCAAAGGGTCGAATGATCTGAAAATAAGATGTCCTGGGCCTGTGATGAGAGGCCTGGCAGGCAGTCAGGGTGCTCTGGGGTGTCCTGAGGATGCCAAAGGAGGATGGAGAAGGGGCCCAGGCAGATCCCGTGGTGAGGAGTTCATATGAAGATATGGGTAAGTCTTCTCAGATGGGCCAGCCTAGGAGGCTGCAATCTGCCTACCTGGAAGGACCAGCAACATTCCTGAAGTCACAGACGAACTACCGAGACCACAAGGTGGATTCATACTAAAGTTGCACAGGCCTCCTGCAGCATGTCGGCTCTTCATTAGAGCTACTTGAGGGCAGGGATTGTCTTTTGGCTTTCTTGGTCTTCTCAGCCCTTAGCACCGTGCCTGACCCATAGCAGGCACTTACTGTTTATTGACTGACTGGCTGAGGTTCAGTCCACTAAAACCCCCAGAGCTTTTTGGTGTGAGCTGCTGTCTGACCATGCCTCTTCCATCTTGAAGCTGATTTTTTGGGCCAAAGTAGACGACTTTACGTTGCTTCCTAACCAAAAGCATTGCGTTAAATTCAAGCTCCTGCTGACCTGCGGCCTGTCCAGACCTTTGGGGATCATTCTCTCTCCTTCTCACTGGTTCTTTGAGTCTCTCTCTCTCTGGGGACTGTTCTGCTTGATACTGCTTGGTACTTAGTCACTGGGATTTGGAGTATCCGCCCCCTGTCCATTGTGCCAAGGACTTCTCCTCTGGCAAACTGCTTCTTTTTCCTCCAGGCTTGGTTATGACAAAACAGAATTTCTGCTCATTTTTGTGGTGTTGAAATATGTTTCCCCTCTTCATTTGCATGAGCTTCTTCATTTACATAGATTGTAAGATGGCGATATGCCAGATGGGGGAGGGGTGTGGAGCTGCAAGGCTGGCCAGGCGGACAACAGGAGTTGTGTGATCTCAGAGTGTTCTCTCCAGCTGAGCTGGTGACTCTCATGACCGCTGGGCCATATGGCTAGAAGAGAATGCATCAGGAAAGCCATTCTGGCTGGAAAAGGCATCGATGCCCGCCTTGACAATGGGCTGTTTGGCCCTGTGCTGCTGTGAGCCAGTCTCCCCGATCACTTCTGGGATCAGTCATTTAAGCACCATGCATTTATTACGCACCTCTGGTATACCAGACACTGTGCAGGGTACCAGGAGAACAGAGGCAAAAATGGGAGAACATGGGAAAATATTCTCTAGTTACAGGATGCTCCCTCCTTCTTGGCCTAAATAACCACCCACACCCCAGGATGCAGCTTCCTTTGGCCTCTGGTCAGTGGCCTGGATGCAGCCTCTGTCAAGAGATGACAGAGCCAGGAGAACAGAGACTGTCAGGACTGGGGGGCAGGGTGGTCAAAGCCCACCTCTGGGCTGTTTCCAGTGGTTCCTCCTCTGTCAATTTGCCCAGGTGGCCTTGGAGAAGCCTGCCAGCTCAAACCCAGCCAATACAATGGGGAGAGGGAGTACAGGAGGGGTTTGAAAGACAGAACCGTTGGGACTGAGAAGCTGGTGATGGGGACATTGGAGAGGGGCTGGTCCATGAAGGGAGGCTGTGCCCAGGAGAGCGGTGCCCAGCTAGATTCCTGCCTAAAAACATTCTAATGGATCAACTAGAAGTTAAAAACTCAGGAATTTGTCCTCCCAGCTCTGGAATTCCGTTTCCCTGATTGGGGGATGTGGAATTTTGAATTCTTAGATTCAGAGATTTTCTGATTATGGGACTTGGAGTCTTTGGGATTCTAAGATTCTGTGAGTCTCAGCCTGAAAGGTGCGCTCCCCAGGGGACCATTGCCTCCCCTGGGAAGAGAGAAGGAAGGGCCTTGTGGAGGATGTTGGAGGCCCACTGGATTTGGGTGAGAAGGAGGGGCCCTGAAGAGCCCCAGGGCCTGGAGAGAGCCCATCTCCAGTGGTGGCCCCAGTTGGAACCCTTCCAAAGGGTCACATCCTCTCCCAGGTTCCAGGGCCTCTTGCAGCTGGCTTTAGGGGTGTGTGTGCATGTGCGTGTGCGTGTGTGTGTGCGTGTGCATGTGCGTGTGCGTAGTATCCTCTGGAGAGCCCTGCCTCGGGTCTAAAATTACTCTCTCAGCAGGTGGCCACCCCACCTTTCTGCCTTCTTCCCTGAAGCCAAAATAGCCCCAACAGACCTTGGTTCATCTGCAAGATTTATTTCATAAGCTGCTCAGAACCCATATTGGGAGGCATCTTGGGGGATCATCTGGCCCCATCTTCCCCTCCCCACCTGTCTCCCTTCCTTTTCCCTTCCCCCTCTCTCTGAAGGGAGATCTCTGGAAGGACCTGGGGAGCTTCAAAAGGGAACACGAATGCTGGGTTCAAGTGTTGGAAGGATTGTCATGAGAAGAAGGGATTGATTTTGTTCTCTGAGGCCCCAAAGAGGCCTCTTTAGACTGAGTTGGGAAACCTTCCTTCCAGTGACAGTTGTCCCAGTGTGAAATGCACCCTCCTATTAAACAGTGAACTCCCCCTCACCAGAGGGAGCTAAGCAGAGGCTGAGTGCCCACTTGTCAGGAAAGTTGTACAGAAAACTGAAGCAGCCTCTGGGGTCTCTTCTAGGGCCCTCCCAATTTTACAGACAAGGGAACTGGGACTTGGGGAAGGAAGGGACTTGACCAAGGTCATATGAGTCATAAGAGGCTGTCTTGGGACTCCATCGCTAGGATTTCCAGTGGGCTGCTCCTTCTACTCCCAAGTCTCTGGAGAGCCTGGGGAAGCTGCTTTCCTATAGTTTCCCCCACCTTCTAGAACCTCAGGCAGCAGCAGCAGGTTGGGACAGGCTGGCTCTTGGGGCTGGGGTCATATTTCTCTGGGACCCCTGATAAATGAGTGAAGGATTACCTGGGTCTTCCCATGGGCCCCCCTGGAGGCTGAGCCCCCGTGGTGCCAGGAACGGGAGCATTCTTGGAGAGCCGGGGGTGATGGATGTCTGGGAGGGAGGGGATCCTCTTGGAGGGACCATCACAGGAGACAAGGAGATTCCTTACATTCCTGTTGGAAGAAGGGAAGGGGGAAGGGCTGTGATGGGCAGTTGACAGACCAGGACTTGCCCAAAGAAATCCCCAGTCCCAAGAATGGGGGCCAGAGGCGTTTCCCTGAGAGCCCACCAGCCAGCCCTGCTTTGGGTGGAGGAGTCTGAAGGCTGGTCCCAGATAGGGCCAAGAGAGATCTGGGACCAAGTGGCTGCCCTGCTGCCCCAGGGGGGCCAAGACTGGGCTCAGGTTAAGGGACCTCACCTTCCTCCTGGTCCCTCCATTCCCTTCCACATGCCCAGCCTTTTCCTCCAAGGTCACCTCCCATTTCTACTCTCTCTGTCTTGTAGATCCATAGGGGCAGGTGTGTTGTCTCCCCAGCTGGGGAACAACAGAGAAGGGTGAGGGACTCCGGATGGGGAGTCAGGAGCCCCTGTTATAGGCCTTGCTCTGACCCCGCAAGGAAGCAGCAGCTTTGCTCATCCCCTGGGGGCTTGTTTCCCATCCTGCCAAATGAGTGGGTTGAGCAGGGTGACCATTAAGCTTGTTTCCTGTTCTAATGGCCTCTGATCTGTGACAACTTTCCTGCTCCAAGGCCTGAGCTCTCTCCAAGGGAGCCCTGAACACCTTCCAAACCCAGTGATTTCATTGGAGCTCAGCACTGGAAGAAATCACAGGATTGGGAGTTGGCACCCAGTGTGACCCACTTCTGACCCAGAATCCCTGAAAAGTGGCTGTCCAGTATCAGTGTGGACATCTCCCATGAGAGGGGGAAACCACCCTCTCCCAAGGAAGCCCATCCTGCCTCATTGTGAGGAAAGGCTTCCTCCCAGAAAGTCTGCTCTCCTGGCCCTTGCTCCTGGCTCTGTGCCCTGGCCCCAACAGAACAAGCTGGATCCGTTGTCCGTATGATGGACCTTCGAGGCCTTGAACAAAGCTACCATGGCCCCCTAGGCCTTCTCCTTTCCAACTAAACATCTCTGGCCACTTCACTTGATTCTCATGTCCCTCACCAGTCTGGGGACTCTCCTTTGTATGTCAGCCAGTTTATTAATGTCCTTCCTAAAATGTGATACTCAGACCAAGCACAATCTCCAGATTTGGTCTGACCAAGGCCCAGGACAAAACAACTACCCTCTGTGTCTCCTAATCCAGGTCAAAGTTCCATCCTCTTGTGGGGGGCTGCCATAGCATACTGCTGACTTACACCAAGCTTGATGTCCACTAAAACCCCCACATCATTTGCATAGAAATGACTGCGGAGCCCTGCTGTTTCCTTAGTCTGTTCTTGGAGCCTGTTTCTTAAGCCTAAGAATTCTTAAGAATTTATCCTTGTGGGACGTTATGCCCTGTGTTATCTGCAAATCTGATAAATACACCCCCAGTGCCTTTATTCCAGTCATTGTTCCACAGGAGGGAGTGGGTCCCTCAGGCACATCCCTCTCTTTTTGTCAATGAGGACTCTCCTAATCCAGGTGATTGGGCCAGTGCCCAGCTCAGGTCTCTCCTCTTCCGTGAGAATATCATGAGAGGCTTTATAAGGTGTGCTCAAATACATGTGTGCTTCATCTCTTCTGTACTGGGGCCATGGAAGGTAATGGGCAGAATTCTGGACCAGGAAAGCCTGTGTCTTGACTCTCGCCTCAGAGATGCAGGAGCGTGTGACGTGCAGTGTGCTTCCCTCCCGCTGTCCTGCAGGGCAGCTCACACCGGCAGGACAGTCCCCTTTTTACAGAGGGGAAACTGAGGCCTCCCCTGGGGGAGTGGTCACCTGGTGAATGAAGGAAGGAGGCCTCGGACACATCTCACTCCTTCTTGTTTAGACGCAGGATTTCAGGCATAGCTTTGTGACCTTGAGGAAGGCGATTTTCTTCTCTGGGTCTCTGCTTCCTCAAAATAAAGGGACATGGCTAGATCATTTCTATTTCCTTCTAGTCAGATTTTGAGAAATATTTGAAGACAGACCAATAGGTAGGTAGGAGAAAAGAAAGGAAGGAAGGAAGGAAGGAAAAGAAGGAAGGAAAGAAGGAAGGAAGGAAAGGAAGGAAGGAAAAAAATAAGGAATAAGGAAAGGAAGGAAGGAAGGGAAGGAAGAAAGAAAGGAAGGAAAGAAAGAAAGAAAGAGAAGGAAGGAAGGAAGGAATAAGGAAAGAAAGGAAGGAAGGAAAGAGGAAACAAAGAAAGAAAGGAAGGAAGAAAGGAAGGAAGAAAGAAAAAAAGGAAGGAAGAAAGAAAGGAAGAAAGAAGGAAGGAATAAGGAAAGAAAGGAAGGAAGGAAGGAAAGAAAGAAGGAAGAAATAGCTTATTAGAGGTGGTTAGTAGCATGAAGCATAAAGAGCTGGCCCTGGAGTCAGGGAGAGTTGAGTTCAAATCCAGCTTCAGACACTTACTAGCTGTGTGACCCTGGGCAAGTCACTTAACTACTACCTACCTCAGACTCCTTATCTGTAAAATGTGGATAATAATAGCCCCTCCCTCTCAAGTGTGTCATGAGGATAAAATGACATGCTATTTCACATGTGCTTTACCACCCTTTAAAGGGATGTGTGTGTGTGTGTGTGTGTGTGTGTGTGTGTTAGCTAGTGTTCTTGTCATTTGGGTCATTATTATTATTAAGTACCCACCATGTGCCGGGCATGGTAAGTGAAGGGCTGTGCATACAAACACAAGAAACCAAGACAGTCCCTTCTCATAGAGAAGACCAGACAGAAGGAGGAGCTGGGCAGTGGGGGCCCCAGACTTCTCTCCTCTGACTCAGCCCCAACCCAGGTAGCTGCCTGCCTTCAGTCTCTTTCCACTTCTAGTCCATTCTCTATTTAGCCACCAAGGTGATTTTCCTAAAGAGCAGGTCTAGTCACGTCACGTACTGACTCTATGAACTCCGGTGGCTCCCTATCACCCCAGAATCAAACACAAAATCCTGTTTGGCTTTCGAAGCCTTCCTAACGGAGCCTGGTCCTCCCTCTCCTGTCTGGCTGTTCCCTTTGTCCCTCAGCTCTGGGTATTTTCCCTGGCAGCCCCCCATGTCTGGAATATTCTTCCTTCTCATGTCTGCCCCCTGGCTTCCCTGGCTTCCTTTAAATCCCAACTAAAACCCCACCTCTTTGGAGAAGCTTTCCCCAACCCCTCTTAATCCCGGTACCTTCCTTCTGTTATTTCCTATTCACCCTGTATCCAGCTTGCTTTGGAGATAGTTGTTTGCATGTTGTCTCTCCCACTCGATTCCTTAAGGACGGGGACTGGCTTTTCCCTCTTGTGTATTCCCAGCACTTAGCACAGTGCTGGGCACATAGTAGACGTTTAATCAATTCTTACTGATTTTCTTTTAGGGAAGGTGTTGCCAATGAACGAGCCAGAGGACATGTGCGTCTGGTAGATCTAGGGGCTGCTAATGGGAGGGGGGAGCTCGGCAAGGGCCAGAGACAAATTTCTCCATCTCCACTCTGGGTTTTTCCCAGGGACAGAGGGCGGCTCAGCAAAGACCGATGGGATGGAGTCAGACATTAACGCTGATCTTCCCATTTGGAGACACTTGCCAGCTTGTGTGTTTGACAGGAATATTTCTCTTAGTGTGAGGTAAACGCAGTCTGCAGCTGGAAAACAGAAAACCTGAAAGGCCCAATGTGTCTGGATTTCAGCTGCAGAGACCAAAAGAAATGTCTTGGCATCCTTTCCACTGGGGGATTTCCCAGGGATTTGTGTGGACGCCGTGCCCTAGTGTGGCCTAAGACAGCACAATTACCTCATCCCTTCTCTCTGCCTTGATACTTTTTTCACTTTTTTTGTTTTTGTTTAAGTCGATGAAAACAAGCCCTCTGCCAAGAGCATTATCAGGGCTGTTCTATTTTAAGACCAGAGATTGTCAAGGAGCCTAAAAGTAGACGGGCCGTCATCAGGTCCTGCCCCAAGCCCAGGATGACTCAATTTCCAATTTCTAAGTGTTTCCGGAACCTCAGGACCTCAGCAGCCACCTAGACCAGCCCAGGCCTGAAGAAGAATCCCCTTTACAGAAGCTCAGAGGAAGGACTGTCCCACCTGCACTTGAATAACTCCAGACATGGAGAGCTCACTACCATATGAGTGGTGAGGCAACCCATCCCACTTTGAGATAGTTCAGAGTGTTAGGAAATATTTTCTTACATCAAGCCTTCCCACCAACCATCATTGTTCTGAGTTCCACCCTCTGGGGCGAGCAGAACAAAGATGGGAGTAACGAAAGAGGAAGAGAGAGGCTTGGTGTCAGTCTACATCCCCTCATAATGACAGCTAAGCCCAAGTGGACCCTGCTGTGATCCCTGGCTGCTCTTTATTGCCAGGCCCAGGAGAGATTTTGGAAAGGCTCGCTCAGACACACATCTGTGCATCAACAACCTCCAGCCCCAGGAACACTGCAATGATGGCTCACACTTCAAAGATGCTGGCAGCTTCCCAAGGCTGCCTTCACAGCCAGGGCAGGAGCTTACATTTTACAGAGAGGGAAACTGAGGCACAGAGGGGACCAGGGATCTGCCTAGTCATGTCTCTCGAAAATGGCTGCAATATAACTCAAAGTTGGACATTCAGATGTCAAGTTCAGCATTCTTTATTTCGTGGTGCCAGGCCAACTAGCTCAGAACTGTCTCCAAGTCCCTCCAGACTCCCCCTAGCCTCCTTTCTGTCTCTCTGTCTCTGTCTCTCTCTCTCTCTCTCTCTCACACACACACACACACAAATACATACATGAATGGTGAATTCCATTCTTCCAGAAACACAGAAATCACTAGAGTCAAGTGACACGGATGAGTGGCCAGGATAATGGTCCAGAAGGAAGTGCAGAGGCAGCTCCAGGTATGTAGGGGGAAAGGAACCTGGTTCCTATCTGAAGAGACTGAAGACACAAGCTTTTTCCTAGACAGGCCAGCTCTGCCAACGAGGTCGTGATAGGCAGGCTCATCCACTTTATAAGGAAAGGTCTGTGGGACCTGTGTTCGAATCTCAGCTCTGCAACGAACTCCTTCCTTCTTATGAAGGGAGAGTGGCCGCAGGAATGCTGACCAAAAGCCAAGGGCTCAGTCCCTGGTAGCAGGTATATAAAAAGGCAGGAGGTGACGATGACTTTGCCTTATTCCTTTAGACTGCTCTTGCTTAGGTTATGTGCGGGAGAAGACCTTGTAAATCAAGTAATTGAGTTTTCAGCCCTGGGGAGGAGTCCCTAAAATGGACTTTGGGAGCACGTTACCCCAAAAGGGGCTAAATGAGAAGAGAAAGGAAGCTGGGAGGGCGTGGGGGCCTTGTGCCGAGACCCCAAAGTGTGCTCGTGGTAGAGGCTTTGGACATGCTGTATGTGCTGGGACCTGGTGAGAGCCTTCCCAAAGGGAACACTCCTGGCTGGGATGTGTAAGGGAGATGAGCCTTGAAGGACAGAGCTCGTCTCTGTGAGTGAAGACAATGGAATCCTCCTAGACCCAAGCAAAGAGGACATATCTGGCAGGGAAGAAGTGAGACTCGGTGCCCACCTCTAGAAACTGACCCCTCAGGAAGCAGAAGTGAGTCCACAATGTCCAGTAAGCTGTCTCCCATCTAGAATCACAGAAGGTCAAAGCTGGAAGGGGCCTCAATGACCATCTAGTCCAACAATCCTCCCTCACCCCACCCCCAACCAGGGGCTAGCCTCTATCCCAAGGAGAGGACCTTCTCACCCCAGGTAATACCTCCTACAGTGAGCCTGCTCTCCCTATGAGGAAGCCTTCCCTTCTGTCAAAGTGAAGTGTCCTTTGTGGCTTCCATTCTTTACTCTGAGTTCTGCCTTCAGAGGCCAATCAATAAGCATTTATTAACTACCTACTGTGTGCTAGGCACAATATCTATTTAAGGCCTACTGCGTACCAGCCACATCCCCACTTCCAGTGGAGAGATGCTGGAGAGTCAAGTCAAAGAATGAAACTATCCCTCCTTGGGATGAGCTCTCATCCTAACAAACGGCAAATCCCTGGTCCACGTGGTCGTTCTTGGATCTGCTTTGTTTGATTTGGCATACTTGTTATGAGCGTTTTCCTTTTCTTTCCTTCTCCTTTCTTTTCTTTTTGTTCAATAGCTTGGATTGGGAGGGAGAGAAAATAAATGCTTGTTAATTGAAAATAATTTGACTTAATTTCTAACCCCCCACCCCCACCCACCCAGCAGCCATTGAGATAACTTGAAGGCAGTTATCATGTCTCTTTTCCAGGCTCTAACATCCCCAGGGCCTTCCCCTGCCCCTTCTGACTTTCTCAGCCTTCACCATCCTGGCCACTCTTCTCTGGACCCTCTCCAGCTTGTGAATCCCTTTCCTAAGCGGTTGTGCTTGGAGTGGCCACAGAGCATCAGAGAGGGGTCTCACCAGGGCATAGAGCACAAGACTATCCCCTCCTGATTCCTGGAAGCTGGTTTGTCTTAACGCTGCCCAAGTTGGCACCATATTCAGATGCCAACCATATCCTACTTTCTCAGCTCTGACCCAAATGTGCTGTATGTTACCATGGAGAACTCCCTGTGCCTTTCCTGTAAGATGCACAAAAGGAGAAAAAAAGAGATTCAACATAACCAGACTTCTGCAGAATTACAGAATATGAGAGCTCCTGGAGGCCAAACGATTCCTTCTTACAGAAAAGGAGGCTCGGGAAGGGGAGAAGACCAACTCAAAGTCACATGGAGATGGGTGACGGGAATGGGCTGCTAACCTGGACCTCCTGACCCTTCCCTCTGCATCAGGCTTCTCACACACATGTGCAGATGCACTTACATGCACATACACACACATGCTATCAGCCCTCAGCGAGCTGACATTCTACCAGAGGAATAGAACCAGGCACACTGATGAATATGCTCCAAAGAAGACACAGAGGAGAGATTAAGCTAAAGCCGTGGTAGTATCTGAGAACACTAGCAGTTGAGAGGAGAAAATCATCTCTCAAGAGGCGGCATTGGAACTGAGAGATGAGAAGCGGTGCATTCCAGGGTGTAGGGGATGGAGTGTGCAAATGTGTGAAGGTGGGAGATGGGGTATCTCCTTCAGAGAACAGCTGCATGAGGGGAGGAGGAATGGGAGATCTGTCCTGGATTATTCTCTCCCCACCCCACCCCCGCATTCCTTCTCTCCTGCTCATGTGATGGGAAGAGCTAGAGAAAGTCACTAAATTACGTGGCCTGGGTGCATGACAGATTTCTGTTACAGAGTCTCCACTGGGCCCTCGCTGCAGCACGGCAGGCCTTGTTTGCTACCCTGGTCAGTTTGCTCTTCCCCTGGTTACTGAGGCTGTTCCACCTCCCTCAAGCCTCCTGCAGGGTCTGAGCTCCCCCCACCTCATCCTCTCAGCTGAGAACCTTGCCTCAGCCATCAGCTCTTCTCTATCCTGTCCTCTGGGGTCCCCAGCCCCCTTATCATATCCCCCATCTTGCCCTGCCAAGCCTCAGCTTTTGACCACTCCCCTCATGAGCTGCCTTCCCTCCCACATGAAGAAAATCACACCCTTGTTCTGAGGGCATCCACTGCATGACCTCAGATGGGTCCTCCTTAACCAGCGCACTCTCCACTCACCACAGATGCTTTTCCAAAACTTTCCATCAGACCGAATCAGCTGAGGGGACTATTACCCATGAAGAAGTAGTTCAGTGAATAGATCACTGGTCCTGGAGTCAGGAAGCCGTGAGTTCAAATCCAGCCTCAGACACTTGCTTGTTGTGTGACCCTGCCCAAGTCACTTAACCTCTGTCTGCCTCAGCTTCCCCAACTATAAAATAGGAATAATATTAGACCCCCCCCCCCACCTCTCAGGGTTGTGATGAGAATACAATAACATGTGTAGAGTGCTTGGTACACTGCTTTGCACATAGTAGGTGTTAGATCATGCTCATTCCTTTCCCTTTCTCCCCTCCTTTCTCCTTGCCAAGGCAAATCCTTCCACCTGCACAACGGATCCCATTCCATCCTGTCTTCTGCGGCTCCCTCTGGCACCCTCACTCTCGCTGGTCTTCCATGTCTCCACCTCCGCTGGCTGCTTCCTTGTCATCTGCAAACATGCCATGCTCCTCCATCCTCAGAAAGCCTTTGCTCTCCACCCATCCTTGCTCCCTGTTGTCCTATATCTCTCTCCACCCTCTCATGGCTGAGCTTGAGGTGCCTCCACTTCCTTTTGTGACCCTATTTGGGGTTTTCTTGGCAAAGATACTAAAGTGGTTTGCCATTTCCTTCTCCAGCTTATTTTACAGATGAAGAAACTGAGGCAGACAGGGCAAAGTGACCTATCCAGGGTCACACAGCTAGTAGGTGTCTGAGGCTGGATTTGAACTCGGGAAGATGAGTTTTCTTGATTCCAGTCCTGGTTCTCTATGCACTATGGCGCCCCTTAGCTTTCCTTTCTAGAGATCTATTAGTTGTCCAATCCAATGGCCTTTTCACAGCTGTCATCCCTCTTGCCTTCTGTGCAGCCTCTGATGCTGGTGATTACTCTCTTCTCTCTGACACTCTCTTCTCTCCTCATGTCTTCCAAATCCTACTCTCTCCTGGTTCTCCTTCAGACCTCCCTTGAGGCTCTTTTGCTTGCTTTTCATCTGGGTCACACCCACTAATGGTGGACTTTTCTTCTGTCTATACGTTTTCACTGGGTGATCCTATTGACTCCAGCGTATTCAACTATCATCTGCATGTAGAGGATTCACAGGTCTATACATCCAGCCTGACTCACAGTCCTGAGCTCCAGACTTGCTTTACCAACTACCCTTTGGACATCTCAGGTTTGATGTTTCATGGGCATCTCATTATTTTTTCCCCCAAATCTTCCCCTTTTCTGAACTTTCCTGCCACCATTCTCCTCCCAGCACTTAGGCTCATGATGTCAGTGCCATCCTGAACTTCTCTCTGGAACTCTCTCTAGCCATTCTGATGTCAAGTCTTGTCCCCTGAGGGTTCCCTTTACTAATAAAGTCACAGGTTTGTTCCCTATTCCTATTCCTGGAATCATGTTCAATGTAAGCTTCAGCGAAAGTATAAAATGTAAGTACTCTCGTAAGTACTAACCTCTCAGGAGAGGATCACCTCAACTGTAAGCTTCTTGTTTTTCAAGTATTTGTCAACTTGTATGTATGAATCTTTTGTGTTTGAAGCATGTCTTTTGTGAAAACAAAATAATAGCTGTCCCATATCTGATCTACATTGTAAAGTAAATAGCTTTTTATTCTCCATTTGAAGAAACTCTAGACATGAGCCAAATCTAAGCTTTAAGTGATTTTCCCTGGGGCTCTGGGATCATGGTGTAGATTCAGAGAGTACAATCCCTTCTTCATAGGCCAAATTCCCCCAGGACTAACATGTAGGTCCATAATTAAGGAGTCCTACAGAGGGAGAGTGGACGTTTCCTACTTCTGAGGTCCAATATTGGTTCTGTATATTGTTGCAGAAGGAAGAGGAGGAAAGAAAGAAAGATAACTGTCTTCATCTTGAGACACAATTATTAACAGCACAAGGGGTACCAGGAACCCATGCTCTCCAGAAAGGAGTCTAGGATCCAAAACCATCTCCACCGAAGGTGTAGTGATTCTGAAGTCCCTCATTGCTCTCCAGGAAGTCCAAGTGGATGCTGATCCATCAATACTGGAGAGGAACTAGTTAGAAGAAAGTCTGATGTGAGGTGCCTGGGGTTCCTCAGCTCCTAAATGCTGGAGACTAGACTAGGACCAACGTCTTTTCTAGCTCCAAACTCAACGTTCTTTCTATCTTACCTTATCTCCTCTCGGTTGGAAAGGGCATCTGGAAAATGCACGTCTAGCTCAGAAACTTAGCACCCCAGAGCTGACAGGGAGGGATCTCAGAGACCATCTAACCCAGTGGGGCAAGAAGCCGTTCAGCCTTGGCTGGAAGACCCCCAAAGAAGGGAAGCCCACAGTTTCCTCAGGAGCTATCTAAATGACTCTCATTCTAGTTGGTTTGTCTTGGAAATCCAGAGCCTGGGAACTGGCCACCACTCAGGGTTGCTTACTCTCTTCCCATCCCACCTGGCTTCACTCACTCACTGGAGAATACGAAAGAATTCAGGGGGAAAACAGAAGTCAAATTGTTATATTGTTTGAAATCAGAATGTGCTGAACTGTGGCCAGAGGTTTCTGAAGGGCTGCCTGAGGCTGTGTATTTTGTTAGCGGACAGTGAAAACATTGTCTTTGGAACGGGGCCTGAAGGTAGAGCCAGGATTCCAGGGCAGCCAATGGCACAGCCAGGGAATGCTGGGCGCTGACCAGGGAATGCTGGCCGCTAACTTCTCCGGCTGACATGAAAGCGTCCCATGAAGACCAGTAGGCGTGTAAGAGTACGTGTGAGTGCACATACGTGTGCAAAGTGGGGGTGGGGCAGGGCCGATCACCGGGCCCAGGGGAGAAGCAGAGAGCCGGCCCAGCCATAATCTAGATGGGAGCTTTAATGGCTTCCTCACCCCTCCCTCCCCATGGCTGACTGTTGAAATCCTCCCTTCCCCATCTTAGGTTCCAACTCCTTCGAGAAGCCTTCCCAGATTCCCACCCCTGGAAGGAATCTCTTGGTCCTTGGGAAAGAGTGGTCTGAGTCTCCTTGGCCTTCCTTATGATACTAGCTGATGTTCTTCTGGCCCCTTATCTCATAAAGACCCCCACTGGGACCCCTGGTTTTCAAGAAAGTCTCCGAGGTTTGTTGGTGGTGTTGGGGTGGGGATTATTTCTTAGGCGTGTGTTGTACTGGACTGTGCCCCCCCACCCCCGTTCTCCTCCGAGACCTGGGAGGTTCTATGACTACGTCATGACACCGACACCCATCTCTGCGAGGGAGACCCTGTGGATGTTATCGTCCCATTGCACAGATGTGGTCCGATTGCTGCAAAGCTGGTCCTGGACCCCTCTGGTCTTTTCACCCCAACTCTCCACCCCACAGCTAACTGCCATTCAATTCAATTCAACCACGTTTATTAAACAACAACTGTGTGCCAGGCCAGGCAAGCCAGCGGCTCTGGGGAGACACCAGGACAAATCGATGGGCCCTCCCGTCGTGGAGCTTCCATTCTGCTGGGGGGAGAGGAACGATGTAATCTCAACCTGAGCTCCCTTGAGGCTCCTTGGGGGCAGGGACCACCGTGCTTTGATATTTGTACTTCCAGAGGCACACCGTAACCACTAAATCAATGCTTTCTTATTTGTTCACTCATTCATTCCCTCAACCATTCATTATTGATCTTTGTTCTTGACACGGGAAAAGATTTTTGACGCTGCAACAAGACACCCCAGAACCAACACTAAATTTGGAGTGAGAGAGCATGGGTTCAAATCTTTCCTCTGCTGCTTACTAGCTGGGTGGCCCCTTAGGCCTCTCTGGGGCTCAGTTTCCTCCTCTGTGAAACGGCTGTAGGTGGGAGCTGACTCCAGCTCGGACATGCCAGGTTCTGCGTTCTGCAGTCTTTCCCAGGTCTGAAACGATGTTCTTTGGCCAAAGATCCTGTCTGGTGCAATGAGTCTGGATAAGCCCCTGGAGGGCAGGATGAGAGGGAGCTGAGCCCAGGACTGGGGACACAATGCTGATAGAGAAGATGGTTACCTCTAATTGTCTTTCCTCCCTCCCTCCCTCTCGTGCTGCACTGTCTGGCCCTGAACCTTAATAAATGTCTGCTAAGAGGCCGCCTGGATCCCTTGGGCCAAGAACAAAAGCCCGGCCATCCCCTTCACTGATCTCCAGCTCTGTGGCCTGGGTGTGCATGGTGTTTCCCATTTCCCCGGATAACTGACCTGTGTTGGAAAAACGGGGCCAGCTGGCGTGTTTGTTGGGAGCCGGCTTTAAGTAAACGAGCGCTTTAACCCCTTTCCTCATCTGGTCCCCGATGATTGATGCTTGGGGGCTGCCGAAGGTGAGAGAAGGGCGGCTTGTTCTCTTGGAGGCCTGTCAGGAAGTCACCTCTGACTCTTTGTGATTCACAGGCAAACAGCCTCATTTTTTACGCCGCTCCACACAGTTGGGCACCAACTGGGAGAAGAAAAAACCGCATCGATACTTCCCTAGAACGAGCTTGGCCAGAAGAAAGCCCCCTCTGTTTCTTTGGGATGGAATGAAGTGGGGTTTGTTCCTGCTCCCCCACTGAATTCCCTATGTGTGTGTGCACACGTGTGTGTTTGTATGTGGCTCCACAGGGACATTCCAACTAAACTGTTTGTCTTCATGTTTCATAAAAACGTTCCCAAGACTTGGCTGATATGAACCAAATCTACCTCATGTTGTCAAGATGTGCTTTAAATTGGTAGGGAGGTCAGCCAGCCATCTTGAAACAAAATGGCGGCCAGATGTGGTTTTCCAGTGGGCCCATCCTAGGCAAATTTTACAGGATTTTCATGAAGCTAGGCATGAGGGTGGAGGTGACAGCCATAACATTGCATTGGGTGGGGTTACAGGTCATATAGCCATGCACCTCTCCCTTCATAAGTCATTTTCATTGGATGAGGTAATCCTGAGGCTCTTAAGTACTAATAGCTAAGGAACTAAGACTCTCACACCCTTAGCTCCATGCCTTGGCTTTCACCATTCTCAATGCCCCAAATGCATCTGGAGCCCATGTCTTCCCCACCTTGGCAGCTAGGTGACACAGTGGAGAGTGTGTGTGGGATGGGGAATCAGGCTACGCTGACTCTTTCTACCACACCAGTTAGCTGCAGGGATTGCTTCATTTTTGTCTTGTTACCATCAACTGGTGCATGGTATCTGGTACATTTTGAGGGGTTTACAGGCATTGAGTGATGATTGAATGAGGGATCAGGGGAGAACATCAGGGAAGGGCACATTCTATGCTCAGCTCAAAATAGTCCAACGGATATGTGATCCTCAGTGTAGATGGTCCTTCCAATAATGCAGATCACAGCCTGTCCTTGCCTGCCTGTTTTGTGGGACTTCTCCTGTCTGTGTCTTTCCACAAGTTCATCATAAGGCATCTGTGCCATCCTGAGCTGACGGCCTTCCTTTCCTTGTCTGGACATCAGGGGGTCTTGAGTGAAGCATACAGGCCATCTATTACTCACTCCACATAACCCATCCCTCCTGTCCATCACCCATTCCTCTGACCTTTTCCTCATAACTTCTTCCTCATCCATTCTATGCTGCTGCCTGCTCACACTACCCACCCTGTATCTCTCCAGTACTCTCTGGGGCATGCTGGTTTTCAGTTTTGGGAGGCTGCTATGACCCAAGGCCTACAGGCATATAACAGAAAGCCTAGAACGTTAACGGTTAAGAATATGTTTCTGAGAGCGGTGTGAAGTCATGGTCATTTCTGGAAGGCAATCCAGCCTGGCGCCGGTTTGGTAGAGACCAGATGGTGTCTAAGGCCCAGTCTCTCCGAGATTCTGCAATTCTGTGAGGGATCTTGGAATTAATTCCCTATCTAGTCTTCCTCTCAACTGGAAGGTCAAGAAGTACTTAGCACAGTGCCTGATGCATAGTAGGTGCTTAATAAATGCTTATTGATTGAAACTGGCAGCCAACCCCAGCTGAGCCATCACCCAAACTCTATCTGATGACTCAGAATGGTACAATGGAAGGGCCCATAGTGCCAAAATCAGATCACCTGTGTCCAAATCCTGCCTCTGAGGGTGATTGCCAGGGTGGCCTCGGGCACCATGGGCCTCGGTTTCCTCATCCGTAAACTAAGGTTGCTGAATGGTATAGTCTCTGGGGTCCCCTTCAACTTCAGCACCTGGAGCCCACGAGCCTGTTTGAGGGGCTGGCCCGAGGCCAGGTGCTGCCTGTGTCTCTCCTCGAAGAATTTTTAGAAATTCAAATTTCATCTTCTCCTAGACTGGACTCATTGTACCAGCCGTGGTGCTGATGTTGGCTCTGGCCTTGGATCCCCCAGGAACTTATCGTCTCAAAGAATCTTTGAGCGGATTGTGAGCTCCGACTGGCAGAGGCCGGGTTTCCCAGAAACTGTGCCAGTGTATTTTATTGGTGGAGTCAGCAGCATGAAAAGCTGTGCGTGCGTGTGTGTGTGTGTGTGTGTGTGTGTGTGTGTGTGTGTGTGTGTGGTGTGTATGTATATATGTGTGTGTATGTGTGTGTTGTGTATGTATATATGTGTGTATGTGCATGTGTGTATATGTGTGTGTATGTATGTGTTCGTGTGTGTGTTATATGCTGTGTGTATGTGTCAAGCACACACACACACACACAATAATGGCGCCTGACATTCATGCAGGACTGCAGACTCTCGGAGCTGACGGGCTTTCTGAGGCCATGTCCAGCCCATTCTATGGCACCCCAAGACAAGCCCCACCATACCACAGCTGATCAAATGGTCGCCCCTCTATGTCCTCCAACCAGGCAGAGCCTCCTGCCTTCCAAGCCTGTCTGTTCCATTCTGGGACAGCCACCCTCATTGGGAAGTTTCCTGACATTCAGCCTAAATTGATAGCTTTGTGACTTCTCCTGCTCCTGATTCTGCCCCTGGGTCCAAGTAGAAGTGTCCAGTGCCTCTAATTCCAAAGGTCAGCCCCCCAGACTCTTGAAGATGCCCTTCATTTTTCTTGCTTCCTCAATGGGGAGGAGGGAGGGAGGAGCGAGAATTTGGACCTAAAAATAAAGAAAATTGAATTAAAAACTAAGACCTAAGATGTCTCTCCTGTCTCCTTTTCTCCCCCCACCAGGCCTCTCTCCTCCAGGCTAGGCAGCCCTCCCCCCTTCCTCCAGTGGCTGGACCACAGCACACAGTAGGAGCCCGGCTCTCCAGGAGGGCCAAGAACAGCAAGGGGGATCCAACTCATTCCAACCACTTCAGTATGATCATCAAGCTATCTGGGAGTGCTCCCCACAATGTGCCAGGCACTGTGCTTGGCACTCAAAATCCCAAATGAAACAGTCCCTACCCTCAAGGAGATTACACTTCATGGGGGCACATTTCCTCAAGTGAGGTCCAATAGGAGGAGAGAGCACTAGGGGGCACTAGGGAAGGCTTTGGGGAGGAGGGGGCAAGAGGAGTCTAAAAGGCAGAAAGATGGAGAGGGAGAGCAGGCCAGGCCTGGGACACAGCTTGTGCCAAGGCACAGAGGCCAGAGGTGAGGGCGGTGGCGAGTAGCCCCCATTGGTTGGAAAAGGAGGGTTAGAGAAGGGGAGGCTGGAGGGGAGCCTGGCCCTGGAGCATGAAGGGATGGGGGGCTCCACACACCAGAGACCTTGTCATTTGTCCTAGAGGCCCCCGAGGTCACAGGAGCTCCACGGGCGGCATTCCACTAGTCCAACCTCCTCGGATAGGGAAACTGAGGCCCAGGAAGGGAGGGAGGGATGCCACCTTAACCCCTCCCAAGGGAAGGTCAGCTGCTTGACCTGGCATTCAAGGCCCTGAACCACTTGACCCCAGGAGACCTTTCCAGGGGGCCTTCCCACTGCTCCTCTCCACACAGTCTGATTTCGACCAAACCAGACAAGCCTCGGCCTCCCAAGCACGCTTCCTCTCTGAAGCCTCCTGCACCCGGAGTTAAATCCTACCTTCTAAAGTCCCTTTTTCTCTGCTTTCATTCCTCTGCAGGCTTTAAAGCCCATTCAGTGCAACTCAGCAGGAATTTATTGGAATGTAAGCAGCCCCCCACCCCCATCCTAGTCTGGCATACAGCAAGTGCTTAATAAATGCCTACTGAGCGATTGATTGCTAAGCCTGGAAGACAAACAACGAAAACACTGCCTTCTCAAGGAATTCATAGCCTCTCTCTCTCTCTTTATCTCTCTGTCTCTTTGTCTCTCTCTCTCTCTTTCTCTGTCTCTCCCTTCCTCTCTTTCTTTCTCCTCCCTCCTTCTCTCCTCTGTCTCTCTGTCTCTGTTTCTCTGTCTTTTTCTGTTCCTGTCTCTGTTTCTCTGTCTGTCTGTCTGTCTCTCTCTCTCTCTGTCTGTCTCTGTCTCTCTGTCTCTCTCTCTCTCTCTCACACACACACACACACACAGACACACACAGAGCACGCCCTGATTGATAATGACCTTCCTGAAGGCCTCCTCCAGCTGACTGCTTGCCCATCTCCAGTCTCCTGGGGGCTGATTCCAGGTTTTGGGATGCAGCCTCTGTCTAGCTCTGGGATCATCCTTTGCATCTGGGGTCTCTGTGAGGGCAGGGACCGATTCTTCTCTTCTGCAAACAGTAGGTAACTAATAAATGCTTATGGAGCATGAATTGAATGAGCACTAGAACTTGGGTCTTAGATATCTAGGTCAGTGGCTCTCCATTGTACCACACTGCCTTTTTCTGAGTGAGATGGGCCTTGTCCTGACCCCACTCACAGAGAGGTGAAGAGCTTTCCACAGCTCCTGCAACAGACTTGACCTCCCAGCAAGGTAGTGAGCTCCTCATCACGTATAGTGTTCACACAGAGGAAGGATGCTTGCCTTGGGCAGAAGATTTGTTCACCAGCAGAAGCTCAGAACAGATGAACATTAAACTTGTCGGCCCACTCTGAGGGCCCTGGACCCCTCCCACCACAGGCCTCTCTCCTTGAAGGGTTGGAGGCCAGAGGCTGGATGACAAAGCTGGAAGGGCAGCTTGCCCTCTGCCCAGGAACAGGTGGAACACATTAGCCCTTGTGGAGGCCCGCCCTCTTCCCTTTGCAGGGTTCAGGCCACGGCAGCCCTGACCCCGTAATCAGGGAACAGTCGGCCCATTCAGGAGCAGGGCGGGCAGGACTGCTTAGTGAGAAAACATGGAGATGCCACTTCCCTGTGGAAGGAGACCCCTGGGGGAACTCAGCAAATGAATTGGCAGGGGGTGGGGAAAGGTCAGGGCTGGGGGTCGGGGGGGAGGCCGTCTGTGGGTCAGGAGGGTCTGGAGGCACTCTGACCATCGAGGCTTCCTGGCCGCCACAGCTCCCTGACCACCATGGCCCCCTGACCACTGAGGCCCCCAACCACCAAGGCTCCCTGACCGCCAAGGCTCCCTGGCCGCTATGGCTCCCTGACCGCCAAGGCTCCCTGACCACTGAGGGCCCCTGACCGCCAAGGCTCCCTGGCCTCTATGGTTTCCTGACCGCCAAGACTCCCTGACCACTGAGGGCCCCTGACCGCCAAGGCTCCCTGGCCACTGAGGGCCCCTGACCGCCAAGGCTCCCTGGCCTCTATGGTTTCCTGACCGCCAAGGCTCCTTGACCACTGAGGCCCCCAACCACGAAGGCTCCCTGACCACTGAGGGCCCCTGACCACCAAGGCTCCCTGACCACTGAGGGCCCCTGACCGCCAAGGCTCCCTGGCCGCTATGGCTTCCTCACTGCCAAGGCTCCCTGGCCTGGGACCCACAGACGGGCAAAGCCAGGAGCGCCCTGGGATTAGAGAATGCTGGATGAAGGCTCACAGAACCAGGCACTGGGGGGCTGGAAGGGGCCTCAGGGACTGTCGAGTCCAGCCCCCGCTTTTGATGGATGAGGAAACTGAGACCCAAAGAGGTCACATGACTTTCTTTATTAGGTCACTCAGCCGGTAAAAGTGCCTGAGGCAGGATTTGAACCCAGGTCTTCCTGAAGTCCATTACACCCTGCTGGGAGGGCCCTTAGGCCTAGGATGTGGCCTGAAAGATGGGGCAAGAAATGAGACATGGGACACAGAATGCCCGAGTTGGGAGGGACCTGGGACCATAGGCTGGGAGAGCTGGAAGGGACTTGGGAGCATGGAACAGTTAGAAAGGATCTTAGAATATAAAACGTCAGAGCTGAGAGAGTGTGGAGCCTAGAATGGCAGGCACAGGTGGGTCCTCAGAGCTCAAATCTCCTATTTTACATAGGAGGAAACTGAGTCAGAGGAGGTGTGTCTGAGGGGGCCTGAGAAGAAGCCCCAGATCCCAGCCCAGAGAATGCCTGAGGGGGAGGGGTCACACATGGAGAGGAGCCCAGAGGCCCAGAGATGGGGAGCGTGCTCCCCAAGATCCCAGACTGGGCAAGCAACTCCACCTCCTTCTAGGCACCTCCGTAACACAACAGGCCCGGCGGCTGTGTCCTGAGTCAAGACAGGGCCTCTGGGCTGACGGCACCAGCTGGGGGACCTGGAGCAAGGCTACCTCTGGGCCTTGATGGACAATGAGCGATCCTTCCATCTGGGATACTGGGGCTGCGGAGTCCCCCGTCCCCCCACCGCCAAGAGGCTGCAGAAATTCCAGGAGGCAGGCGCACCAGGGCTGAGCAGGAATCTTTCATTCCTGGGGGAGGAGGCCACAGTTATCTCAGAGAACAGAAGACTCCAGAAAGGTGGTCTTTTAGGACTCTCAGGGCCTGGTAGAGGGATTTGGAGTGTTCTGTAGGCCCCAGAGCAGATGTGAGGGCATCTGGGGGGTGGGGGGCAGCTAGAAAAGCCCAAGCCTGGTGTCACAAATAACTTCTTAATAATTAGAGCTGCCCCCGCAGCTGGAGGGGCGCATGGGGGCAGGTAGTGTGGGGGTCGATGAGTGCAGGGGTCAACACCCCCTCCTTGCTGGTTCAGCGCTGGTCAGGCAGATCATAGAGGGGGTGGCTTTTCAGGTACCAATTGGAGGAGATGCCTCTGAAGTCCTTTCTCACCCTCCAATTCTGTCCCCAAGGGTGTGTGTGTGTGTGTGTGTGTGTGTGTGTGTGTGTGTACACGCGCATAGGCATTTCTATAGGGAATTAGGATCAGAGACTTTTGGAGCCCAAGGGGGTCCAGCTCTTCTCTGAGCTGGAATCTCCAGATCATACCTGACAAATGTTCCAAGTCTGTTTGAAAACTTCCAGGGTGGGGGTGGGGGTGGATGCAGAACCACCTCTTGAGAAGGCCCATTCCACCCTGGGACAGCTCTCATTTCCAGGAAATTCCTCCTGATGTGAACCTAAATCTATCTGCCTCTTTGCAGCCTCTTTCTGCTGTCCCCAGGTTCTGCCTCTGGACCAATCAGAAGCCAAACCGAAAAGCTCTGAGATCTCTCCTCCAGGCTAAATGTTCCCAGTTCATTCAAATGATTCTCAAATGCCATGAACTCCACCACCTGGCCACCCTCCTCCTGATGGGCCACGGTTTCTCTAGGTCCTTCCTTAGGAGCACATCAGAAAGCTCTTCCTCCACAGTAAACCTATGACATAGGTTCTGTCAATATTATCATCCCCACTTTACAGATGGGGAAACTGAGCCTGAGATTACCTGAACCTGAGCTCAAACCTAAGCTTTCTGATTTGACTCGCAGCCCTCTGTGATGCTCCTTTACCCCTAAGATTGTCAATACTCAATGGTCAATAAACATCTATTAAGCACCTACTATGTGCCAGGCACTATGCTAAGCTCTAGAGATACAAAAAGAGGCAAAAGACAGTCCTTGCTCTCAAGGAGCTTACAGTCTAACAGGGGAGACAACACACTCACAAAAATGTACAAAGCAAGCTGTATACAGGATAAATAGGAAATGATGAAAAGAAGGAAGGCACTGGAACTAAGAGGGGCTGGCGAAGGCTTCCTGCAGGAGGTGGGATTTTAGTCAGGACTTAGAGGGAGGCAAGGTCAGTAAGTTGAGTGGAGGGTGTTCCGGCATGGGGAAAAGCCACAGAAAATGTCCAGAGAGGCAGAGGGTCTTGTGCGTAGAACGGTCGGTGTCACTGTATCAAAGGGCAGTAAGATTTGTATCCAGAAGGCTGGAAAGGTAGGAAGAAGCAGGTTAGGAAGGGCCTTAACACCAAACAGAGCACTTTGTGTTTGATCCTGGAGGCTGTAGGGAGCCACTGGAGTTTACTGAGTAGGGGGAGACATAATCGCACCCGAGCTTTAGGAAAGTCACTTTGGTGGTTCATCAGAGGATGGACCCAAGTGAAGAGAGGCTTGAGGCAGGCAGGTTAATGCTCTAGTCCAGGTGGAAGGTGATAAGGGACCAGAACGGGGGCAGTTTCACAAGGGGGGGTGTATTTGAGAGATGGCTTTGGCCACAGCTTGGATATGGAGTATAAAAGATGATCCAAGTTGGTCAGTTTTAATCTTTTCAACCATCCTGAGTGGTCAACCACTCAACAATAGACAAGATCATTGAATGGTTGATCCAATCTGGTCACTCTGGTAATACTTATAAAAACTTGTCAAAATGGATAACCTCCTGTTATGATTATGGATATTGGTTATGGATACAGATATGATTGTGGATAAAACTACTGTTTCTGGTGATCCACTTGAGCACAAATGGTCAAAGGAAATATTGCCAAAGACAATGCAGTCTTGAGTGAGAAGCTGTAGACCCTTGGAGGGATGTAGGCTCTATTATCTCCATCATGGCCCATCATAGGTAAGGATGAAAGACAGTATCTGAGAATGGGATTTGGACTTCCACATTGTGACTGAAAACATAGGGATGACAGGTATCTGGCCAGGAATGAAGTTCACCTTACAAAAATCGTGAAGAATGTATTTTCCTAGTTCTTGAAAATCTGATCAAAAGAGATTAAAATAAAAAAGATGAATGAGAAGGGAAAAAACTGCTCCTGTTTGTCAATCAGGTAGGATACTATAAACAATAGCCTTATTTTGCTTTCTTTACCAAGGAGAATGACTTTAAAGGCTAGAACAAAAGATAGACTTTGACTTTAAAGAATAGAAAAAATGGGGATAGGAAGCTGATGCTCAAGATAAAAAAACAGAGCCAGGAAAGGAATCAAATCCCAGTCCCAAATAAACTTCTTTCCCAAGTCCTGAGAGAATGGAAGCTGTGATTGCTAAGCCCCTGCCTGCCTGACTGCCTGCCCAGGGTGTGTGGAGGCTTGTCGGGGGCAGAAGATATGCCCTGTATTGGAGAACGGCAAATCTTCTGATTTTCAAAAAAGCAAACAAAAAAACAAAAAACAAAAAACCTGAAAGAGAATAGACTTCAGGCTTTGGGCCAGCAAGCTCCATTTTAATTCCTAAGTCAAGCTGGGAAGGGTCGCTAACACAGTGAATGACAGAGTCAGGCTCAAGCACGGAGCTGAATCTAACAAAAGGAAATTCAACAGATATAAATGGAAAGTCTTTAAAAAGTCACTGGAACAAGATGGGGGAGGACTGGTTAGATAGCGGTCTATCAGAGAAAGATCTGGGGGGGCTCCAGTGGACTATAAACTCAGAAGGAATTCACAAAAACCTGCTTTTGTTCTCCACTGCATTAAGGAAGCCAGAGCCTCAGGAAATAACCCTGTGACTGTCCCTCTGTCCTCAGCCCTGGTCAGGCTCCATGGAGAATACAGGGCTCAGTCTGGGCACCACAGGTTAGTGAAGGCATGTATAATGAGCTGCTATAGTAAGGCAAGTGGAGGGCCTTGAGATAAGGACAATGAGGACGTGCTGATGCTCTGGAAGGTGTTTAGCCTGGAGAAGGGAAGCCTTAGTGGGGGAGGATGAATGGGTTTGAGTAATAAGGAGCTATTATTGGGAAGGGGGATTAGATTTTTTCTGTTCGACTTCAGGGGGCAAATCTGGGACAAATCGTGAGGGAGGAGTAGATTTGGCTCAATTCCTTAGACCTATCCAACCATGGATGACCTGGCCTGCAAATGAGCGACTTGCCCATCAGGAATGGCATCCAAGCAGACACTGGCTGGCCGCTTGTCCACACCGATGGTGGTGAAGGGTCAGAACAGGAGGCCTCCCTTCCAGTCACTGCTCAATAATAGACGAAGCAGATGGAATGGGAGACTCCAGCTTCGTTGCCTTCCTTGGCTTTTTCTGGCTTTATTAACAGAGGGCCTTCTGGGCCTCACCCTCTTCCTCAATTCCACTGGAGATTGGGTGACCAACGGCCTTAAGGGGCCATGCTCAAATCTCAGGGACTGAGGCTCTGTTCATCATGGGGCTGGGGGAGAAAGGAACAAGAGCTGGTCATCATAACTGAGGAGAAAGTCAAGCCCAGTGTTTCCTCATTGTCTGTTCTCTCTCTCACCTCCCTGGGTTTGTTTCAGGATCTGGCACTGCCGCAGATGGCTAATTATCAGCCGCCAGTGATCCTTCCTTCCAGCAAGCTCTCCTCTGTTTTTTTAACCCCACAGCCTGAATGGAATGGGCACAACACAAGCCAGCCAATGGGGCTGGGCTGTCTGGAGGCCTCTCCCACCACCTTGGGCTCTGTGGACCTGTTATTCACAAGAGCAGCATACATTTATTTGGCACTTCACAGTTTCCAGAGTGCTCCCTTCCTGGTGACTGTGAGGGAGGTCATCACCATTCCACAGATAAGTAAACTGAGGTGCAGAGAAGGAGGAGGTGAAGGCAGAGGATCTGGCTAGTGTCCTCACCACTTCTCACTCTGCGTGACCATTGACAAGTTAAGGAAGATCTCTGGCTCTCTTTCTTTACCTGTAAATTCAGAGGGCTGGATTCCACCTGTGGGATCCCTCCTTGCTCCACATCCCTGACTTTAGGACCTTATGACTCACCCAAGATCTTAGAGAATCTTCTGCCTTTGAGGGCCCTTTTCATATTGAACACTGGGCTTGGACTCAGAAAGATCCGGTTGAAACCCTTCCTCATTCTGCCCACTCAGCCTTGGAGCTGAGGTCCCTTTCTCCATAAAATGGAGCTAATAAAATTGGTGTCCCCTCCCTTCACGGTTGGTTGTGATGCTCCAGTGAGATAATGTGGGGTCACCAGGTGGAAAATGGCACAGCTTCCCAAACAGCATGCATCCAAAGCCAGGATGCTTTCTCCTGGTGGATCTAGTTTGGCTCTAAGGACCAGCGCTTGACCAAGAATCTGTCAGTGTGGGGCTGGACCCCGGAGGTGCTTCCTTGCTCCTGTGGGACCTGGAGAAAGACCCTTCTGTCTCTGAATCTTAGGTTCCTCCCTTATAAATGACCTCTAAAGTCAATCAATCAATCATCAATAGATCACCAAGCCTTTGAAAGCTGATGTGGAAATAGAAACCACAAGGCTGGACAACTGATTGGCCGTGTGGGGTAAGGAGGATGGGGAGGAGTTGAGGAGGAAACAGAGGTTGGAGCCTGGGTCATTGAAAGATGATGGCAGCCTCGAGTCATAAGGAAGTCCCAAGGAGATGCAGATGTTTTAGACACAGAATTTGAGATGCGCCTTGAGAGATGCAGCAGCAGACTTCAGCAGGGAGGCTAGGGCTGGGTGTATGGGGAGGGGAGCCATCTGTGTAGAGGTGGTCACTGGGCCCATGGGAATTGGTGACAGCAATGACAGAGCTGGTATAGAGGGAGAAGAGCAGAGTGTCCGGGGCAGTCTTGGGGACATGCACCCCGGAAATGATTGGGCCATCATTCCACTCACAAGTGATCAGCTCTCCCCCACACTGTCAGTGCCCAGACAATGCCCAAGGTCTCATATATTATGTCAGAGGCAGGATTTGAACTCAGGTCTTTTTGTCTTGAAAACCAGCACTCTATCTACTTGTCTGTACATATTTGTCTCATTTGTCTAAATTCATTGGCTTGTTGTCTCACCCATTAGAACGTGAGCTCTAGAGAGGGCTTCCTGGAGGAGGTGGGAAGCGCAGGATTTAGGCAGGATCAGTGGAGCATCATCTGACTCGTTAAGAATAAGCATTGCAGATAGAGGCTGGGGAGCATGTGTGTGCATTCACCATCTCTGAATCCCACCATTGTCCAGGCATGGACAGTGTGGGGGAGAGCTGGACCCCGTGGGTGGAATGGCAGCCCAATCATTTCCGGGGTGCCTCAGAGCCAGTCTGTCCCTGACATGGGGGGGGTGGCGTCACTAGGCCATAGAAGGCCACAGGCCCCAGACTCCTCACCCACTCCAGACTCATTCAACCAGCGGCTGGCAAGGGGTATTTCTCAATCCCTTGGGTTCTGAGGAGAGAGGTCAAAAGGACTTGGGTGAATGGAAGAACTATCAAAGAGATGCTCATGTGGCTGTCCCACCTCCTACCATCGGCGTATGAATGGATGAATGGTGAATGCATGGATAGATGAAGAATGAATGGTTGGATGGATGGAAAAGCTTCTATGAAGTCCTCACCAGAAATACAAAACCAAGACAATACCTCTCAAGGAGCTCACATTCTACATGGGGAAATGCAGGGATCCAGGAGCAAAGTACATCTCCCAGGATATTAATAATAGTAATAGCAGTAATTAGCAACAAAAAGGTCCTAGATGTAAATGGGCCTTCCATGAGCTCACCTGAACCACTTGGGAGGCAGTGCCCACAGATGGCATCACCCTCATCTTATAAATGAGGAAACAGGCATCCTGTTTACCTCCCTCTCCATACACTCCAGTTTATCAACATCCTATCTGCATTTGGTGCCCAGAACAGAACACAGTGCATCTTCAATCAATCACAACACATTTATTAAGTGCCTACTCTGTACCAGGCCCTCTGCTAGGTGCTAGGTCTTTCTTACAACATAGAAGGTTGATCTGTTTTTATCCAGTGGAGTGTCCCAGGGATCCCTGCTTGACCCTATTTTATTTGACACTTTAGCAATTGCTTGCATCAAGGGATAATTATCCAATTTACTAAAGACATAAATTGGGTGGGAAAGGTAACATAGTGCATGACAGAGTCAGGATCCCAAAAAGGCCTTGACAGCCCAGAACCATGGGCCCACTCTAATAAAAGCTCTCGCCCTCTCAATCTCTCTCTCTCTCTCTCTCTCTCTCTCTCTCTCTCTCTCTCTCTGTACTTTACTTGTGGTACCATGGGTATGGGAACTCTCCACTGAGGAGACTCCCTTCACCAATGCCAATCAGCACTTTCTCTGTGATTTGCTCAAGGTCCTCAGTCAGCTGAAATCTATGAAATGCTTAGTGTGCACCAGACCCTGTGCTAACAGTCCCTGCCTCTAAGTGACCCCATGCAAAGAACTATCCATACAAAATAGGGACAATACAAATGGAAGCCATCTCTCAGCCCCAGCTGAGAGGCTTCACCCCTTTCATGTGTGAGCTGAGTCTTGAAGGAAGCCAAGAAACCAAGGAGGCCAGGGGAGGAGGGATACCCAATGCAGGGCTTGGCATGGAGATGAGAGGAGGACATTCTGGGTGGAGAAGGACAGTAACGATGGGGTAGCTGGATGGCAGAGCACCAGATGGGGATCGAAGGGCAAGAAGCTTAGCACCAGCAAGAGGGGCCAGGTTAGGGAGGAGCCTGTAACGAGAAGAAGGGGCCAGAGCCTAGAACAGGGAGAAGGGGCCAGGTTAGGAAGGAGCCTAGGACAGGGAGAAGAGGCCAGAGCCTAGAAGAGGGAGGAGCCAGGTTAGGGAGGAGCCTAGAACAGGGAGAAGGGACCAGAGCCTAAAACAGGGAAAAGGGGCCAGGTTAGGGAGGAGCCTAGAACAGGGAGAAGGGACCAGAGCCTAAAACAGGGAAAAGGGGCCAGGTTAGGGAGGAGCCTAGAACAGGGAGAAGGGGCTAGAGCCTAGAACAGGGAGAAGGGGCCAGGTTAAGGAGGAAAGGCTTTGCACTCCAAACAAAGGAGGGTCAGAGGGGCAGGTGTTGAGTCAGGCACAGCTTGGAGCAGACATCCCTGAGCTCCTAGGAATCCTCGGCTTTGAAGGGTGTCCTCCTTCTTTCCAGTTTGGCAATCCGGCTCGTCTGATCTAAGCCTTCACTTCTGAAGCCTTTTGCCGCTCTCACATCTTACAAACCCCACCGGGCTGTGGGCTGTGAAAAAGTTTCTACCAGGTAGGAATTTGAGATAATGGCTTCGTGTTTATTAGCTTCCTCTGTCCATACCTGCAAGCCCTGAGGGGACAAATTCTCTGCATTTTTGTGTCCTGTTAGTATCCACCCCCCTTCTCCACCCCCACCCCCACTCCACTTCAAAATCCCGGCAGTGATTATTCTTCTGAAGTGTTCCACTCTCCTGTGGTGCCCGTGCCAAGGTGCCCAGGGCTCAGTACCTCTGGGGAGGGCTTCATGGAGGGACAGGCAGACTGGAGGCAATTAGGCAGATTAAGGGCATTGAGCCCAAAGCCTTGGGAAGGCTCACATGTCCAGACTGCCCTGGGCTCCATCATCATCCCTCTGAAGACCGATTTTGGCTCTGGATCCCTTGCCCTCCTTCCTCTCCCAGCTCTAGTCCCACATCAGCAGCTGCCTGCTGGGCATCTCCTCAAACTTGGCACCACCAAGGCAGAGTGAATTGTCTTTCCCCTTAAACCCTCCTCTCTTCCCAGCTTCCCTTTTTTTGGTGGAGGGCGCCATCCAAGCCTATAAAGTCAGGCAACCTCAGCATTGACTGGCTCCCCCACCCCTCTTCCTTCCCTTTTACCTCCCTCCAGCCAACAAATTGCCAAGTCTTAGCAAATGCCCTCACCAATATCTCTCCCACAGCTTCTCCATTTGGTCACTTAGCCAACATGAATTTATGAAGTGGCTTCTATGTGCCAGGCACTGTGCTAAGTATTGGAGCTACAAAAAAGTCAAAAATCAGTGTCAGCTTTTAAGGGGGAGACAACAAACATCTAGGTACCAACATGCTGTGTATGGGGCACTTGGGATGATCTCAGAGGGGAAACATTACAATTCAGGAGGACTGAAAGAGGCTTCTTTAGGAAGGTGAAAATTGAGTTGACACTCGGGAGGTGAAACAAGGAGGCAGAGCAGAGTGGGCATGGGGGGAGGGGCAGTCAGAGAAAACACCCAGAGGCAAAAGATCCAGGGGTGAGGAATGGCCAAGAGGCATCGGTACTCCCCTTGTGTGGAGGGGAGGAGGGTGGAGCGCACTGGGAAGGCTGGCAGGGCCGGGTTATAGAGCGTTTTATATTCGATTTTGGAGGTGAGAGGGAGTCCCCAGAGATCATTGCACAGGGAGGTGGGGATCTTTAATTCTCGTTGTCAATATGGCGGAGTGGGGTTCAAAGCTGGAAGAGCACCTAGCCCTGGGCTGGCCACTTAACCTCTGCCTCAGTTTCCTCATGTGTAAAATGGGAAGGACTATTGTGTCCAGCGAGTGTGACCAGAGTGGCCTTCGTTTTCTTTGGGTGGCTCAGTTTATCTCATTGGGCCTTGCTGTGCTGGGCCTGCTGCGCCTCTTCAGAGGCAGGAAGCCCAGAGACCATGCCTGGGAGCAGAGAACGTCCTGTGTGATGGATGAGTCATGGGGCTGGCTGAGGGGAGGTGTTGACTCCAGCGCCACGCCCTGTTGGGTGTTAACCTGGTCTACACCAGGGGGAGGGGCCAACTCAAGAACCGATCAGCCCTGGTCATTCAGGCGGAGCTTGATGATGTCAAGAACTCTATAAGAGGGGAGAAGATGGCTTGAAGATCTCTCTTTTTCCTTTTTCGGTTGGCACCGGAGCAGTGGAGAGTGTGACTCTGGGCCAGCCCTTGTTCTCGGGCCGAGCCCAGATGTTGGTAACTATGAATTGTATTGGGTCTGTCTGTTGATATTTGTAATTTGTTTGTATTTTATTCTGAAGTTCGGGGTGCTGGTTTCGTTTTCCCTTGAACTAAATGAATGTCCTAAAGTTCAGGGTGCTGGCTGTTTGTTCCCCTGAACTAGCTGAATGAATCTGTATTTGGTCTGTCTGTTGATGCTTGTCTGTATGCTCCCCTGAACTAACTGAATGCTGGATTAAAGAAAGCTGGTCAATCCCTTCACCGTGCTTTCCTTGTTTAAGCAGATAAAAAGAACCTGTGCTTTCCTGGCGTGCCCGGCAGCCTCCCGGGTGCTGGCTGTGGGGGGATCTTACGCCCCCTCAGAAACTGCTAGCCGGATTGTTAAAACAGTGAGATAATGTGTATAAAGCACCTACCAGCGCCTGGCACATAGTAGGTACTATATAAGCACTACCTCTTGCTGTTGCTGTTGTTAACCCTCGGACAGTCCCCGGGCATGGCATGCAAAGCCCCCCTTCCTTCAGTTTGTCTACTGCCCTGACCTTGCTTTTCCCCAGGGGCCCAGGGCCTTGCCGTCCGCTCTGGTGCTGCACCCTGAGGAGAAATGGGCCTCACAGTCCACCCTGCAGCCCTCCTGTCTCCATAGCCCTGGTGCTTGGCTCCTTGCTTAGCAGGCAGTAGAATACTTTCCATTCATTCCCAGTCTAGACCTGACCTGCCTTTTCCATCTGGTTTCCCACTTGACGTCACAGGAGAGCCCTGGGTTCAGATCCTCCCTGTCTCTGACCCTGGCTGGCTGGGCAATCCTTGCCAGATCCCTTCCTCTGTCTCTATAACAAATGGGTAGTGATAGTGTCCATCTCAGGGGAGTGGGGAGGCTCAAAGGAGGGGTTCATAAAACATGCTGAAAATGGCAAAGGGCAGCAGCGATGTCGGCCGGTGATATCTACCTGCTGAACGACTCCTCATTCTCCCAGGCTCAGCCCTACTGTCACCTCCTCCAGGAAGCCTCGCAGGATTCACCCTCAAGCGTGAACAAAGGCTGGGGAGGGGAGCTTGGGATGTTTTCTTGGCTCGTAGACTCCTCACCGTCTTGAAGAATTTGAAGGGCTGGCAAGGCCTCAGTTCTGTTTGGGCCCAAAGGGCAGAACAAAGGACAATGAGAGTGAAGAGAAAGGAGGTTGCAAAAAGGTAAACTGAGGCTCATGGAGGGAAGAGGGCTGCCTGGAGAGGTGGTGAGCTCCCCATCAATGCATGTCTTCAAGGAAAAAATGGGAGTCCGTTGGCAGGGTGTGATGGAGAGGGGTCCCTCTGAGGTCCCTCCTAGTTGTGATATTTATTCTGGATTCTGTAAATGGACTCAATAAGTTCCCAGGCCTATCAAGCAGTTTCCTAGTTTTCAGTAAGTACCAAGGGGTGTAATTAGCTGTATCTTGGTGAGGGAGTAGCAGAGGATCTGGGAGAGAGGGCTTGCCTCTGCATAAATGTGGGTTCCTGCGGTCCAGGGTCTGTTCCCCATCTCCCCACACAATATCAGTCAAGGTGTCAGGGCCTTATCTCTGCCCTCTCGGCCACATCTGGGTCACTTGCACAGCTGGGGGCTGGGGCCTAAGGCCTTTCTCAGGAGATGCCCCCTCACCCCTGGCCTGGCTTCTCCAAGCCCCTCAAGGATTTCATGGCTTTGTCAAGGCTGGATGCTCTGCTCTGGCTGCTTCGGAGCCTCCTTCCCTCTGAGGGTGAATGGTGAGAAAAAGGACAGCGCCTGTAGCCAGCCCATCAGTGTTTCCAGCCAGGGAAACTGAGGCTCAGAGACAGGAGGGGATTGGGGGGGCTCACATGGTGGGCCATGTCAGGCCTGGCCCCAGGATTTTGACTTCCTGATTTGACTCAAGTTCAAGGGTTTGGGGAGTGGACCAGGTCACCCCCCAAATAGAAGCATTGATTTAGCCTTGACTGTTTTCCAGGGGTCATCTGGTCTACCCCCTTTGTTTTACAGATGAGAAAACCCAGGCACTAAGGGGTTAAGTGGGTTGCTTAAGGTCATAAAGACTTGGGAAAAGTCAGGATTGGACCCAAATTCCTTTATGGATAATTTTTTTTAAACTGGACCAGGGATTTTATTGGTGAAAAGAACTTCCAGTGAGATAATTCCCTCTACCAATCAATTAATCAATAAACATTTATTAAGTGCTTACTATATGCCAGGCACTGTGCAGCTAAGCATGTATGCTCAAGCCTAGAGTCTCGGGAAGTTGCCTAGGGAAGTGAGGTCAGTGACTGGCCCAGGGTCACCCAGTGTCAGGGGCTTTTTGGGCCCCCTTGGACTGGGTGACCTCCAGGCCCCTCCCAATCCTATCATTTTCTGTTCTTTGTTCCAAGTCCCCTCCCACACTTGACATTACCTATTTCATGTTCTCAGGTCTGTCCCAGCTCTGATATTCTAGGTTCCAGCTTTGACATTCTAAGTATCCAGCCCTGACTTTCCATATTTTGCTGAGCTTGGCCAGTCTGTGTCCTGTGTCCCAGGAACTCTCAGGTCTGGTGTTCTGGGAGTTCCTGAGTGCACAGTGCACTCAATGTCAGGGGACCCGGCTTGGAAGCCCTGAGACTCTAAACCACTGCGTGACCTTGGGCCAAGCCAGGCAACCTCTGGGGCCTCCTCTGCCTTATCTGTATGAGGCTGGGGCTGGACTTGGTGGTAGCCCAGCCCTGCCCTTCTAGGATTCCAATGTTGTCCCCGACCCAGAGAGGTCTTCATCACTTATCTGAATGTTGACAGGCCTTCCCACCTGTTTATTCTTCTAGGGGACCCGCAGGTACGTTTATTTGCCTGAAATGTTCATGACCCCATGGGCCCCTTGGGTGTTTGTGATCTTGTCTCCAGCTGTTGGCCAGAGGGTCTGCAAAGGCCTCCAGCTTTAAGGAAAAGGAGATAACTCTGAGGATGTGACCCAGTGCTGACAGGTGACCCAGCGGGAGAGGGGGCAAAGCTGATGCCTGCTGGGCTGGGGCTGACCACAGACGAGGTCACAAGTCAG